>NW_024884844.1:4142291-4445042 GCF_019232065.1 Centrocercus urophasianus
CATCCATCCATCCATCCATCCATCCATCCATCCATCCATCCATCCATCCATTCATCCACCCTTCATTTAACATTACAAGACCGTAGCACAGGAAATATCTCTTTTCTCCATTCTATTCCATTATTTGAGTGTCTGGTTTTGACTGAACAAACCCAATTTTTCCCTGTGAATACAGCTTTAAGATGTGACCTGAAGCCTCTAAGTGAGATTTGTCCTCTGCATGCAGAGCAAAATAGCTGGACGTGATCCTTTCCTGGTGACTGGTGCCTTTTCTGTGCAGAGAGAAGAAGCTGTATCTGTAGAAACTCCCTGCTCATAGCAGCAGGTGCTTGAGTTAGCCAGTAATCCACAATGATGAGCTTTCTATGGACTACAGAACCTAGGAGACTTGAGGTGAATACCTGAGTACATTTCTCCATTGATGTATAGCTCAGATCCAGCCTTAATAGAAGTGCCGCCCCTTTAAAAGGGTTTAAGTTATAAAATGTGGGCAGTTCCTCGCTTGTTTTGGATCCACCTGGAAATCAGCAGCTCCCCAGTTTCCATCACCAGCATCTGCCTGGGTGCAGTTGTGCTGTACAGCTTCAGGTTACAAACAGAGCTGAAACTTCCAGACATATGGTGCTCGATTCCCAACTGGTAATTGCATCAACTTAAGATCAATGGAGCAGAATAATATCTGCCCACTAATAACAGTTTAATAAAATTAATAGTGTTGGCTATGCCATGAATTACTTTAAAACAGGGATTGGAGGATAGTAACGTAAACAAGCATCGATTTTCTCCAGGGAAGTGGAGTGCTGTGTCTCCTTAGAACAGGCTTTTGGAGAGCTGTGCTGCTGGTGTGGCAGCGCCTTTGCTCCTCGTGGGGTCACTGAATGTCCACCACTTTATTTGTGCTGTTCCCATTGAACATCATGCTTGTGTGTTTGCAGCATCCCACTGCCACTGGCTTTCTCACAGCCCTGGGGAGCAAAGACATGCACAGCCCGTGCATCACATCTTGGTGAGCTGAGGCCGTGGGGCCGTGCTGAGGTTGCTGACGTGTCCTTCTGCAGCATGCAGGGAATCACTTCTCTCCCTGCTAACACCACGTTTTAAAGACAGCCTGCTTTATTTTTACTTTTTAATGTGGTGTATTTTTGAGCTGCTGTACTCAAGCAGATGGACGTTTGGTGTCCAGATAGACAACACGACATAAAGTAACAATCATCTGGTTCCTCTCCATCTGGATTTGCCATAGAAATCATTATAGCAAAACTCCTTCCGAGAGGAGACTGATTGGCACCAACATGCAATAAGTGACAGAAGAAGATGCCCGACTCCACACATTACATCCATCCCAATCCCTTGCTGGAAATCAGGGACGTTAAAAATAAAAACCCTTTGAGTTTTGACTGTTTACACAGCTGTAGCATAAATATTTAGATTTGCGACAGAAACGCTTGCTCAGCCAAAACCCTTCCCAGAGCTCTGCAGTCAGCAGAGGGGGTTTATAGAGGCCTGGCATTTCCTTGGAAAAACTGAAGCTGATGATAATGAAAGCCGAGAGCGATGTCCATCTGTGGTGCTGCAGCACCGGGGACACGGGTGACACCCAGGGACACCATGCATGGGTACAGACACAGGGCCGCGGGCAGCAGCCCCGGGTGCATCCTGCATCCTCCTGGCACCACCTCGTGGTCTGGGTCTCGTCGACTCCTTCCATCTCTTCACCCACTGAAAGCCATGGAGAGGATTTCCCATCCGGCAAGCCGCCTCTTTAGGAAAAGCCGTAAGGTACGGCCGTTATTAAAGTGGGGTTTTTTCCTAATGCACCTACTGTGTCTTCATTATGTCACAGCACCTCTATGAAGAGATTTGTAGAGGAATCCATCCATTCATTCCCATACCTAATTCCTCAATAGCCCATTTGCTTCAAAGACTTTTATCGACTTTTACTACTGCATGAATCCTCAGATATTTATTTTTTAGGCCCCCGGGGACCCACTGTAGAAGAAATGCACTTTATGAAGTTTTATGGCAAAGATTTTGCTGTGGATAAAAGCTTCCCATTATTTCTGAACTTCTGTTCTCCACGGAGCAGGTTTCATAGGGTCTTCTCTGAGACTACCTCAGGGCTCCTTGGACTAAAAATTCAGCTCTTAGGAATAAATAAGAAAAGGATAAGGACTTCCCCCAGTAGCTGGTGTTTTGGGTTGTTCCAGATGTTTCAGTTTGGCAGAGCACTCTGGGACCCCGCCTGTTCTGGGATGAGCATGGCAGGCCACAGCATGGATAAAGCTTTTTCCCATCCTCATCATCACTTGCTGTCCACAATGTCCTCAGATGTGGGAGGGACCTTAAACTTGGCTGGCAGAGGAAGTGGCAAAACCAACACCATGAGCAGCTGAGACATCTCCAACCCTCCAGGTTAGCGTGGGAAATTGTGGGTGACAAGAATTGGCACAATTAGCCCCAGTCATCCCAGGTTATCACCAGCATCCTACAACCCTGCTGTTCCATTCTCTCGTTCCCCCAGAACTTCTCTCTCTCATTCATTAATCGAAACAAACTTTCTGTCACTGCTGATTGTATTACTCGGTATTGGCTGCCTGGAAGGATGAAAATAAAAGCTGGGAAGTGTGCTCCTTCCATCCAAATAGAGAGGTGTGAGGGAGTGTAATATAATCAGGCTGTGATCAAATCAAGTGGACGAGACTGCATTATGCCCACAAAATATCTGTCCCCATGATTGATTTGAAGTTTGGTCCCTGCTCGGCAATGTGATTGGAGGTCCCTGCAATGCGGGAGAGGCTGGGTTGCGGCCAGCGGCTGAGATGCGGCCCCAGCTGGGGCTTGGAGAGGTGCCCCCACTGCACCTCCCCATCAATGTGCCCAAACTGCTTCTCCAGCAAAGGAAAAGGCTTTAGGGCAGCTGAGCCTCACGGCCAGTCTGCATCCTGCACAGTGCTTTCCTCCATTGAGACAGCAGAAAGCAAAGGAGAGCAGAGGAGTGACAAAAGGAAAAGCTTGCCGTGAGCTTGGAAGGAAAATCCGCACAGCATTTATATTAGAGGGAACAAAATGAGAATTTATGGCTGCAGAAAGATTTGAGGCAGGTCCCCAGCACTGAGCACACCTCGAATCATGATGGATTTCCCAGCTGCTGCAGCTAATGTGTTATATATTGAAATCATTTGTGTTCATTTGCAGCAAATAATTACTTTAAAACGTTATCATTCATTTGGGTTATTTGACTTCTCTATTAATTGTTTGAGAAACCATTTAGAAGACTGCATTTTCATCAGTGAAAATGATCAGCATTGCTCTTGCAATTGTTAGAACTCGCTCCTGAGGACTGAAGGGCCACTCACACCTCCAGCTTTCTGCTTCTCTCCCAGCTGATGGGAAATATGTCCATTTCCATGTAAAGGTGCACCTGGTTGAAGCTGGGATAAGGCTTGGTGGGGTCAGAATTGGGGTGCTTGGCACAGGGCTGAGTGCTATCCACTGCCTCCCTGCACTGGGAAGACTCTGATGGCCTTCTGGTCACAGGAGGATGATTCAAGGCACCGAAAGTTTCAAGCCAGGACTTTTAACTGAAAAGAGGCATTGATTTTCTGTAGCCGTGAGAATAAAAGACTTGCTGTGGCATGAGAAGAAAAAGGAAAGCTGTTCAAGGAGGCACCTCTGTGTGTGCTGTGCGTGCTATTATTTGTGCTGTGCAGAGCAGGAATGGAGAGCACCCGGCACCTTTTGGGGTGCAGCACCATGGCCCCATGCTTGGGCAGCAAATCACATCCCTTGAGCAAAACCAGGGAGGAAGACAGAGGGATGAATGCCACAAGGTGAGGATGGAGAAGCTACGGGTCTTTCCAGGGGGACAAGAGATGCATTAGGAGTAACACAGAAACATGGTGTCCACTTTCCCCCGTGGCCGCTCAGGGAGCCAGCAGCAGGTCCCAGCCCTCTCTGGAAGCACTCATCAATTCCCTGCTTCTTTCTTAATTGCATCAAAGCAGTGGCTGTTCAACTACTGCTGTACAATTCCACAGCTAAAGTCCACTATTGCAGCAGGAGCTCAGATGCTTTAATTAACGTGAGCAATCTCACCTGTGTGACTGTATCGGGTAATTGCAAAACTACGGGCAGGCTTGGAGGGGTCTGTACCTCCATTAGCACATCTTGCTTTTCTGACCCAGTGGCTTATCTACATTTTTAAGCCCAGTATTTTCAAGTGATTTGAGTTAAATCAAATATTTCAAGTGCTGGTGGTCCCTGCTTATGAGTATGAGCTGGGTGAAACTCTCCTGTGCCCCAGGAGTTCCCAGGTGCTCCCAGAGAAATCAGCTCCCCATTGGCCATGACTTTTCTAAGCGACTCTACTGGGGGCAATGACTAAAACAACCCAGAAACCCCCCTCAGGACACCCCTTGAGGCCCTGGCTGTGATCCTGCCTCAACACTCAGTCACAGCTGGGGCTGCAGGAGGCTCTTATAGGTTCTCCCCTTTGTCTTCAGCCAGCACCTGCAGCATCTCATTGCACTGATGGCTCCCACCTGCTACAGCACTGCAGGAGGAGCCCCTCAGGCCTTAATGGCCTCACCTGGGCCTACACCCACCCACGGGCCTTATTTAAACTCAGCCCTGGAGAGCAGCTCTGTGTTGGGGGTGTTGTGCTTTGTTCCCTTGGTGCTGTGGGTGAGCTGCATGGTGCTGTCCCCTTAGCCCTACCTGCTCCCTGCGAAGACTGTGCTTGGGACCTGCCAGAAGCCCTGCTATGACTGCACCCACCTTGTCCTGCTGCTAACGGTGAGTTGCTGTGCTTTGAGTATCTATGGAGGTAGTTGTTGTGTGTGGTGTGAATCAGGAAAAGGGGCTGCAAAAAGCATGCGGGATGGGTTGTTTTATCTTTGCTGTGCTCTTGCACAACTCATGTGTGTGCCTGTGCAGGGTCAGGGCTGTAGTGCTCCCTATAGGAGAGGCTCTGGCTGGTGCCCAGAGATCCCCAGCAGCTCTTACGGAAGGGTGAGGACCAGCCCTGACCCTGTGGGCATAGGCAGCTCTGTGTGCTAGTGCTAACTGGATTAATTGTATCCCTGGTGCTGGGAATGCTGTGAGTTACGTTAACAGCAGCAGCTGGGGAAATTACATCTTCATTAATTGGTCCTGATTGCTTTTTGGCAGATGTGAGATGTTTTTGACTTCACTATGCGTGACAGGATTTATTGTTCAAAGTACATCCTGAAAATGTGCAAATACTACTACTTTGCTTTTTGTGTTGACTCCTTAATGAGGCAAAAGTGTGAGGGACCTCCTTGGTCATCTCCTCCTTTCTCTGCTATGACAACTGGGATGGGTTTGATTTTAACAGACTGTGGCATGGTGCTTCTTCTCAGAGTGCTTGTAAGACTTCAGCTTCTAGTCAGTGCCATAGAAAACACGGAATTAAACCCCATTTCAATGAGCAGTTGCTTCACAGCAGAAGGCAGAAAGCATTGTTTGGAGCAACCCTAAGCTCTCTGGATGAAAAAGCCAAAGCTCTGAGCAAATTCAGAATGGGGTAGAGGTGATGCATTGTCTTCCTGAGGGAACCAGGCTAGAGCTTGCTTGTTGCATTGAGGTCTGTGTAAGTTATGGGGTCATTTGTCTGGGAATGGCAATGAGTTGTGTTATGGCCCTGCTTGTTCTGCCTTCTGTTTATACAACATCATTTTTCATTTTAATGATGGTTTTCTAGCCTGCTTTGTTGGGGCTGCTGCTAATTGGAATGGATTCATGTGCTGTGCCCCAGCACTGGTTAAGTGGGAAAGGTGAGGTTTGCTGCCAGGTGTCCTCCATGGGCCAGGAGGAGGGGGCATGGCAGTGCTGGGGGAAGGAATCAGGGAAGAAATGTAACCCTCTGGATGCTGCAGCAATTCAGAGCTGGGGCTGATGAGGCAGAGATGGCTCTGTGTGAGTTGAACAGTCCCCAGGGAGAGAGAAACCCTTTTTGCAAGCCACCTTTGTGACCTTCATCATAGTTATGGGCCTACCTCCTCTGCTTGGAAATTGGGTTTAAAAGTTCTTGGTACTTGCAGTGTCTGCTTCAGACCTTCGTGAAGTGGTTTGCATGGGTCATTGCACAGGATCGAAGCTTGTTGCTGGGGCAATTTCAGCAGAGCTCTGGAAGGAGCAAAGTTCACACTCTACATGCACAGCACTGGATTTCACTGAGGAACTCCAACCCATATGCTGAACAAGGAGTGAGCAGCTTGTTTTCTAGCATGCTGCCTCTCTAGATAGGTAAGCAGTGCTACAGAGCCCGGCACAGCTGAAATGGATGTGAGAATAGAAAAGAACATGGAGGAACACAGCACTGGTTTCCCTTTCTTCCCAAGTTCAACTGAACTGGGTGGTAAAACCCTTTTGCAATAGTTTTCCTCATCAACCAGTCAGGAGTGTTCACCGAAGGAGTGCTCCCATATCACACACCTGAGCCATTTATGCTTGTAGCAGACAAATGCAGCAAGGAGCTTACTGGCAGGTGAAGGTACTGATTTGAAGCACTGCTTTAACTTTTAAAGGGCAGTTGGCAATGCAGAACAACTTACTCTGCCCGTCAGGGTGCTAAGTTTGTTATCAGTGAAAATGTCCATTTATGGCTAATGCTGTACTGTAACATATATCACAGCTCTGCAATTGAGCTGCTCTGTGGAGTGAAGGGAGCCAGAGCGGAGTGCTGAGAAATGGGAATGTTGGGGGACGGGTCTCCATTGGGCAGTGGGGCAGCCTGCACATGGGAGGGTTGACCACACAGGCCAGGCCCCTGGGCTGCAGCATGGCTCTAGCCTCCATGTCCAGCCATGTGGTGCCAGTTTTGCACTGTAGCAGAGATAAGGAGTGTATCACTTCTGTAACCATGCCAGTGATGGCTTTAGGCCACCCCCTGCTCAGCTGTTGCTATACCCATTGCTGACAGAGAGGAGAGAACACTTTCCAGGGGAGGAAGTTTTCTTGGTGACTGCAGAGCAAAGCAGTTTCCTTGCAGCTGCTGGAGAGGTGAGTTTCCTGTTCTCTGTTGAGCTGGGCTGTCAATGAAGAGGTCAGAAATCATTTATTTTTAACACTATGAATATGTAGAAACTTGTCCAAGCTTCTCCACAGAGTGGCCATGAATTTAGAAATGGAGTCAGAAATCATGTTATTCAGTATCCTGTGAATCTGGTCAGAGCTATAAATTTCTCTTATTGGCCTGTGGGCCATTTGCCATACGTGACTTGCTAAATTTGTGGTCATTTCTCTTTCTACCTCTGTGTGCTGAGTATATGAGTGTGATTTTATATTATGCCTCTGAGACATGAAGTCCTTCTGGTGCTTTTGCCTTGCATCATAAACAGCCTTGCTCTCTTCTCCCTGTCCCCTTTGCTAATGGTTTCTGGCCACAGTCTGGCTCTTAAATCATGGGCTGCACCTGGACAGGCATAAAATGCAGCTCTCCCCAGACAGAGGGTATTTGTTCAGAGCGGTGAGCGATGTCTCTGAATGCATGCATTTCAGCCTTGTTGTAACAGCCTCCCCTAGACAGGTCCTCCATGTGGGTAATGGAGCCTCTGCCTGTGGGGTGAGTCCTGCAGAGACCTTTGAAATGTTGTGTGAGCCTTTAGCCTTTACAAGAGTGTCATTCTGACTGCCAAGAGAGAAAACATTCAGTGTAGATACTGGGGGTATGCTGTAGGGGAGTTAAGCTAAGGAAGCTTATATCTATATCTCAGGTATAGGAAAGGTGGTGCTGCTCTCCTCTTCTTTCTTCTTCCTGCTTTTCCTCCCACACATATATCCATTTCACTGCCTATTTCACTGCAAGATTACTTTTGCTCAGTGAATTGAAACAATGTTTGTTGCCCTATTCCCCAGTGCAAATGGTCCCAGCAGCAGCAGTGATCTCTGTGCCCTGTTCCTGTGGTCAGTCAGAAACAAGTGCAATGATGGGTCTGAAGTGGGGTGTCATTGATGCATGTCTCCTTTGATACTTGCCAATGTACCTAAATGGTGCTGCCTTACTTGATAGCCTGCTCCCTATGAGCCTGGCGAGCCACTAAAGGCAGCAGATGTGACCAAGACATTTTCTAGCCTATTTTGAATCCTTTTGCCCTAGCAATACCAGTGTGCAAGCATGAACTGTATCAGTAGAACTGCTTCTTAAATTCTGGTAGTGTTGTGGTGATGCAACCCCACTGGGACTATTTGGCATGTTAACAGAAGACATGAAAAGCATGGTTTGTTTTTTTTTAAGATGCGCAGATGCTTGGAGGTGTATAAAGTATTAAAATCCATGCAACAAGATGGAATTACAACTGTGTATATTCCTTCTGCAACGAGGAACTCTGATTACTCATACCTTTCTTTCCAGATCCCTTATGAACCAGTTATTCTTTCAGCTCAAGCTTCATTCTCACACTTAACCAAATACCAGTGTTTGTATCTTAAGAAGTATTTGAAATAAAAATAAAACACTCTATTATTAAGGACACAGAACAAGGTTGAAATTTGATTTCTTTATTTCAAAAATGAAGTGCTCTGGCATTAAACTCTTGCTCTCTCCAAGAGCAGCTGAGCCACTAACCTGATGACATGTGGATTAACCAGGCAGTCCAGCAAATCATTGGTGGAAAGGGCTGCCTGCGAGGCATTGGGACTATTGTCTGAATCCATTTGATTTGCAGGCATTCTGCAGTCATTACTCATTACCAATAGCTTCCTGGTGCAGTGTAATTTTCCAAAATGTCCTCCTTCATTTTCATGGTGAAGATCTCTATCGTCACTTGCAACTGCACCCGCAGAGCTTGTTTCTTGAGACTGCGGTAAAACTTGAATGAGATGAGGCCCAAAAGGTATTTTCTGTAACTTTTCTGCTTTAAATGTTGAAGAGCTGAACTCATGGTTTAGTAATTGGCAGTCCTCTGGCTCCCAGCTAACTTGCCTTTTCCTCTTCTTGCGTGAGGCTCTTGTCTCTTGCTCTGCTCCAGTGCTGCTGGGATGTGCCTGCTCTGACACGTTTGCCTTCTGACACTTGAAATATGCAGACACTGCTTGATTCAGGTACTGAAGATTGATTTCATGGGATGTTGCCTCAACCTAAGAAAAAACCCAAAATGCACTCAGTTAAAAGGGGGAATGTTTCAGTTCAGTGTTGCACAATTACCTTCTGTGGATTGTTATCCCTACACAAGAGGAAGGAATTTAAAATTCTTTCAGGCAGCAGAAATGCAGAGTTAAGCAAAATGTCAGTAATTCTATGCTCTGTCTGTTATAAGAGAGCAGGAGAGCGCTTACCTCAGTGGGATTTAGCCAGGGATCTCCATCACTGGAACTCTCTGCTGATTTTAGGGCACATACCAGTGTTCTAGTTATTGCTTCTTCTACGCGGGCTTCGTGATCTGCATCCTGCCTCGGGAGAATAGAAAGCGTTGCAGACAGGTCAGCACTTGGATCTCTACAGGATGCTGGAAGATGGTGGGAAAAACCAAATGGATGACCTTAGTCTGAAAGCCATGTTTGTGTATGTAAGGTAGCTGAAAGGCTGCAGATTTCTGAAATTCATATTCATGCATACAGCTCTCGTGTAGCAGCACAGGCTTTGGTGTGGCTACTTCTGCCGATAAAGATGGGGGGGGGGGATTTCAGTGTATATATAATTATTTTTCTGTATTAGTGTTCTATTAATTGAATCTGGTGCTTGAAATCACAATGCAAAGTTAGCATTTAATATATGCGTTTATAGGCCTCCTTAGGACTAGAAGGACCATGAAAGCATATAGCAAATTTTATATATCTACACATGAAGTCTAATTTAAGAACTTAAAACAAAGGAAAAGGCAGCGACCATCTGCGTCTCCAGATGAGCAAAAGCAAGGCTCAGACTTAACAAAATGCTGTGTCACGTGATAGAAACAGAAGTTAATATACTGCTGCAGCTTCAAACATTAGCAGAAGGAAAAACATATTCCCTATAACTGCTCAAATTAAAAATCAAGTCAGTAGCTAGCATTTTGTTTCAGACCTTCACTTTCTCCATCATCCCACTGGGCAGCTGGGTACCAGTTAGGATGGCAGAAATAAGATCTCCTTTTACTTTCACATTTAGTTGTGTTGTTTTTGTTGTATGTGAAAGGAGGTAAGACTGAACAAGATTTAGTTCAGTGACTTCAGTGACAGATGTCGAGGAGTGGATACATAAATTTGGTTTTGTTGAGATGCTTAGGCATACAGGTTTTTGGAAGAAAGACGTAACCTAGTCAACAGACAACTCTGCACTGCCTAATTGTGGCTTCAGGGAACATGTCAAGCAATCCAAGCATCTTGCTGCTATGAGTGTTGAAGGCAGTAATTCATCTGGGGACCCCTGAGTAGAATTTGGGATAGCTGAGGGTGCTTTATTTATTAATGGTCTTACATAACAAGTCCCCAAAACATTGATTTATTTTTTTTTAATCTACATGTGGAAGTTATTTATGGTGTTGCACTCTTGGGATTTATTCTGGTATCATGGATAACAAGGCTGTACTGATTGCATCAGAGCATGTTAGGAAGCATGGAGTGCTTTGAACAGCTCACATCCAGCTGAAAACAAGTTAAAGTTCTCCTCTAAAGACCTGCCAATATAATTAATGGTCTCGCTAGGACTGTAAATGTTGGCATGATTCACATCTGTCAGTATGAAAGCAGCTGGTAACAGCTGCAAGCAAGAACTGCTTGATTTGGTAATGAAAACATTCTCAATGTTGTCTCTCAGCATCCATGTCAGAATTGGCTATAGGTAGATTACCCAACACCTTACAGCACTACCATCATCTGCAGGCACAGCACCTGTAAGAACCTTTCACCTAGGTTGCAACTGTTTGGTTGCTTCTCATATCGTCCTCTTGGGGGAGAGGTAGAGGTTACTCATGAGCAAAATCCAACACTCCTCTGCTCATGATGTCATCTACACACAGCTCTTGTTGTCACCAACAGGATCTCAGCAAGACTTTTATGACCAGAAAGGTCGAGCAGTTTATACTGTTTGTGAGGCACAGCTTAGGGCACAAGTGTGTGCTGACATCGAGGTCTTTCTGAGCATAGGGTGCACAGCCAGTTCTTTTAAATTACTTTCAAAGCTGCCAAGTTTAAGGCAGGCTTAAATGGTTGTGCAGGAATAGTGTTGGTGCTTTCTCTGGTGCTAGATTACAGTCTGACTGTACGAGCTCAGGTAGACTATGGGCCTGCTGTCCTTCCTAAGTACACAGTCTCATCTGGAAAATTTCTCCGTGAGGAAAACGCCCAAGTTTGCCTCTGCTTTGCAAAGGCTTGGTTTGAAGGTGGCATGAGAAGTATGTTTTGAAGTCTTTGAACAGCAGCTGAACGAATGTGTTCACCTCCCTCAAGATTTTCAGTCTAATAATAGTGCAAAAAAATGCAAAAAGCATTTTAGTGAGGTGGCTTTCACAAGCCATTTCAAAGGGCCTTTTTCAATATTAAACTAGGATTAATGATGGAGCAATTTGAATCAGAAAAACCTGCTGTAGCTTTGAGGTGGTATCCCTGGAGCCATCCCATACATACTAGGTGACATGAGTGAGAAAAAATTGGAGCCTAGGGAAAAGAAAACTAATTAAATACATGAAAAAATCCAACTCTAGGCAAATCAAAACTATCAGGAATGAAAATTCAGACATCCTCTGCCATCCTCTTTCTATTGCATGGGTCTAATTTAAATTCTGAATTAGTTTTGCATGTAAGCATGTGCTTGAGGTGAAACTGGTGTTTGTCATCCTGTATTTTTCACGATGCTGGTTAGTCCATGAGAAATCAGCCATGAGAAGTTTAACATGTGTTTAACTCATTGCCTGACTGAGGTTGCATATATCTTGTACTGAACTGGGGCTTCAGGTCTGTAACTTTGGAAGGCTCTTCAGGAAAAGCTCTATCCCCAAAGGCTCTTCCCTCACCAGCAGTGAATACAGCAAAGCCTACCATGCTGAACCAGACAGGCAAGAGACAAAATGCTTTGATGTTGATACCTGAAGATCCCATACAGCTGAAACACAGCTTGGGTGGCATCATTCCTCTGTCCAGATCATTCTTATCACTGTTTGTATTAGAGATCTATTTCTCCCTTCTTTAGAAAAATACTCGACTTAGATTTGCCACTGGCAAAGCATAGCTGTATTTAGTGGAGGCTGACAATTGATGTCAGTAGAATATGCAATTCTGCAAAGTTTTCTGGCATCCCTGAGGACGAAAGAAGCAATGTAGTTGTAACATAGCACGTTGAAATAACTCAAATTGGCTCATGAGGTCATGAGATCTGGGGCAGGATTGTTTGCCAGCTTTCTGACTTCTTATAACATATGCATGCATAGAAATGCTGCAGCACTGTGATTATTTTTTTTTTTTAAAGGGGAAATACCAGTTCAATCCAGGAGTTTATGCTGACAGTGATGGGGTCTATGGATTCCACATAGTGCCACCAGTGTCTGGGAACAAGCAGGACCTGGAATCAGAGACAGTATGTTAGGTACTAGAAGAAGGATGAAGAAAGCTCAGGTGTTTTAATCAAGGTGGTGTGGTATGTAGAGGCAGAATGAGGCAAGGAATAGAGTTAGGGGGTGGGAGGTGATCGTTATTTCTTCTAGACAGCCCTTCCCTAAGACTTAAATGCCCCCTCTACTACTGTCATTACTTTCACATCAGAAGTGGGCATGACTTTGAACTGTCTCTTGTTCAAAATCTTCCCATGTGAAGCAGGACAGTAACTTTTTCACTGCTCTAGATAAATGAAGTCCAGCTGTACTAGGGATAGCAGCTGGTATAGCTGTGGAGCAGGATTTTGGGGGAAGCCTCAGCCAAGCAAGTATTCCTTTGTAGACTCTCCAATAGAGAAGCTTCCCGCTTCCTTTAGAAGGGCTGCCAGCTGGCTTCCCCTGAAAGTAGGTATCCTAAAGCTAATCTAGGTGATTAACAACGTGCAGCTCCAATTCCAGTAAATAATTACCTGTATTAAACTTGTCGCCTTCAGTAGATAAGACTTTTAAGGAGAGTGTCCCAGAAATCATGACAATCTAGTTTAGATCAGAGCTTTACAGCTATATCAGGATGATAGCTGTGACATAAAATTGATTCTTACCCATGGCTTTTATGGTACAAAGACATTAATGTTGTTTTGATGATATAGTACAAGCATTTCAAATTGCTGAACATTAGATTAACATAGAGCTATCAAGAAAAGCATAAAAGATGTTTTTGACAGGGAAAGAAAATGGTCAGAGATGGATAAAAATACTTGAGAATGGGGAAACTGAAGCAATGATCTGTATCTGAATCACAGCCAATTTTTTTTCTTGCTAGGCACAAATTACTGAAAAGAATGCTCTGCTAGCTAAGGAGCCCATGCTTTATTACACCAAAACATGGCTAATGACAAAATGCCTGTGAAGGGAACAGTGCCTGTGGCCCCAGTCCTGTAAGTGTTTAGAGGACGGTTGTGGGCCACTGGCAGAAATGTTCTCCACAGGTTTAATTCCAGTCAAGCAGGAAAAAAAAAAATAAAAGCACAGACTATCTGAAGGTCAAAACTGTTTGTAAATCGCATTTTAATCCAGTATAGCATATAAAATTGGGAAGGAAGGAATTAAGAGAAAAGGGAAAATCAATCGTGTCACTGGTGGCGAGGTCCAGGCCTGCTGTAGAACAAATGAAATGCTTTGCTTAATTAGAGATGTGGTTGCAAGCATCAAAAGCAATTAGCTATGTCTGAATTAACAAACCAATGCATCACACTGCTTACTGTTGATACCTGGTTAGCTGCAACACTTTGTCTGCTGGGAGATGTCCCCTCTACCAAAGCAGGATTTAGCTACGGAGGTGAGGCACTGCAAAGGCAGCCTACCCAAAGAGGCACTAAGAAGTCAGAGCTGAAAGGGTGACTAGCAAAAAATACACAGGCTGGCAGGCATTGTTTGCACTAAAACAAAACAAAACAAAAAAACAAACAAACAAACAAAAAAAAAAACCAAAAAAAAAAAAAAAAAAAAAACAAAAAAAACCAAAAAAAACCAAAAAAAAAAAAACCCCCAAAACTATACATGAGTATGGAGTTCAGGATTCAAAAATGTGTTGCAGATAGGATTATGGAAGGCTGTTATTCAACAAATATCAGTCTGATTAATTCTTACAGAATTATTGAAGTTGGGAAAGACTGCTAAGATCACAAAGTCCAACCATCAACCCATCACCACCATGCCTACTAACCACATCCCTCAGGATGATGCATCCACAAGAGTATGAAACCCTATGCAGACTAAAGCGAAACCATGATTTTTATTTCACATAGAACAAGTTTCAGAGTAGTTCAGCTTTTATCACACACAAACCTACACCTTCAATCAAGAGTGGAGTTGCATTAGCTGCAATTGGATTGTGTTAGCAAGTGTTTGCCCACGTTCTGACTGCAGAATTGGACAAAAAACCAGGACTCATCTCTTTAATAGGGATTCTTACACTACACCCACTGTTAAAGAGTCTAGGTGCCATCCAAATGACAGGTTGTAATGATGAAGCCTGGAAGATGTTGCTGTACATTACAGGGTGGTGTAGTTTCTATAGTAAGTGCTGATTTCAAACAACTGGCTCCTTCCTTGCAAGATTTATGGCAACAAGAGAATTGAGATTATCAAAATGCAAAGAGGCTAGCGTTTTAAGGAGATGAAGAAATGGAAAAAGTGATTAAAAGCAAAAATACAGCTGTGAGGAGCAGCTGAACTAGCAAAGACAGAACAATAACCCAGCAGAGAGAAGCAGAGTGGGATTCTTCTAGCTTGATTGGTGGGGGGGAACCACTAACAAACAATCCATCAAATATCCATTTGCCAACAAAACAAGCAGACTTCCATATTTATGAATATAGGGCAGAGATTTAACTACATTTGCAACCACACTGAAATAGGAAATATATTTAAAAAAAAAAATGTGGTGAGCATTTCCCAGGGGAAAATGAAAGGTGCAAAAGCAAAACAGAGTCATCCCAAGCTCACAGATGATCTAGCATTTGTCTGCTTTCTGCGGAGTGCATTGAGCTCTGTGGGTTGGGAAGATACCAATCTAAATAGCAACCAATCAGATAATTCTAATATTTAGGCTAGCAATAGGCAAATATAGCATGAGGCTAAAGTGGGACAGAAATATCAGAAAAGGTAAAAATGAAATTCTAGACTCTAAGAGGAGGAAAAAAATCAAAACAGCAGTTGAGAGAGTAAGTGCAGCAGTGCTGCAGACTTGTACAGCACAGAGTACAGAACAGGTTTAAATTCTCAATGGATGTGATTAACTTGATACAGTGCAAAGGTAGGGCAAAGGTGGAATTGCTTCAAAAAAAAGGAGCGCATCCCTGAAGTGAAATATTATACCAAGAAATTCCTGCTCATTAGAAAAAGATATTTGGGTAAATGCCGAAGAAAAGGGAGCATCAAAGTGTGTGTGTGTGATGGGAGGAAAAAGATGAGGGAGGGGGAAAGAAGGAAATGGCAGACCATTTGCAAACATGGCAATGAAGCACAACCACCACAAAATGCATAGGACCTCGTGAAGATTGGTGTTTGCCTGGGACTGATGGGAAGGCAGAGGTGTGCTGGCACTGCTGTGCACTCTGGCTGCTGGGCAGGATCCCCTGGTGTGAGGCTGCAGCAGGAGCACAGTGAGAGAAACTGTGCTGCTGTTTGTTGGAACTTAGTGATGGCTGTAGCTGTGGATCCAAACCCAGCTGGTGGTTTCTGCAGCCTACAACTATTGTGGAATTTATCGATTAAAACAGCAATGCTTTGGGGAAAACTCATCAGTCTAAGTACGGTTTCATCCAGTCTCTGTGCTTGCAATGATAGGTGACCATGTCCAGATGTTTACAAGAAGCCCCTATAGTGCACTTGAGCTTGTAACTTTGTGGATATGGTCATGTGCAGCTGCTGCTCCAGAACCGCTCAGCTGCCTATTTAAATAGATTATCTAAATACTATCATCATTTGTATTGAGAATAATTTGTAATGTACCACCAGAAGTGGCATTAATACCACTATGGAAGTTCATCCCCAGTCACTGGGCGAGAAGAGAATGAACCCTTATAAAACCTAAAGTCATGGCTGACTAAAACTCATGAGCTGAATGGTACAGTGAAAGTAGTGAGAAGGCACAAAGGAGGCAGTCGAAGTAAGCGTTGTGCACTGGTACAATGCTACACAAAGGAATTCTGCTTTTTAGTCTGAAATGGGTGCAGAAAAATGGCTTATAGCAAAAAACGACCAGAAGGTGGCGTTAGACACATGAAGTTTTCGGCATTCAAAGCTGCAATCCCCCTACATGGAGCTACTCTCCTGCACAGCTAAGAACACCTTTGTCTATATTTTTTTTCAAGCCTACGTTGTTACAGCATCTAATCCAAAATATTCTGCATACTGTCTGGGAAGGAGTGCAGATGCTATAAACTACCACAAAATGAAGCTGATGAAAAATAAAGCACAAATTTTAAAGCAACTTTATTTACATGAAACCAACTGCGAAGCTTGTGTCAAGATTGCAGTTATTTTGGATCCTCTCACTCCTTAACAAAGGAGTTCTTCTAGGTCAATCCTTCCCACTGAACAGCAGCAGTCCCCAGCCAGCTGTGCCATAAGCTGCTGGATGAGGTCACAGCATCACCCAAAAGGCACTGTCAGAATGGACGATGGTGATACCTCACTGCTCCCCAGAAATCCAAACAGCATCTCCTCCTTCGTGGCAATACAGAGAACCTGTATTACTGGGCTGGCTCGAGATCTTCTTTCCTAGCAAGTTTTATTTTTGATTCCTTTAAGCCTAATTAAGATTAGAACACTAAAGGTTCACTACCATACTTGATCATTCTAAAGGAAATTTTATATTGAAATAACGTTGAGGATCATGGATAAGGCAATGCTGAATGGATGTGGTGGTTTTATTAACAGTAAAAATGCATCCTTTGTGCTTTTAAATAATCAAATACTATTACTTTAACAAAGTGCAGATGGCAACAATAATCATTCTGCTTCAGGAGTGTGACTAAAAGTTGCAGTGCAAACAGTGCGAGTTTGTCATAGATTTCCTTCCACTTGCAGCTGTACCAGCAGCAGAACATATTGTTACCAGGCAATAGACAGTGTCCTCTCACTGGAACAGCTATCCTGTTTGCCACAGCAGTGTTTTTCAGGTCAAAGTTATCTGGATTAGTGAAAATCCATTCTTCCAAGTGCTGAAGGCAGCTGGGTTTGCCAGCTAGGGGTGAGGGAATGCTCGCACAAGGAGTTGAGCTGGTGAGTCAGAAGAGATGACAACATCTGGCAGGAGTACAGAGAAAAGATGCTAGGAGCAATGCAGACTGCAAAATTCCTTTCGAAAAGCTTGGTTGTTTGGGATGCACTGGAGTGCTTTACAAGGATGTGTACTGCTGAACAAAAGAAAAGGGTAATTCACTCTAAATACAGACCATGCTCATTAAATGAAGGAGGATAGCTACAGTGTGAGACTAGGAATTACAAGTCCTTCTCTCATATTGCTGACTGCGTGTGACTCAAAGTCAGGCACTTTAACTGAACCTTCTAAGTAAAACAGGGTTAGTAATACCCTCACATCCCTGTAAAGCATCATAAAACCTCTGGATGGTGTGTGCTTTAAATGCAAGTATCATCATTATAATGCTCTACTATTAAAGCAACAAGTTGGGCCAGTGTTCCCTGGTGAAGGTTATTCTCAGCTATCAAATATAAGTTCCCTAGCTGGCTCTCCATGCTCATTAATCAGAAAAATTTTATGCAATGTATTGATTTCAGAGTAGACGGGTTAGAGTATCACTGAAGAAAAAATTTACAACAAATTGAAGGTGATTGTAAGAACTGTAATGGAATAGGGTGGTCTATTGAACTAACTCTCCAAATGTTTGTGGGTTTTGCACAAAAACCCCTGTAAAGTTGCTGTGAGCAAAGAAACTTGCCATGCTGAGAGAACTGCATATCAAAGCTGAGCACAGAATGGAGGGGGAAGGAATCTGAGATTTCCCAGCCTTTTGTTAGTCAGTTCAATCATTTACTAGGATTTTTAAAGTAATTAAAGTCCATATGGGAATGGTACCTGTCCTGGACTGAGTGTGACCACATGGGCTGTTGTGTTCCTAAACTCAGGAAAGCGTTTCAGATCAGGGTTGGCAACGTTGACTTTGCTGAATACGCTGGATTCCTCATAAGGGATCCTGGTGGGATAAAGGCAGCTGGTGTCACCAGGTGGGAAGAGGTGCCATCTTTTCCTGAAAACAGAAAGAAGATGGAAATGTATTCAGTGCCTGTCAGTTACAGCAAAGAACTAAGGGCAGTAGCAAGGTTTTCAATAAAACATAAATCTGCCTTGTTGTGTGAATCTCCTACGCAGCGAGAACACAGGCAGTGCTTATAGGCTCTCCACTAGAAGTGTTTCTGAAGTATTTCACTTTTTAATTTTTCAACTGAAAAGATTTACAGCTTCTCACCAATTATTTTTAAAAGGCGGATAAAACTTACAAAAAAGCTCTCCCATCTGGTTCCTGCTTATTCCCTTCTAAAGAGCAACAGGCAGCATTTACAGGTGCTCAGAGAGCATTAAATATTGCCTTACAAATCAGGAAAAATAATTTCATTAGAGACAACATACCTTCATTCACTGAATGAATAGCTGCTGTCGCCATGTTTGTTGTAAAAGGAGAGCACTGCTGTTTACAATGGCAGCAGTAAAGGACTATGGATGTATTCTCCTGTTTCTTGTCAGCTTGTACAGTCCTTACTTGGCTACAGTCATAAAACCATCATTCACAGTAAAACTCTCCTTGATGCTCCCTATGTCACAGATGTGGCAACGGCAAAAATAAAACTAGAAACAGCCATAGGTCTCAGCATCTCAAATATCCATTTACTGTTTTTTTTTTTTTTTTTGCGTGTGTGTGTGTGTGTGTATTATCAGTACCACATGCTGAAAGCATGGCTTTTGTTGGATAGGGGTTAAGACCTCCCTACCGTGACCAAATGGCCAGGTCAAGCAGGACAGGTTGTTCTGCTCACACTGGCACTTGTCTTCCATGTGGTCTTCTGTGCACCCAAAGAAGCTGATCAACACACTGCAGCACAGAGCCAAGTAGAGAAGAGACAGATCTCCTCATCTCCAGGAGCCAGAATGACATCTCCATGTCATTTATATAGACCAGATCAGAGAAGAAAAAAAGATATGCCAGAACTGGTGGTGCCAGTTTTATGAGTACTATAAAATAAATGTCTTAGCAGCTCCATGTTATTTAGCAAAAGGAATTTTAGGTGGTTGTACCTCAGTTGGTTGATATAACCAGAAAGAAATACACGAAGGGAAAATTTACTGTGTTTAAAAGTGCCAGACAATTCAGTGCAACAGTGATGCTTGCACTAAGCAATGGAAAAAAAAAAAAGACTTTGCAGCACATCTGGACAATGTGCACAGCTCTCCTTTGTTTCAAACACTGGCTAGATCTTTTCTTTTTGTCCCTTTCCGTGGTGCTCATTTCTGCTCTTTGCATATTTAGAACTGTCAGTTCTAAGTCCCATGTCTGAAAATGGGAGAAAGGCAGTCAAATGACACGAGGAGAGGGGAACAGCACGGTAGCCAGAACTGCAGAGGTTGGCACAAATGGAGTGCCATGAGCTGCTGACATTTCTTGGTTTGCTGGGTGCAAACACACACTAATTCATCTGAAACCTGAGCCCTGCTAGATCCTTCAAAGGGGCAGGAGGCTGGGAGGCTCATGGGTTAATCCTGCAGGCTCATGAAAAAGCAATATCATGAAGCAACAAATTAAGAAGCCCAAGGGATGCAAGGAGGAAATTCAAGATAGCAACAAAGGGCTGAGGAGTGGTCCCTGGCTTTCTTGCAAAGGCAAATCTATTTAAGTTCAGCATAAGCTTATTTTCTGTTACAAATCCTGTCTTGTTTGTGAGTCTCAAAAGTGATTCTTTCTGCTCTGGAGAAGTGTGGGATTCACACGCTTGTTGAAGTTTGCCATCTATTTATAGGCTTTGCCATGAAGAGGAAAACAACTTTGTCTTTTCAGGCCATGCAAATGCTGCAGGGATTCTCCTGTCCCTGAAAAGAATAAGGAGGGGGTGGGAGCATCCTGGTGAGGAAGGCAAAACTGCAGTGTGATGCTAGAACTCTGGCTGGAGTTTACCACCTGAAGGTAGAGATCAAAGGGCAGGGCAGGTACTGGGTCTAGATTGCTATAGTACACCCAGTATTTATGTTGATCCTTAGGATGTATTTTGGCATGTAAATATCACTGTTTTCATTGAGAATTCTGGCTCCCATATACATCTCAGTGTCTGGACTTCAACGCATAACACTGACTGATGCCACAAGCAGTCCTGGGGACTGGCTGCAGCAATAAGAGCAGTGCCGAGGGGCTTCCAGAGTGTCTCTGCTGTACATTCAACCAAGGACCTGAGGGTTCTTAACAGGCATGAGTGAAAGCTGGTTTGAGAGCTAAAGAGAATTACTCTGCTTACAGATAAGACGATGACACATTCATTTGCCTCAGGCCTTAATGCCAGTCAGTGCCAGCGCCCAGAAAAGAAGGCAGGACGCCTGCCTGCTGGTCCTGCACCTTAATCACATGGCAGCTGTGACTTAATTGTTTTATAAAACATGTCAGGGCAATTAATCACATTAAATTTCCACTGGCAATTTTTTCCTTCCGCTATAAACTAAATCACATCTAAAAAAATGCATGCGACTTTGTTACTATAGAATTACTCCAGTAATAATAGATTGAAAAAAAGACTTGAGGACAAATATGCAAGGACAGCAGAAAAAACACTGAATAAAGAAGACAGTGGGCAAACAGGCAGAAAGAAATAGAAACAAAGCCACATGTCCCCATAATGAGTTTGGAGCCTTAAATGTCCCTTTTAACTTTGCTTACTGCTTGCTGCTCCCATCCTGATGTTCCCCCTTCAAATTAACTGTAGCAGCCTGTTAGAAGCTCTTGCACAGAGGAATGTTGTAAAGTCTAAAGCAGTTTGTTTCCATTTTGTTTCTGGACTTTTTAACTCTTTATCTCCTGATTCCAGCTTCCTGAATTCATAACTACTAGGAAGATTAAAATGTTCAGTATTGGGTAACATACAGACTGGAATGGAATTTCATCTAACTGAAGAAAATATATCTTCCCTTCACACCCCAGTCAAACTCCAAACCCCTAAATTCTGCCACTTCCTACAAAACAGTTCTGATGCTTTTCAGTTACTCAGAGCTCAGAAAATTAAAATGATCAGATTCTAAAATTAATACTCGAGTAAAAAGTTAGCTTCATAGCATAATCTTTCTTCTGGTATTTGCTCTACGTGCATCTATTTGTTACCTTCCTTGTATCTGCAGCACTAAATTGCAGCCATACGAGTCCAAGTGGCAGGGAGTATTTGCTCCTTCTGAACCAACCCACAGCGTGCTCTCTTTTCCACTTCTTCCAGGAAAACCAAAGTCAGACCACCTTACATCCTGCAGCAATGAAAAGGATAGTTATGTAAGCTTTACACAGATCCACATCCTCTGCTCAGTTCTCTCAGTCTCCTGTGCTCTCCCTCCACCTCTCAGTTCCCCTCTGACTGCTTCAGTTGTTGCTCCTCAGTAGGGGTTCCAGCATGCACAGCCTGTGCCCCTTCCTCCAAAATCCTCCTCTCCAGGAGCACATCCACTGATTTTTATTTATTTCTTTATTTTTTTTTCCCCCCTGTGCAGCCTCCCAAATCTTTGTCTCCATCTCTCATCCCAGCCTTTCATAACTCGAGTTACCTGTTTGTTCTACAGGACTGCCTACCTACTCTGTGGCCACACATGGTTTCTCTACTTTATTTTCAAACACGTTTCTTTTCCTATTCTCTGCATTAACCATCCACCTAGGCTCAGAACTGCTGTTTGAAAAATCCTTGTATATGGCACTTAGAAATAGGAAGAAAGGAAGGAAAAACCTCCATCCCTTTTCCAATACAACTTCATAATCCAGACAGCACACCAGTTCTCTGCCTCTTTGCTCCTGCATCAGCTTTCTCCATACATTTTGGAAACACAGACTTTATCCTATCAGCGCCCCAGTGGCAAACTATTTTTAAGTTCTTTAGCATTTAATAGATGCATTCTTCTTTTGCCTTTGTAGCTGTGGAGGTGGTGAATGTAAAGCAGATTTACTTCCAGGCTTCCTGGTCTCAGCCAAATCACTTCATCTCTGAGCTTTAGGTTTTCCATCTTGAAAAGGAAGGTAGTGATACTTGTTCTGTTTCAGAAAAGCACATTCAGGATCACTCATCCCACCTAATTTGAGGAACCCACTTCAAGTTTGGTTCTTGCTCCTGTCAAAGCACACTCTGTCACTGCTTGGAGAAGCCACTCTTTTCCCACTGTTTCTAAACAGAAAATAGGAGTCCGGCCTCCCAATTTAAGTATATAGGCCAGGTGATTGCAGACAGGTGGGTGACCATCCTTCATTAAGATCTATGGGTGAGGAAATCTACAGCTAGACATGACTATAATGGTAACTTCACTGTGACTCCGTATTAGGAAAACGAGTGATAGCCTTCCCAAAAATTAGGTGTTGCTCAAGATCTTGAATTTGAGAGCTATTGATTTCAAAGACAGTGTTTGGAAAAAAAAATGCAGAAGTCTAACATAAACATTTGTCAAAAGCGGCAAAAAATCAAACAGAAAAAGTTGCTCCTATAGATTTCAGCAGCCATAAAATTTAAAATCCAATACAAGTATTTCAGTGATAAAGTTAAGCGTAATACCGTCTCTACACTTTAATCTCACACCTAAATAGCTTTTGTATTTTGTTACAATTTAAGTGGAAAGAAAGCGCACGTAATCAATATTTGACTTAAAAGAACTTTCTGAAAACGCCTCAGCTGTAGTAAACAGTTGAAGCCATTATGGGTAAAATAGTTTTTAACCAATGAGCTGAAAAGGAACTGGTAGGATTTCTGAAATCTCGTCACAGTAGGCTCCTTTCCTACAATAAAAAGCCACAGCCAGAAGAAATGTGCTAAAAGGTGTTCCAACCGTAACAGATGGCACATTACTTGTGAATTATATTTATTTCATTTGCTGCTTATAATGAAGTTAATCTGTGCCCGTATGTCACTTTAAAAGGTCTCATTTCTATTTAAGCTTCGTGCATATATCTCGCTTCTGATTTATATCTCAAACTCTGTAATGAAATATCAACTGAACAAAAAATGTAAGATGCTAGATACTGCTCATAGATTAGAATAATGGAATCATTACCTTAGCCCACACAACTGTAAATGATAAACAGCGCAATCTAAATTTCAAACAACTTCTAAATGGCCCTATTAATCACTATAAATAACAGCACATTTGGCCTTCTTTTCCCCTTCAAGTCACCTTACGTAAATCTAAATAAAATCTAAAATGAAGAAAGGGGTTATCATCAAATTCACACAAGAGTGGAAGAGAATTTCTACAAAGACTTCTTTTGGCTGGTATAAATTGCGTAGCGGTGTTTCAAAATCCATGAGTCTGGAGCTGACTGATGTATTTCACTCCCATGCCTAGGAAATTGGCAGATGACACACACCATATTTGCTTGCCTAACACCATCGATTTTTTTTTTTTTTTCCTTACCAGATTCTGCTTTTAAAAAAATTTGTGGCATAACCATTACATCCGTTAATTCTAAAAGAACAGTGCAATCTGTTGCTTGCTATAGGCCAGGTGATGAGGTTGTGGTGTGATACCTACACAGAAATGCAATTCTTGGAGACTTGATTTTGTACTTTAAGGGGAAGAAGGAGGAAAGAGTTGTTTCCTTCTAGTGTGGGTTTATTGACCAAATGAAGCAGCAGGCTGTCCAGGTCTTCTGAGATGCAGGTATCCTCAGAGCTTTGTGCCATAAAACACAGCAAAATGCTGTCTATCCAGGCAGAAAGTGAAGGCCAAGGAAGAACCACAGACAAATTTGAGACTCAAATTTGGAGAATCCTGAAACATCCCTGAAGCTTCAAAATAATCTTGGAAAATAAGATCTGGTATCAGTTATGTGTTGCTCATGATTCAGGAAAGGTAGGAAAAAGGCAAGGTGCTCCCCCAAACATTGTGGTCCAACCACATAATAAAGGGAAATGAGACAGTGTGAAAAAAAGATTGAGCACTGAGAAGTACCCGTTTTGCTGATACAAAAGAATAAAATACATATAAGAAGCATGGGAAATGCTTTCTGAGGAAATAATTAATTGAAAGAGCTTATCAATTTGCACTCCCCACCATCCCAATGATACAATACTTGCTGAAAATTATGATTCCATCTTCATGACTGAAAGTGTAGGAATGAATAAGGCTTCAATTACTATTCTTTCTGCATATCTTTTGATAAAATACACCATTTGTATAGCTATCCTTAATTTTGCCCCCTTGTAAGCAGTAGTAGAGAGAATGTAGATGAGCCAATACATTGAAATAGCAGATAGCCACTGAAAAAGTGAAAGAAAATACACCAGCAAGGTGTCCAAATACCTGCATTTGGAAACAAGTATAAGTTACCATAGAATTATTAAGGTTGGAAGATCTAAGATCATCTAGTCCAACTATCAAGACATCACCCACGCATGTGACTCAGTGCTCTCTGAGCCTGCTCTGGAAGTCCTCCCTCCAGTCACAGAACTGTGGAGGGCTAAACGAGGAGTGGTGCCAATCCAACAGCTGGTTTTGTTAGATCTGGTATTGGTCTCAAGCTTACAGGGAGACACAGAATTTTGGCTGGCAGCCTCGTGGTATAAGCCTGAAAGCCAATAGCTTTACTACTTAAATAGAGGGAATTGCAGCAGAAATTTCAGAAGCTATGCTAGATAATTTGCAGTGATAAAAGGTAGTAGGAGCTAATATGAATGCTTTACCTGGAAAACTTCCTCCTTGTCTTCAAATATCCTAGCAATGTATTTGTAGTCAGCGTAAGCCCAATATTTGGAGTGCTTGAAACAACTGAATGGTCCAGAGAGACAAGAAGGCTGTCCACTACTCCAAGCCAAAAACTCTTCAAGAGTAGCCTTCACATAGCTACAGCTGGTTTCAAATTGGGGTACTAGAATGACAAAAGAAAAACCAAACATTGTAATGAATGCAAAACTAGTCAAAATAATAAGTAGTTTTTCTGTTGGCCCTGGGTAAATGTAACATGAAATACAAAGCAGGAATAGGTAGCTTGACTCTGGTCAATAAAACAGTTCTCATCATCTAACTTATAATTAGTTCTGAGATTATTGGTTTTTCATTAAGGTTTAAGTGAACCAGAGAGGTTCACTTAAACTGTTATCTTGAACTTGCTGTGAGGTAAAAGCACACCAATAGTTACTGCTGCTCATGTGCAAGGCACCATTAAGCACAGGAACTCAATAATACATCCATAACTCCTAAACATCTTAGACTCCATCTTTATATGGTCTCTGTTCTCAAATGTGAGCTGTAAATGCATACACAAGTGCAGATTGCAGTGCATACTGTACCCCTTCTTTTGTCTCCATGGATTTTTGTAGCTGGACTTATTCATTTTTACCTTTCCCAGGTAAAGCATGACTAAATCAACACATCAATGCATAGGAAGCAAAGTATGGAGCCACACGCATGTCAGTGATCCGTTTAAAATGCTGTGTATCTATTTTTCATTTGGAACAGAAGAAATGGCCATGTGGTGTTCCTTGCCAGACAAAAGAACAGCATTACTGGCAGTATTTTGTTCCATTGTGCTTTGGTCACGCTGCCTGATACAGCCTTCCAGCTCATGGTCAGGTCACTTGGAAGACCTACAAGATAACCTCCATCACAGCAGGCTTTCCTTCTGGTTATCTGAGATCTTCCTTTCCCACAGCTGCTAATTGTGCCAGCTTCAAAGAGACTTATCCAACATTTTAAAAAGCTCCAAAATTACTGTACTATAACCACTATGGAGGATAAAAATTACTGCAGTCTATGTGAATGACAATGACAGAGCTGCAGTTTAACCTTGTGTAACTGGCATAGAGCTGTTCAAAAATGGGATCCTTTCACTGTCATGCAGCAGCAGCAGCTCTTAGTTCTTTACTGCTCTCATTTTGTTATCACAGCTATTCCCATGCAGTCTCATACATTTGTTCTTATTCCTTTTGGGTGGGAAAACAGCTTTTGCAAACCCTTATCACCATCATTCTGTCATTTTCCATTGTAGTAGCCTAGGTAGCAGTTTTCCTTCCCCTTGCTATCAAATTCATTAACTAAAACATGCCAGATAAGCCCCACTATTCAGCATTACGTCACCTGGGTCTCTGCAGTATAAGGGCTCCCTAACCTAGGAACTGCATGCACGACACACAAATCGCCTGCAGTAACCAAAAAACCCTGTATCTGATTCTGTCTCCATGTTGCAGTTCAATGCTGTCTCCTGATATCGAGTCATTAATGCAATGCACATCATTTCACTAAAAGATGTTCTGATGGAAAAATTAGATAAAAGATACACGCACTATTGAAGGTGGCTCAATATCTGTATTATTTTGATGAGAACAAAGAGTGCTCAAGACACTGCCTATTTTCCTAGATAACTCAGGAGCAAGTATTTTAAAAGCAAGAAATATGCTCTTTCTAGCTTCCAATGTATTTCACTCTGAGCTTTATTTCAAAAAATCCAACTGTGAATGGCAATACCATCTTCCAGGATACAGTCTTTTCAAGGCAACATTCTTCATTTAATTTATAGCTAGTTCGATACTGAGGTGTGGGTGCTTATGGAAAAATAAATATTCGCCCTCTAGTCTGCCTTTGAAAGATCCCATGAGGAGGACTGCGTTCAGGCCTGGGGCTCCCAGCACAAGAAGGATACAGAGCTGTTGGAGCAGGTCCAGAAGAGTGCTGCAAGGATGATAAGAGGTTTGGAGCGCCTCTCCTATGAAGACAGGCTTAGGGAGTTGGGGCTCTGGGGAGAACGCATTGTGGCCTTCCGGTATATAAAAAGAGGCCTATAAGAAAGTTGGAGAGGGAAAGGACAAGGCTTTAAAGTGAAAGAAGGTAGATTTGGATTAGATATAAAGAAGAAATTCTTCACTATGAGGGTGGTGAGGCACTGGAATGTGTGGGGTTGGAATGAGGTGGTTTTTATGGTTCCTTCCAATACAAACCATCCTGTGATTCTGTGACTACAATATCTGTAGGCTTGAAGGAGGGAAGCAACAGCAGCTCCTCCTGAGTTAAGGTCTAGTCCTGACAGATGTCAAGTTGTTTTCTACTCAGAGATACTATTTGCAGAGTACATCAAGGAAAATGTATGAGAAAAGGTAATAGCCTTAGAAAATATCCTAAAGCTCTAGTAAAAATGAAAGTGGAATGTCTCCTCTGTTTCTTTAAGCTTAAAAGAGAACCAAATATCTATTCACAGCTGCTGCAGAATTAAAATTATTTAATCGAATCATCCAAGCCAAGAATAACAATTTAACATTATGACGAAGCACAGGCACACTCATAAACCAAAAGACTGTCCATCCACATCTAACCCCAGCTTCACATGGTATTTATTCAGCCTATGGTATTTGTATTATCCTCACAGCTTTCTATTCAGCAGTGGAATCTGTAGCCACTCTCAGGTCTGAATTCTTCTACTGTCCTTGGTGGCGAATCTCCTTGTGCAGGTTGTCAAAGTTGCAGCCCTTTCCTATCCAGCTGTGTATCTGACAGCTCCACAACAGCATCTCTAAGAAAAAACTTCCTCCACAGATCTCATGACTCACAGCTGATCAGCATGACAGTCTCTTGCTCTTTCCAGCTTCTTCATAGTAAATGCTTCATTTATTCATTTCAATAAGCAACCAGATAAATGGTCAAAATTAGAAGTCTGTAGGGAAAAAAAAAAGCCCATTTTGAGGAAGCTTTTCTTCTTCCTTTGCAGATGTTGGTATTTTCTGGGTGGCCATCAGATACATGAGCTGTACTGCTCATGCTATACTGCTGCGTTTTCTCTGCCAGAAACTCAACTTCAATAGCTGCTGCTCACCCAGTTAGCCTGACTCAAAAAAATAAATATTTTAGTCTGGCTGGAATTAAATAGGTACAGATTTTTTTATTAATTGCACCTTTTTTGCTCTTGAAATGGATGCTGGTATTCTCTTTGGAGGTATCTTATCTCTGTCAATTTTTAATCCTCTGATTACATTTTTTTTTCCTCTAACAGACACATTCTGTTTAACTTGTGTAATCAGACTGAATACTATCAAACACCTACACTTAGGTGTGTATAAATAATTCAAGCAAACAGTTCACACATACTGCTAGCTCCCATGTTTTCCATGTTTCACCTGCCATATACACCTTTTTCTGTGTGCCTGAAGAAGTTCCAAATCAGCAAGAAAAGCAAATACCAGAATCTAAGCAGCTCTCGCTGAGTTGCAGTGTTTTCAGTTCTCACTTTGTTATACTAAGGAGCCTTCAGTTCAAGATTCCCCCAACAAGTTGCAGATGTGTTACCAAAGAAAGATGAGAAATTGTCATAGGAAGAAGTTTCAAATTATTTAGGATTTTCCAGATGAACCTAATAATCTCAGAAACTCTGAAGCAGTCATTTTAGTTACACGAAAATGCATTCACATAGAAGAAAACAGTTTGCTTCTGTGTGTTTCCAATTGAGTGCCAGGTGCGGTGCCAACTAATCTTGAGTTTATTCTAGTCTAAGGTCAATTAATTTAGTGTTAACACAGAAGGGATACTCAGAGTACATTCAACATAATATTCAATGTAACTGAGTTGTATTCTGCTGTCGCTTTTCCTAACCACACCACTGCCTCTGTTTCGTCTGCAAAAGTTGGAGTGAGCAAATATAAGAAATAAAGGCCCTCACTGAAAAACTGTTACACAAGAGTGAGATCAAGTATTTTCCAAATGACATGAAATGCATTACATTATTTCAGATTCTGAGATGGTTTGGCTAACGGCTTCACTAATACAACCTTACAATGCAGATCTTTTATAGCAACACAAGTTGCATTCAGTTATAGTACAATTCCTGACAGCCTTACCCATCTTCCTGAAGACACTTCTAGCTCACATTAGCAAGTAATGGAGGTTCCTGGAGACAAATTGATTGCTGACTAGGAATCAATGCCTTTAGGAAAATGTAAAATACAGACAGATGCAGTTCCAAGGTACAACTTCAAGTGTAAGCCATATCCTTAGTGGCTATGTTATTCTCAAGTGATGAGTTTTAGCCACTTAGTTGGTACCAACAGTCTGTCACTTACCCACAACTCTGTGAATCTCATCAGAAGCTTTCCTAGTTGGAACACTCATCTGTCACTCAAAAATGCCCACTGATAAATGCAGACTAGGACCTAAACTATCCTTGTACCCGCGCTCGTTCCGCAGATTGGAACTCAGGTACATTAACAAGGTGTCAAGGAAAATGTCACATATATGCGACGTTTACTTTCTTCGCTGCTGGAAACTGGTGAGTGCCTCTAATGTTTTGTGCAAGAACTGGTTGATACCTCTCTGAAGTACAGTCACACTGATGGAGACTTGTACCAACATATTAATTCTACAACTCAGCTCTCGTGTCTATAGAATGTGGATAAATAACACTTGCTTCCCCAAGGGATGATACAGGGATCATTAATCCAAGCTGGTAATATGCTTTGAAATCCTAAAATGCTAAGCATTTCTCCTCTAACACTTCTTTCTGTTTCATCACTTCTCTTGCAAAAATTGAACATGAAATATTATTACCATCATGATGTGAAGAAAGGAAATTTCATGGTGTTGTAATATAATATGATGTAATCCAACCACTTCCATAGGAGTGGCAGAGCCTCTTCTGGAGTCTCTATGCAGTCCCTATGCTCCAGGAAAGTGGTGGTCCAACTGAAGAAGGTTAGAAGAGATGGATAATAGCTAGAAGAGGTGTAGAAAAAACTTGACTTACACTGAACATTTTTTAAAACCTGGGGGTTATTGGCCTAGGAAAAAAATACTAAAGAGATCGAAGAGAGAGAATATATTTCATGGGAAAGGGAGAAAGCAGGGGACAAATTGTATTTTGGCCTGTGGCTGGGAGGGCTAAGGATATAAAGAGTCTAAAATAAGCACTGAATAACCTCTGAAGTGGCTATCTGATTGCCATTTTGGATTTTGTATCTTCCCAGACTGGCCTGAAACTCCTTCTGTGCATGGATACTTCATGACTAGTATTGTAGAGCTACAAAGACAGTAGTTGTAGTATTTAAAATCAACTGTAAAACTGGCCTTTCTGCTCTGGCATGCTTATATATCTCTAAGTGAATCTTAACCTTGTGATTCTATGATTCTATGAGGGTTTAGAGCTGAAGTTGTTATACTGGCATCAGATGACTTTATTTGTACTTCTATAACATTTTTCATCACAGGATTTTAAAAGCACCAAAAGCTATCAGAGTCTTATCAAGCCTTTAGTAGGAAGGTATTATATCTACATTTTATGGATGGAAAAAAGATAGCCTGTTTAGTCATCTAATTTTTTAATGTTTGTGTATGTAGAAATTCGGTCAGTGTGAACACCTAAATCACATAAAAGAACAAGACCAAACACATTCTACGCAGCAAGGAAAAGAAACTGAGACTGTTGATTCCTGTATGTTAGTGTTATCTACCACATTTCCCACTACAAATAAGCACACAAGAAAGGAAAGTTCAGTGTAGGCCAAATTTACTGACTAAAAATCAAAAACTATGATGAAAAGTAATACATGAGAAAGTGAACAGTGATAACAGAGAGGCAGAGAATTTGAAAAAATGAAAATGTTTAAGTCTCACCTAAATCCATTGTCTTCAGTCCTATCCTGAACTGTATTGTTTTTCCACCCAGCATCGCAGAAAGGTGTTTCACATCCCAGTGCAGGGCTGGCCAGTCACCAACCATGTTACAGAAGACTGCAGGTTGCTGCAGTGACATCACAATTTCCTTGGCTTTCTCAGGAGTAAATGGTTTGACATCTTCACCTTTGTAAGGAAAAAAAATAATACAACCAATCACAACCACAGCTGTGGATAAATGATTTATGATACATGATGTTACCTATTATCTCCCACAGCATGAGAATCGTTAAGAACGAATACTTAATCTTTTATAGTTGATTTTTTCACTTATTGCATTTGCAAAGACATCTATGTAACATTTCTCGTGCAAACACTGGAAGAATATTCCTACACTATATTTCAATTTAAAGCAGTGTACTGGCACTCAAAATGTAAAATAAATAAATAACAGAATAGGCATATGCTTACAATTTCCACTTCTATCTGGGCAGTAAAGCACTGCAATCAAATCGTTTACAATTAGGCTTCTGATAAAAAACAAACTTATGAATAATGTCCAGAGTTTAGAGAACATAAATTTTATGAGTAACAATCTTTATGTCCAGAATTCTTTCCAAGAAATGTAGAGCATTGTCAGAGGTAGCAAGCTAGGTTCCTATACATTTAATTTAAAGAAACTGCAGTGCAACAAAAAGCAGCAGGTATTTCTGAAGTGTTTTAAAATTTCTTTTCATCTGTGCAATTTTAGAAAAAGAAAATTGTGCCAATCCAGGAAGTATGTTAATTTGAGATTTCAATTTAGTCCTTTGTTGTTCAGAGATTTATATGCCCCACTGAAACTGTCAGGCTGAAATGCGAGCAACCTTGAATAAACTCAGCACTTTCAGAACAACTTTCCTTTAGGGACATATTGAGAAGGAAAACCTGTTTAAAAATAAAAATAATGTTGCAGCTCCATAGAACTGAAGCAGTGGACTACAAATCTGGATCATAAAAAAAAAAATCTATTCGTATTTTAACCTCTATTAAAGTTAACTCACCCAGAATTTGTACCCATATAATGTCTAATATTTAACATCCTGATTAAATACACCCGGTTCCCCATGACTTGCATAAAACAAACCAATTTGCTCACTGTATTTAGGGGCCAAATTATGGTCTGGCATGTGCAATGGGTTAAACAAATACAGAACAAGTAAATCTACGTTGCCACCTGGTGCTATTTCTGCCCTTTGTGTGTCAGTCCTACGTGGGCAGCAGTCTTTTCCAGCAGGAGAAGACCCACTGGGAACAAGGGACACTAGGGAAAGTTATTCAGGATATTGTGTCTTGGTGGAAGTCTTTCCAGAGACAGCTAAAGGCTTATGAGCAGGCCCAAGTGCATGTGCTGGTATGGCCACAGGGAGCTGCGGCCAGGCATGGGAAGAGGGCAAACTTGGCATGTTTCTTCACAGTGACGTTGCTCAAAGACTAAAAGTGAGGCTCAGTACAGATCTGAATGCTGCCATGGGGATTTGTACAGCCTCTTCCATCCTCAGGCGGTGCAATCATAATGCTGTACACAGGTGGGGTTCACGGTGTGCGAGCTGTCTGGCCTTGTGTATCCTTCAGCTTTTCCAACTTGTTAAAACGAAATCGCTCCTGGTTAGGCAAAGTTTATCACTGCATGTCTGTCCTTTCTACATGTGGGCACAAATCCACGGAAACGCTTTGCTTTGGAGAATTTCGTAGAGCAAAATTTTGTGTTGATTCTGTAATTTCTGTCAGTGTTGGGATGTGCTCTGTAAAAGCAGAAATTTTACTGGGAGAAACAGGGAGTGACTGAAGCCAACTGTTCATTCTGTGTGGCTTCCTTCCAATGTGATTGCCACAGACATACTGTGCTTTTGGAAGATGTGGTTTTAACCACAGTGAATATACAGTGGGACAGTTTGTATCAGCACCAAACAGAAAAGAAACCCATAATGCAACTAGATTAAATGGTCTCTCCTATACTGAATGTTAGCTGGAGGTTTTTGTCACGTCACAACATTTGACTCAGCTGTAAACTTATTTCCCTATAAAAGAATACATAGAAATATATAGAAACAATGAATGAATACGAGCAGTCCACCTCAGAACGGCAGTCATTCCTCTCTTCAAGTAGCACTACAGTCGTGGTTAAATGAGTGTGTATCTTTTCCTGATATACATAAAATAATCACATTCAATACACACACTGCTCATATAATCAGCACTGGAATTCAAAACATTTTAGAAAATTTAAAGCATTAGATAAATAAATATTACTGTTTTGGAAAAGACAAATGGGGATTCTTGCCAATTTTGTAGAAAGAATCTTTAAGTGTCTTGATTCAGTTTTATGTATTCCTTGGTGAGAACTACTGACAGTTAAACGTAATTCTTTCCCCATAATATTTGTCATGAATATCTAAATGCCTGGAACTGAAAAGGCACACAATAAAAAGTAAATATCGTATACTACATCAAATAGATATTTTGATAATTTGGACAACTCTGCTGAGAATCAACACAGATTTCTGGAAGAACTATACACTATAGGAGTGGTAAAAGATTAAAGAGAAGGTCTGAAGATAGGTATCTCTTGAAAGAGATATCAGCAGAAACATTTGTAATCTTAAATGATAATAATAATCTTTTCCTTTGCTGCTGTTGTCATAGCTTCACAAAGACCTCACAAGTTGGATTCCTGTTTCTCGATATTAAGTGGAGTTGATAGCAACCGATTCCTAGGGAAAAGCTGAGATTTAATAGCATGTATAAGGGTATTGACTTTTGACACCGATGTGTATAAGCAAAATGCGTATAAATAAAGTATGTAGCAGAGAGACCAAATGTCCTTGGCAAACCCTGAGTATTACAGATGAAATTCTTGGAAGACATGAGGCTAGCAGGAGAGGACAGAAATGCACATTCCTTCTGAAAAGAAAAAACAACAGCTGGAGTCTTCATTCTCACAGCTGTACTCTGATCCAAAAGAGAAGAGGAATACTGTTAAATTAGTTCTTTCCATCACACTCAACAAATGACATGGCTTCACATTACAAAAGAAGCAGGAACCATTTGCCTAATGTTGTGACTTTATGCAGGCCATGTATAATATCCAACCAGGAACTGAAAAACTGAACCAAGTTTTACCCTAGTTTTGTAACTGTGATAACTCAAATAATTGGCGAAACATGTAGGTGTTCTTTGGAAAGGTAACACAGTGTGAAACAGAGATCTTCCAATTAAAAAAACAAAGCTCTCCAGTCATCTTTACCTAAAGTGTTGTCAAGTATGAAGACTCGGCCAGATTTCAGCACTGAGAGGAGGTAAAAGAATAGTGACGAATTTGCTAAGTACTTTCCAGTAGACTTTGTGTTTCTAAGAGGAAAACTAATTTTATGTTTCTGATTAACAGTTTTTCAGATTAACTGAGTGGGGTTTGGGAATAAAGAGTTTAGCACAGCAGGCAGTCTGAAGAAAAGTGGACTTGATCAAAGTTGTTTCAGAAGTTAAATGTACTATCGTTAGAAAGCTAAATGTACTCTCATTCATTTAAAATAATTTAGCAAACTACGAGGGTTCATTAGTGAGTGGTAATTGGCTTCTGCCAAAACACCCTGCTGCTTAAATATGTGATTTAATTGAGAGGTATTAAAATTGTTTTCTAAAAGAGGAAGTGCAATCCTGATAGCATATTTGGTAGAAGCATTGTCAATTTCTGTTTTTTTCTTTCAAATCCGTGAAGCTTCATCATCCTTATTTCTTCAAAAGAAAAACAAAAAAAGTGTAATGCATAAAAAATTAAAAGAAAAAAATTGGTATTTTGAAGGGGTTAATGCAGAGCAGTCAAGTCACTCAAGAAATCTGACTTCCATAGTCTTACAAATCCAACAACTAGGAATGGGGAATGGCAGAATTCCCCAAACCAAAGAGAAGTGACTTGGTTTTAAGGTCAGACTTAATGACTTCTCTGTACGTTAAAGCTGTAAATGAAAAAAAATCTTCATGTGATTGCAACATTCTGCACTATAATCAGACTAATCTGTGCAAATAATACATCTAAATATAAACAAGTAGTTTTCAGGATATATTATACCAACAGCCAGGTACTTCCTCCTGACCACTTATTGCTGTCCACTACAACTTTTGATTCTGGGTATGGCAGCACTGCACAGATAGCTCAGCCCAGGGGCATCAAAACTAGATTTGCATGGATATTTTGGTTACTGTAGGATAGCTGTTACATGGAGCCTATCAGGACATACTGGTCAAACACCCTTCTGCACTGGTAAGACAGGCACCTAAAGACTCCGGTAGCCTGAAGGAAGCACTCCCTTCCTTGTTCTCCACTGAGCAAGGGGAACAAAATAAAAGATCAGTCTATCTTTCTCAGGAAAGTTCTGGGAGTGCAGAGGAAGCTGTATTTGCATTCACCTTTCAACCCTGCGTCTCACTTTTTCTTACAGCAAGCCCATGTGACTCAAGACATGAAGATAAGAGCATGGGCTATGCCCTCAAACCACAAACTGTCCTTAAGATACAGAAAAGGGAATTGCTACCAGACTTCTTAGGGTGGAGAATGAGGCAGGACGCTGAATACACTGGCAGGGACTGGCAGATCATGCATGAACTTAAGAAATTCCTTCCTACATCCCCTGAGTCTCTTCCTAGAAAGCTTCTGTCCTGTTTGTTCTGCTCCCATGCTGTACTGCACTTCCAGAAAGCAGTTTCATCTGTCCAAAGTTAACAAGGTGCTGAACAGACCTCACTTCTCCTGGTCTCCTCTAGTACGAGAAATGCCTTCCTCTCCCCTGTTGTCCTTGTAACTCCTGACTTCATCTCTGGCATTTCAAATTCCCCCTTCTCCTCCACATCCCCCAAAATGAGGAAAATGAAAAGACATACAATTGAGATAAGTGATATTAAATATATTTGCAATGATCTTTGTATACATCTTATTGGCAAAATTGCTGAAAGTACAGTGAAGCATAATGAGACTGCAGCACTTGTCAGACAAATTGAATTTCATTTGCTTTTGAAGGAAAAGACCATGGCCTTCAGCCAGAGCCTTCCAACAGGATATAAAAGAGTTTATCCAACAGGGTGGACTTCTTTCTTAAGCCAGGCTACTGTAGAACCACCTTTCTGCCTGTTTGGCATGGAAATCACACTCGTGCTGCTGGGCAAATTCAGTAGCACACCTATTCCTTCCCAGTACTTCACAGGCACTCATAGATGTTTTTCACAACCTTCCTAATGTGAGAAATTTAATGCAAACTGAGTATAACATTATGGTTGGAAGTAAGGGAACTAATGCACCACAGAACTGGCATCTATGTTTCTAAGAAAAAAATAATCTGCTTGTAAATAAAGTATATTTCTATTACTTTTCCTATTCCTTGTTAGTAGTAAATACAAATGCACTACTCTTAAATTGATGAATACACTGCATAATATTCAGTGCCAAAAATTCTGAGTATATTGTTGTCCTGTGCTGCAAACTTAATTGACAAGAACTTCAAAGTGGAAGCAACAAAAGAAATGAAATGTAAAATATAGCACTTTCCCATAAGCTACTGCAGTAAGTAGTCAATAATAGTCAATAGTATTCTAAAAACACATTTTTCCTGTAAGTAGTCAATAATGCAACTGAGCCTTTAGAATGTGACAAAAGGGAATGGCAGAAGTATACAGGACTTTGTTCATTATTATGAATGTAGAATGTACAGTCTGATTAGTTCCCAACTAGAGTCCTTTGGAGTTATAACTGTCCAAATGAAATTATATCTTTGAAGGATTAACAGAAATATTTTAGAATTACACAGATTATTACATTGAAAGAAACTGGGAAGATTCACTATGTGAGCCTCCAGAAAGCTTCTGAAGTGCACAATTACTACTGTGCACAAATGAGGTATGAGATTCTGGGATTGCCAATATTACAGGAAATAAAGCTAAAAGCTTGGCTATTGCTACATCTGTTTAGACTATTTCTTTTGTCATGGCTAAAGCAGAAGTCAGCTAAACCTTTGTTATAAGTTGCTATTTGCTTTTCTAAAGGTTCTCATCCAACAACGCACTGGGGATGTATTTCTTATGTACTTGTTACCAGAAACAAAGGGGAAATTGTCTTTTAAGAACTTCTTTCTATGTTTTGTTTTGAATCTTGGAGTTCACATAAGGAATGTAAAATCTTGCTCTAATACAGCATACAGCTGACACATTTGACCTAACACTGCTCACTAAAATCTGAATCACCAAGCTCTTGTAACTTGACGTTCAATCTTAACTTTTCATTAATGTTAGACAGGTTTCTTAATAGAAATATTCAACACAGAAGAAACTCTGTTTCTTCTGAAAATAGTTCCTTTCACAACTTTCCATACAACAAGCTGTTGTTAGTGGTGTCATAGCATACCTATTGTATGACAGCTGTGCATGACTGGCCAGACAACAGAATTCTGCATATGCAAACATCCTAACGCTGAGATCATTGCAGCAGGGCTGAGTGGCTCCTTGCTGCTATGATGTGAGACAACAGGAGAACAATGTCAAAGTCTGATCAGAAATGAGAAACACATTCACCAGCGACACAGTGCACAGACCAGTGCCACAGCAAATTGACTAGCTCTTCTTGCTGGCATCAGAGAGATTATGAGACCAATACTGAGGCAGTCCCAGCTCAAGAAAACGTGGAGATTTTCACTCTGTATTCCCAAATCAGGCCTAGCATCCTGGTGTGACCAAGCTCATTTCCATCATTCTCAGGTTTTTAGAAAGACAGGAAATCATCAATCTTCAGAGTTTGATTTCCCTAATGCAACTGTGAGATGCAAAATATTCTACTGATGTTTGCAGTTGCTTAGAGCTCCAAATAAAGTAAAAGAACTATTCAGTAACTCTGAATGAAGTGGAAGAACATTGGGACCATGGCCCACTGAACTTCTGCTCCCACATAACCCCTCTAAAATACCCAAGACCTGGATCTGACTTTTGCAAATTACTTTCAAGAGCTGAAGAACCCACAGCATGGTCTACAGGGAATCTGGTGAGATGCCTTTTATTAGCCAACCACCAAAGTAGACTTCACATAGAACAATAAGCTACCTCACATCTACCCAAAGGACACTGCAATGGGATCTGACTAAGCACAAACCTATGATCATCTCCCCTGTAATGGTCACTGTACAGTGTGGACGTGCACAGGCTCCAGACTAAAGGTAAAAATGAATATCTACTGGAAAATACTGATATTTGAATTTAAACTGTCCGGCTTCCGTATTTTCCTTTATTTGATAGCAGAAAAACAAAACAAAATAAGGAAGTAATGTAAAAACATTTTGCCTCAAAGTATAAAGGAATCGTTGGATGACTGTAGAGCTAGAAGTCTAGCTGCCTCTCACTGAAAGTTGAGAAAGGTACAGCTTGCAGACTGAAGATGCCAAAATAAGCCAAAAACAGAGCAGATCCTGCTGTGTAACCAGAAGGAAGGGAATGTCAAAATAACATGAGGGAAGGACAGGATTTGTCCATAACTCTTCAAAGGTCTGTGCAAGGGCAGAATGTGAAGAAGAGAACCATTGCATCACTCTGCCACTCAAGTGCTATGTATGAGAACTCTGACACCATACTGTCACAATTCCAACCAAAGCCTAGAAGTTGAGGGAAATCCTTGGAAAACAGGCCTCTTTTTGGATGCTGGAGGGAATATTCAAAATATTAGGAGTTCCCTCATGGGGGACACCCTCCTGGACTGCTCAGCTTAACCGCTACACGATAGGAGTGTTTAAGCTGAATTAGGCTCTCCAGGTGCCTCAGGGTTACAACGAATGTGTAAAAACCTTCAGTTTATCTTTCTAAAGACAAGCTGAAAGCAGCACATTCTGGATGCCAGTTCCTAAATGGATCAGCCGGGTGTGCCTCAGGGATGGGATGAGCAATTGGCAGCTCTAACAGCTTCAGTCATGTAATTTTTTCCCATCACTACTAGTCTATCACAGCTAGAGGCCACCAGCTCCTCTTAGGATGAATTCCAGAGGGTTTAGGCTGGATATAGGCAGGTAGGCATGAATATGGAGATGCAACCTTGGGAGCTTTCAGGTTTGAAATGGAGGTATCTACCAATGGATATGCTATTGTGGCTGTGTAGCTGATAACCAGGATGGTGTTCTGTATCACAGTTTTCAATCTAGAAGCCCTAAGTCCATGCAAGTCCTGTTACAGGCATTTAGGTTCTGGGCCAGGAGACGAAATAACCTTTCCACTTGCCTGAGTAATATGTGCACTTCATCTGATAATATTCAAATCTCTTTAGCTACATTATAATGAGGTTAAAGCAAAAAAAGATTTCCCCACCCCACATATTACAAATGTCAGTAATGAGAACAGTAAAAATGTCACCACACGGTGAAAAGAGTGAAATTAGCATATTTGGAGAAGTATTATGCCCATGAGTGAAATAATGCAATCAGCTAGCTGCAAGATAAAGCTAATTTGGTTTCCAACAGTTTATCAACAATGCACTGCTCCTTTACATTAACAAATTTAAACAGTACCATATCCTGCAAACAAGAATAATTCACACAGAATATTACGCTGTGTTAATTAAATAGCTGGAACAGAAAAGGTCAGGCCATGACTGAAAGATCTGCGTATGGGTTGTAAAGCTATGAGAAAGATGGAGCGATTTAGAATCAGGCAGTTAAAATAAATTATTCAAAACATGATTAATTCAATAGTAAATAAACCGAGATTTTCCAAGTCTATTTTAATGCCCCCTTTCTTTTGTCAGTTTCTCAGAAACCTCCCTCTCCTGCTGGCTCATGCGTGAGCCAAAATATCTTTAAAACTGTCATATGGTGAAGTGACTTAGATAAGTTATCAAAGAATTAACCTGCTTATATTCAAGTTTTCATTTTTCTATGCAGGTATTGGAGGCAAGAGGCACGTTTTGCAGTTAAAGAACACTGCAAAGCCTCACCTTCCTTATTTCTGCTACTAGAATAAACAAGACATCACTATAATTACTACAGTTAATTGAAAAATGTCCAGAGAAAAACATTTTTTTACTTTGTTTACTTCTGCAAATGACAGCACTTTGTCTTTGGCACGATGCCACCAAATCAATTAAATTATAGTAGTAACATGGCCATTTTAAATTGAGAGAATATTTTGGCATGGGCTGAACTACACTGAAGCAGTAAAGTATAAAGACTGCCAGGCAAAACGGGGAATTAATCTGACTTGGAACCCCAACACACTGCGGAATACACATCAGTCATAATCAAGGCTGAACCTCATCCAGTATTTTTACTGTATTTTATTTTTGTCACCATAATTGTACACGCAAGCCTAAATTTTACTTTGCATTCATTTTACATTCTTGTTATTTATTTGTGCATAAACTTTATTTTCCCTTGAAAATATCCTGAAGTTTTCTAGCTAAAACCTTACTTTCATTTTGATCACATTTCTGATGATTTCAGCTGATACTCGTTTCCTTTTCCCACTCTTAGTGTTTGCAGCTTCTAAATGGACCCGCAGTCGAGCAAACAGAACTAGATGGGCTAAACAATATGCAATGTCTGTATGTTTGGGTTTTCTGGAGGGGAGGGAGAAGGGTATTTATGGGAATATGTGGTTTTGGCTGCAAAGTCGTGGGTTGGGCACGATGTCTGAATTTCAATCATGTGCTGCCAATGTATTATCAGAATTACAGCATTAGCATTGCCATCTAAAACCAGCCTGCGTGGGTCCCACCATTTAGCTCTTCCCAATTAAGCACACGGGCATTTATCAAACCAATCTTTGTGACAGCATTCCTACGCGAGCCAAACAGAAATACGTCATTTTTTAAGGGAAGACGAAGCATTGTGCAGCGTATGAGCCATTAATTTCATGACAAGTGCAGATGGTAGATATACAGATAAATACTCATACAACCTAATTAAATGAACATACACTTCGGCCTATTTAAACGATAATAGTTCCTAATGAGCTCAGCGCAGCTCACACGGCCATATATTCATCTGAATTCTCTTAAACTGGATTTATGTGCAGGCAGTAACCGAACCCTGGTGGGGTTTTTATTCCAATCCAGTCCATAGCTGATTTTTATCCTCTTCATTACAGCACAGCTCTGACAGCTGCGAGGCACAGACACCCATTTAGGTGCGCTCCATCCATCCCGTGCACTTCTAGATACTAAGAGGCACAACCGCAAAACAGCCCCCTTCAAGCCTTAACGCACTCGTCTCCTGGAACGAAACAAAAGGTTACTTGGAACCCTGCGGTGCGAGACGAGGCCGGGCCTTCCGCAGTAACTGCGGGTTCGGGAGCCGGGGCACAGCCACCAGGCCTCAGCAGACGAGCTAACTAAACCGCGTCTCTCGCCCAGCAGGGCCGCACCCCGGGCCGGCGGGCACCTACCGGGCGCGGCGGGGCCGCCGCTGTCCGCCTCGGCCATAGCCGTTCAGTTCCCTTCCGCACCGCCCTCACCGACGGCCGAGCGGGCCTAGCCCGGAGCGAAGCGGCCCCACGAGGCGTCCCCCGGCCGCGCTCCCCTCCCCGGCGCCGCTTTCCTCCTCCCCTCGCCGCCGGAGGAAGGAGGCGGCCGCCGGCCCTCCCCGACCGCGCATGCGGCTGTGCCGGGCCGGGGCAGCGCCGCCGCGCTCCGGGCTTCAAGTGCGGGCGTCCCCGGCCCCCTTCCCTCCGCCCCGGCGGGCCGCCCCGGCAGATGGGCTTAGGCTGGAGCAGCGCGGAGGAGCGGCAGCCGCTCCTGCGGCCCCCGCCGCCCCCACCGGCAACGCAGCGGCGGCCGCAGCCTCGGGGGCCGGCGGGGGGCCCGGCCGTGCCGGTTCCCGTTCGGCGGTTGGCGCCGGCCGCGGGCCGCGTGTACGGGCGGCGGTGGTTGGTGCTACTGCTCTTCTCGCTGCTGGGCTTCTCGCAGGGCCTGGTGTGGAACAGCTGGGGCCCCATCCAGAACTCGGCTCGCCTGGCCTTCGGTTTCAGCGGCTGGGACATCGCCCTGCTCGTCTTCTGGGGGCCCATCGGCTTCGTGCCCTGCTTCTTCTTCATGTGGCTGATGGACAAGAAGGGTGAGCGCTGCGGGGGGCGGCGGGGCCCGGCTGCTGAGAGCCGCGGGGCCGGGCGGGCCGGTGAAGGTGGGCGAGGTGACCTCGGTGAGGATTGATGCTCCAGGGGCATCGAGAGTGCTGCTTTAGGGATGCAGCACGTGCATAAGTGAGTCCAAAGCAGTTTGTGAGGCCGGTGTTCGGAGATGTTGCAGAGCTTGGAGCTTTAAGTTCACGTGGAGATGTTGGTCACTTTGCTTTGGCGTGTGTGCAGGTGTTTGCCATGGAAATGGTGGCATTCTGTGTTCATTCTGTGTTCTGATAGTCAGCTTTTAGGTTTTTGCGTAAAGGTGTTTGTTAAGGTAAAGTTAGCGATAGAGTGAGAGGGAATGGCCTCATGTTGCACCAGGGGAGGTTCAGGTTGGATATTAGGAAACATTTCTTCTCAGAAGCAATGGTGTGAGGTATTGGAATAGGCTGCCCAGGGAGGTGATGCAATCACCATCTCTGGAGGTGTTCAGGAAAAATGGAGATGTGGCACTGAGAGACATGGTTAGTGGGCTGTATTGTTGGTAGGCGGACGGTTGGACTGTAGATGGTCTTAGAGGTCATTTCCAGCCTCACTGGTTCTATGATTGCGTGATTTGCTCTGCTGTGAAATGATGATTCTATAGTTTCATAGAATCTTAGAACCCTTGAGGTTGGAAAAGACCTCTAAGAACATCTCATGGTGACTGCTGCATCTTGATAAACTCATTTCTATTTGGATAACTTCTGCATGACCCCTGGAGTTTGTGCCCAGTCATCCTAGGGATCACTGAGGTGATGAGACAAAACACACGTGTGCAGGTTTGAGCTTCTAGGCCTAAATCCGCAGAAACGTTCAGTCTTTTAATTCTAGTTTAAATAGATCCCTATCAGGAGATGCTAAGTGCTGCTCATTCTGTTTATGTAGGCTTTAATAGCTCGTTTGTGTGTAGTGAAGGGAGGGAGAAAAGATGTAGCAGAGAAGGCTCATGCTTTGAGGTTGGAACTGCTTTTCCTACCGTTGAAGTGACACTGGGGGAATGAAATCTGTTGGTCTGAAAACACATTCTCCAAATGAGTCCATGGTGGCTCTGCTGCCATCATTCAAGCAATTCGAGCTTAAGCCAACAGTGCCTACTTAGACATTGCTGTGTAACAGTGTTGTTAATTATCTTGAAATTCAAGTTAGTTATTTTATTTTCTATGATGAAAATGACAGCTCTGCTTGTGCTGTGAAGGAAATGAAACTGAACTTGAACTAGTGCTGATGGAGGAGGCTGGATGTTAGGTAAAACTTCTCAGAAAGGGCGGTGAGGCTGTGGAACAGGCTGCCCATGGAGGTGGTGGAGTCTCTGTCCCTGGAGGTGTTCAAAAACTTGGAGATGTGACACTGAGGGATGTGGTTAGCGGGCATGGCAGGGATGGGCTGATGATTGCTCTAGGTGATGTAAGAGGTCTTTTCAACCTTTAATGATTTTACAATTCTAACTGAGTGTGCATTTTAATTTATTTTCTATGGAGTTGATTCTGATTGATGTTAAAATGCTGGAATATCTTAAATAATTGCCTTGTTATTGCTTTAATTCTGCAGTCAGTGGAGATACTCATATGAACTACTTCATTGCTATTGCCATGTTGCTGTACTTGTTGCAAGATTTCCATTTTATAGCCTTCATGGATAATCTTAGTTCATTGGTTTCATGCACAGCATGTCCTTTGTGCAGCAGCAGGTTTTGTGGGGGCCCTGTTGCATGTCATACAGTTTTTGGAGCTGCTGAAGATTCCCTTGGAGAATGTAGTGCTTTCTCCTTATCCTGATGGAGTGAGGAGTGCCAATATGCCTGGCTCTGCACCATCCCACTGGTGCTGCCTCATCAGGAGGGGTAGGATGTGTGTCCCAGAAGGAGCAAGGCTCTGAGGCTGTCAAGTTGACTGGGTGTGACCTTGCAAGAGCAGTATTTCACTTGCTTAGGGGTACAAGTGCTTGTCATTATACTGAATTTACTCTCTGTACCAAAAATATAGAGAGACGGCACCATTTACTCTCTGGGCTTCAATCATCTGTCATTGGAGTTAGCTAGTAAGGAAGCTGTCAGGAAAAAAATGTATTTGTGAAGTGTCAACATTTAAAACCTGGCATGTATCAGAAGTATGACACTGTGGATGATGCATGTCAGGGTCTGTGAAAGGAGGTTCTGCTTTTAGATAGTCCTGTGCTTCACAGTCAGAGGTGTATCTACCGGGTATCAGTACAGAGCTGCCTGCTGTCAGAGAAGTGAGTTGGTGTTACGATGCTTCAGATCGAGTCCAAAAGTGTTTAACTTCTTGGTTTTTCACTTGTTTGGTGTAGCATATAGCTTGAAATGGAAATCTGTTTCTTTTTTCCCCCTTTTAATTGAATTCAAGTTGGAAGGTTGAATATTCTGCAGTAGGCATGTTAACAGTGTGACTTGTAGAAGTCTTTCTTGTGGGATTTAGCTGTAGCACAGCTTTTCAGAGAAGCATGGGGTGTTCCTGGGAAGAGAGGATAGCAGCATTTACTTTTAGTAAAAGATGTGCTGAACAAGCAACCATCGTTACTGTATTTTGGATAGTAGGAGTCTGAGATGCTCCCATTATGCTTTTTTGGTTTCTTAACCTGAATGGGCTTTCTTTTTTTTTTTGTGATCTCCTCCCTCTTGGCTCACCAGATGCGTTCTGTAGACCTGTAGTGATTTCCTGGCTCTTTGAAAATTGAGAGTGAGTTTTCACCTATAGTGATGGTCTTCATGAGACTGCATTAGCAAAATACAGTCTGAGCAAATTTGGTAGGAATAGACGAGCTTCTGTGAAGGGTGATAATGCAGCATTTTAATGAGTCTTCAAAGCCTTAGCACTCGCATGGTATTTTGCTGGGGTGTGTAAATTGAAATAGCATTTGCAGTGTTGCCGAGCTCATGTTCTTAGAAATGCATTACCTTTCAGACACTTAGCAGGGCTCACAGCTGGAAGTTCTTTGGGTTTGAGCCCTGTTCCCCTGCCTGAGTGTACGCCTGCACCACTATCCTCTGCCTTGGGAAGCTGGCAACAGCTTTCCAAGCTCTGTTTTTTAGGGTGCTGTCATAGGGGCAGAGGTGGTACTCATAACGTTTCCCGGTCTTGGACTGGGCTGGCTGTGTGTTGAAAGGAGGAATTATGTTTGCTAATGTCATTTTTCAGTATATGCCATTTTGCAGGAGGGGGGTTTTTATTGTTCTTGTTGTTTTGTTTCTTGGTAAAGAAAGGTCAAGAAGTGTGCGTGCAGCGGAGCAAAATGTCACATTGGATATGTTTCCTTTAGCAATAGCATAAGGGAGCCCTTTTAAAATAATCATTATCTTCAGAGAATCAGTATGAATTAAATCAAATGGGAAATGATTTCAGTGTGTTGTTGGATGGACCCTTGGTGTTTACAAGATTAAAATTAGCCACAGCTTGTCACCCGATGCTCGAGTGGTTAAGGATGTTTTGTGCCTGGAGTATTTCCTGGGAACTCTGAACACATGTACGGGTCCATTCGGGTGTTTCTGTCTCTCAACTCCTCTTGAAATCTTAAGCTTAAATACTTGAGTTATGGATCTGGTCTGCTGGTCGTCTTATGAGTTAAGTTCATAGTCACAATGTGAGACACAGAAGTAATATATAATATCAGTCTTCATTATGTTCCCGTGTAATCAAGAAAAGGCAATGAAGAAGGAAATAATTTATGATAATTTACATTAAACTAATTTAATAGAATGGTGATATTTTTCATTAACTTTTGGAATACAGTTTTATCTTGTATCGAGTTTGAATAAACGTTGCTTATTACTGGTAAAAGTGAAATGTAATTTATTTCTTGATCCTTTTTTTGTGAAATGGTATACACTTACATGGGTTGTATAGATATCCTTAGTAGCTTTTTTTTTTGCTAAAATTAAATTTGCCTAGTATTGTTATCCCAGTGATTAAATTATAAAATGGAGAGAAAATTTCAATAATGTAACTTCTTTTTTTTTCTGGTGGAGATTGGCTTTCATTTTGAAACCATTAATGTTTTGACTTATATAAATAACTCTTCTTCTTCTGAATATCAAGCTCCTGATTTCTCTGCTGTCTCATATATCATTTAGGTTTCTGGTTCTGTCCTTTGAAGCTTTTGATAATTTTTACTTCTTTCACCAGGGAATTTTGAGGTTAAATCCTTTAATACAGTCTGACAAAATCGTAATGAATATTGAATGAGAGCAGTAAATCGGGCTTTACTCATGTAAGAAGGTCTTAATAACTGTTCTTTGTACAAAATAAGCTACACGCGGTGGACAAACAGAATTCTGTGTAGCAGCCTTCATACGTGAAGTTCCCGCATTGTCACTTTGTGCTGCATACACGCAAAAGCTGATCTGGCTTTTAGGGCATCCAGGGTCACTGGAACAGAAGAAAGAGGACTTCAGGTGAACATCTCCTCCCTGGTCATCTAGGGGGTGTTTGTGAAATGCCTTCCATTTTTGAGTGATGTGGAGCTGAGTACGGGGAGTAAGCAGGAAGCAGTTCCAGAGGCCGTTGGATTTGCAAATGGCTCAGTGAAACCAGCAGATGGGGAAGATTATCTTTCCATCAGGCGTTTCCATCGTGCTTGGTATCTCAGGGTCCTGATCTGTTATTCAGGCTCTCAGGCCGTGTGACAGTAAATACAGATTGGAGCATGCTGCTACTAATTTCAAAAAGTTGCAGCAGGTCTAGTTGCTGTTAGTCTCATATCACTGTCAGTGGGCAATGTGAGATACTTTCCATGGTGACACTTGCAACAAGGTGCTGACTTTTCATGGCAGTACTTAGAGTTCTTAATGTTCCAAGTGATCGTAAGTACATGGATTCTTGGAGAACAGAAGGGCAACAACAAGTGACTCATGAGCCTTTAAAGGCTTTCAGACTTTTTAAAGTCTGGAAGTTTTCATCTCTGGCGAAGAAGCACATTTTCAGCTCTCTTTCACCATGGTCTCAGAAGTAGACTTTTCTTATCTCAGATGTATGACTGCAAGATATAGAGGCAGTATTTCAGAATGACCGATTTGATCATTCATAGGTCAAATGTGAGCCTCGGCTAAGGATTCCCAGGATAAGACTGGGTGTAAGATTGTAAGACTTTCATGTAATATGGTCAGATCAAGCTAAAAAGGATTTACACACTTTGAGAATAAAAATGGTTTATACAGACACCGTGGTTCTGGGTGGTTAGTACAGCCTACAGGAAACAAAAACCTGTGGGAAAGCTTATATATAGCTTATATATGGGCAGAGTGATAGAGATCCAATAGAAAGGAACGCACAGTGTAACGGCATTCAACTGAAGTATGCTTAGGTTACAAGGAGTATGCTTTTCGGGAACTGATTCTACTTAGTAGCTTTTATATTAATGACAGAGGTCTTGTTGAGGCCAACAAGAGCAGCAGAAGGCTCTTCTGGATTTAATGGAAGCTAAATGTGAATTTAGTGCTTTTGCCCTGTTCTCTCTCGCCTCGTGGAAATGCTCTACTGCATGGTTTGAGCAGCATGTGTTTCTTTGTCTCCTAAGCAATACTGATCCAAACCTGTCAAATTCTGTGAAAGGGATTAATTTTCCTAAACTAACAAATCTTGGAAGGAAGGAGATGAAGTATTGTTTTTCTGTGTGGAAAGATGAAAGAAGCTATTAAAGAGCCAAGTGTAGGTAAATCCCACTAGAGTAGGTATTTGATCGGCTTGATTACACAGAACTTATTTTGATGAGTTGCTATGTGTGCATGAGTCTGTGTAGATGTGTTTTTTCTCTGCACCATCAGAAGAAAAGGAAGACTGAACCCAACTTAGTATTTGTTGCTTAATTTTGTGTGCTGTGGCTACAGTGAAAGTCCACAGAGCATTTGTGCAAGTGTTTGCAGAAGTGAGGACTCATTAGAGAATTGATTGGCCCACCTTCATTGGAGTGAGACGTGCTCCAAAAGATCACTTGAGATACAGAGTGATTAGCAACCTAGAGTGGTTTAATTAGGATCTGATGAGTTGTATTAACTTGACACCACTATGATTCATCATAGCAAAACCAGCTTGATTGTCAGCACCACTTCCCATGCTTCCTGATGGGCTGGATTGATTGGCAAGTATCAATCAGAGCTGCAGGCAGATTTCCTTTCCTGGAGGTATCTTTCTGTTGGTATCACCCCAATCTCTGCTCTGTACCATACTTCCACAAACATTTCTCTTTATACCACGACCCTCAAAGCTCCTATGCTCTTTGTTCTCTTTGCATGCTTTGTGGCTGCTGCAAAGGTGGCAGGGAGAAGGGAGTAGTGTGGCTGGGATATGAGGAGAAAAAAAAGAACGGAGGCAAAAAGAAAAAGCATTCTGATTATCTTCCAAATGAGTGAGAGACATGTTGAGCACAACTTGGCTTGCCAGCAGCAGACACGGGGGCTAAAGGGTGCTTGTAACATGTCCTGAGTTCTCTCACAGCCACAGATCAAGAAACACAGCTTCTATGAACTTGCTTCAGATTGGGGAGTCTCTTTAAATATAAATGCCCTTTTTTTCTTTCTCTTTAGCAAGGTCCCAGTGCTCTGTGTTGGCCAAACCTTAAAGCAGGATGCAGCCCAGTAGCGCCATGCCTGCCAAAAGGGTTTGTTGGGCAGTTTCTTTGCACTCCCTTTCCCTGAAGCCCTATGAGCATGACCAGCTTGCTGTGTTCCCTGGGGCCCCTCAGATATCGCAGATCTGTGCCTGCTGCTCTGCCAGAATGCAGTCCTTCCCTTTGGTGTGGTTTTAGGGATGAAGGATGCATAGCCACATGACAGCGGTGTGAGCTGGGTGCGTGTGGCTGCCCTGTCTGGCTGTACTCTGCTTCTGGAAAGAGTTCTCTAGCTGGGACAGAAAATGTGAAAACACATAATGTTGTCCTCTGTCACTTTTTTAGTTATAATCCTAGGGCAAAGGAAATTGTGGCTTGCTTAACCATTCTCTAATTGGTCACATTCAGAGCTCTTCTGTCATTTCCTGCTCTGTTTTTGTTGTGTTTTTTTTTTAATGCTTCTCACATGTGTGTGCTTACTGTACCTCTGTAGTCATGCTGAAACCATAATTGTTATGCAGAAGCATATGATCAATGCTGCTTCTTCAAAAGCTACAAATTAAGCTTTCTCATGCAGATTTATTGTAGGGAGGATTTTTAGACTTCTTCCTCTTTCTAAAGCTGGAGATCCGTGTGACTCAGCTTGAGGGAATGATGTGTTCTGAAAGTGAGAGGTCTTCTGCTTTTTGCAAAGTCTGCTGTTGTCCTGGAATACAAGCTTTCAAATCCAGCTGCATCTAGAAACATTTATTACGATATTTTTCAATGTTTGGGGAGGTGGAGTTCTTAAATTGTAATTGATGAATGACAAGAACCTAAAGAACTGATCAGGAGCCTTTAAAATGTAGTGAATTTCAGACCTGCTACAGTACCCCAAACAAAAGGCATCCTTTGTGGTGATCTTAGTCAGAATTATTGTTTGTGGTCCATTCAGATGTTAAAACATTGAATGTGCTCACACACAGGGAAGTCAAATGCTGATTCCAGCGACCTCCATGCAAACACAAGGGCCACCTAGATATTACATTGTCAAGGCTCTTACGTCTCTTCATCCTCAAAGCAGAATGGCAAAGAGCAGAAACTTTGCACTTAGCATCCCGCTCAGCAGATCGGCTGGGTGGTATTTAGTGTGGCTGCCAATCCTTGCTGCTTGGGTGCTTCTTGCTTCTCCGTCCTGGCAAAGCAAAATGCCTCAATCTCTCAAAATGAAAAATTTCATGCATCATTGGGTGGTACGAACAAGTGCCACTAAGATAATGACAGAACATCTTCTGTGATAGATGTGTACAAGAGAGCCTTTTTTTCCTCCCTGTCGCCACAGGTAGGGCTCTTTGGTTAGCTGCATGGTAATTAAGCCTGCTGTGCAATTGGGAGTGCTTGAAATGAGTGGGTAGAGAAAAGACAAGCTTTCCTCCCCCTTGTTCAGTGCTGAAATGGCTTAGATTGTCAGAATTTGTCCAGGAACACAGCAGTGAGAACTGCACTGAAGGCTTGTTATCTTGTATGTCCTCTTGACTTGTTAATGAGCATCTATGATTTAGCTTCAAAGTTAATGAAGAGGTTTAGCCCTCCAACTACATTGCTACCTGTTTGTGTCTGTTGCTGTGTGCCCCTTTATGTATACACTATGTATATCCATACACACCCCTTTATGTTGCTTTGCAGTTAATCAAATGGAAGGAACTGATTAAATGACTCACCCATGTCTTCATGCCCCAATAAGTATCGGGGCTGAGAACAGAAAGCTGATGGCTGAGCTGAAGGAGGAAAGAAATGTTTCTATCTGAGCTATCTGTAGGTTTAGAATGTGTTCAGTGCCCATTTTTATTGCATCTAGCATCCAGGTAAAGAGCAGACCTGACTTAGCAGCTGCTGTGCTACTGGCTGTGGAACTGGCTCCTGTTTCTGTGTGCTTGTAGTCTGGATAAATAAGGCAGAAAGGAAAAGTGAGTGAGGAGGGAGGTGGCGCACCCAATTTGAGAAGGCACGTCGGGAGGGAGGCAGGTCCCACCGTCCCATGCCAGTGCTCTCCAAGGTGCTGTGCAAGGGTTAAGAAATATTTGGTGCGCTTGGATGAGCTGTGGGTGGAATGAGGACTCTCTACAGTCAAATCTATGATATCCATAAACAACTAAAATAGTTGGCTTCCTATGGAGCCAAGAAACAAAATCAGGAGGTTTTAATAACAGGAGGTATGTTAATAAAGAGGCTAAAATCAATTGTGAAATCAGTGTTTTGATCTGGAGATGAACACCATTCAACTCAGTGCTGTATTTGTCTGTTCAGGCAAAAAATTGGTCTCTGACTGATAGATTTTATGACATTTTTACAGACTTGTAATGCAGATTTTTTTTTTTTTTTAAGCTGTTCCTTATGCTGTTTGTTTTTGCAATATAGATGTTAGGAATTTAAGATGTTTCAGAATGCTTAGCTGACATATGGGAGGAAATTTCAATACTTGTAAGTTACGCATTTTTATACTGGAAGCTCAGATCAAACTCATTCAGTTCTTAAAACCAGGATTACTTTATTTGCTGCACCAAACTTCTAAATTGCTGCACAAAGTCTGAGGAGCTTCCTCAGAACTTAGAGTTCTGAGTTCATGGCCAGGGTAAGATCCATGTTAGTGGAACTGAAGAATTAGTCTGTAATTTCCTCATCAACTTTTTAGGGATTATTAATATGCTGGAATAATTCTAAAACAGTGTGGGTCCACTGAGCACAGTATCACACATCTTGACCTCATGGATGCAAATGAGAAAAAAGCACCATATGTCCTCTTGGCATGGCTGTGACTGCTTGTTCTTCCTTCTAACAGGTGCAGTCAAGTTCTTATATCTAGAGTAAGGTGAACAATAACTATTCTTATACAATTCAATGAAAGTAGAGGGAGGGGGGAGGGAAATGGAGATACCATAAAGCAAGAAGAGTCATTACAGTATGAGTCGAAAAGGAGCGGTGTGGTTAGAATGTCAATGTGTTATCTTAGATTCTTACCAATCAGAACACACATAAAGATGGTGCAGCTTGGGAATTGGGAAAGTGGTTGTGTGATTGTCGTAGTAACTCTCAATTGCATAATATTTAGCTTTGCTTCTCACAGTTCTGTCCTAGCATTTTCTGCGTTTGCTTTAGTCATTACATTTTTAGCTGTTTTCCTTGACGCTGACCATTTTCTCTCTGAAATACTTGAGTGGCCAAATTCTGTACTTCGAGTCTCTTAATTTTGTTGGGATTTTTCACAAGACGCTTATAGTCTTATCTTTAGGTCAGAGTTTGCCCCCACCCCGTTGTGTATTCCTGGTTGACAGGGACTTCCCTGGAGGTTCTCCTTATTGCTGTGACTTCTCTTCTGGCATGGTGGCTCGTCTGTCTTTTTGACTGACTGCAAGATCTACATTGATCCCAAGGAATTATTTTACTTGAAGTTGCTGTATTCATACCTACAGAGTTTATTTGGAAAATGTACATGTGATGAAACAAATACATTTACAAGAGATTTCAAACTCCTCCTAATAGCCTGGATGTCTGCTGCTGCTGGTAGATTTTGCTAGAATAACTATAAGAAATCATAAAGAGAATTTTTCCCTCTGAAGATCTTTCTCCCATGTCTACATTTGAAGAGAGTTCTAGTACATATTCTGTCTGGGGATCAGAATGTGCCTACTATTTCTGTCAGACAGGAATTGGAGCGTGGTGTCTGGCAGAATCTCTTTGCCATATCATCCTACCCTGAGAAGTGGAACTGGGCTGTACTGTGGGATTCATATTGGAAGAAGTCTGTTTGTGTCCTAGATGAGGCTGGGTGCGGCTAAATGTAGATTTGGGTCCAATTTGGTACGAGTGGGTCGAATATGATTGAACTTAGTGCTTACTATTTCATACTGGAACACTTCTGTCAACTGTCTCGCAGGACACATGTGAGTGAAGTTCCTGAGAGTTTGCTTTATTTCAATCCAGAACAAGTCCTAAATTGAAGTCCTAGACCTTTTTAGGCAAAATAGGATGCTATTTTGGTGGCGCTGCATTACGCCAGGGAAACAGATGGAAACTGTTGGTTTCAGTTTGGTTTTGAAAACACAGCTTATGAAGAGCAGGACATCAGCACCGTAAATGCTTATGAAAAAACATCCAGTTTGTGCATAACAGCACCTCGTGACACTGAAGCCATCAAACTAGGAGCAGTTTTTGATGACTTAAATATGACCTTGTAGTTGTTCTCTCTCGCTAGTTGTCTTTGCGATTAGTTTCCAGTTTGTAAAGCTTTCGAGTGTAGGTGATGGTGTTCTTGGGAACGTTTGTTTTCACTGAGTTTCCAAACGCAGCTTATGCCCATCTGCAATCAAGTGCTTTTGTGGAATCTACATTGGGCCCGAAATACTGATTTTTCTTTTTTCAAGTTTTGGCCCATTAGCTAAAAGGAAAGACTGGGGCCACATCTCTGCTATGAAGTCTTTTTATGCCAATGTAAAGCTGCTTTTCTTTTGAGAATTGTACTGCTTGTTGCAAGGACAATTTTTCTGAGGGAGGATTGCAGCTGATCATCCCCATTGACATTACTCAGCTTCTGGCGAAGTGCAAGCACAACAGAAGTTTAGTTCACTGTACTTAGCAGCAAGGTACCTTTTGTTATTACCTTTGGAGTGATTAAAATTGATAGTAATAGCCTTGTGAGAGTAAGTGCTACAGCAATTAGTGTAATTCTGCTGGAATGTCATTTAAAATGCAGAAATTTCTGGAGCAGTAGATGAATGTGAAGCAGGGTCTTCTGTGCTCTTCTTTCAGAATTGCCTGATGAAGTGAGCAGTTTAACCCAGCTTTGTTTTAATGTGGATAAACCCATGAGCCACACATTAAAGAGGAAAAGAAACAGACCCTTCCTGCAGAATGAAGCATTAGTATTCAAGGAGAAAATGCTCACATCTTAAAGAGGATGCTTGAACAATGAGGAAGGTGTCTGGACAAGACGTACAAAAACAGTTCCACGACCAAAGAGACACTGTGGAAAAAGTGGAGCTCAGTGCTTTATTTGCTGAAACCAAAGGTAAAAGTTACTCCATGTATGTTAAATTCGTAGATGGGAAAAATGCAAGATCTCTTGATTCTTTTTTTTCCCATTAAGAAAGGCAAAGCAGGAATTTGTTTGAAAACTGAGTTTGCTTTAAATTGGATAGAAAAGTCCAATTTAACAATGAATTTCTGGAATGGCATTTGAAATTGATGAGTTGTTCATTTCTTGATATGTGTTCATCAAGGCAGAATTGTCTTTTTAGGTTGCCATGCTTCAGCCAGAACAGTAGCAGAGCACCTGAGGGAATTAAAGTGCTGCATGTTGTGTAAGGATGGATCCCTCTTGCTTCTGGCCTGATCTTTAGAAACTGTGGAAACGTGCAGTGGGCTGATGTCACTAGCTTGTAATTGAGTGTTGCTGTATTCTCTTTTCTTCAGGACTGATTTTAGTGTCTGCAGCTGAAGGAAGGAAAACTCTTACATGTTAATGTGTTTGAGACGTGGGCATAAGAGGAATCCACTTCAGCTGTGCTGGGTGGGGTCTGAATTTTGCAGATTTCCACTGGCTTTCATTAGGCTTGGCAAAAAGGTGAAACCTGTTCTGCACACCTAACTGGGGTTTTTCCCCAAGGTGAATGATGTTCCATTAAAAAAGGGGAAAAGCAGGCAGACAGTGGCTGCCATTAGCGTGCTGCTGTGCACTAAAGAGTTTTGTTCTCTCTGGCTGTGTAGTGCTAACCAGCTCAGAGTGAGGATGTGTGAGGTGTCTGCTGCTGTGGGACAGCAGAAGTAGAAACTTCCTCAGTTTTGACTTGAGTGCGAGGCAGGGTTTGGCTTTTTACAGTCTGCCAGTCTCATTTCTATGGCATGTTATTGCAGTGGGTGACAGGCGTGAGAAGGAATGGTCATACGTCTCAAAAGGCAATTAACAGTTGTTAATAATGTTCTTTTTCTGAATGACAAACTGCTAATTTACAGCTAGCATGAGAAGCTTGTTGTAGCTGTGCAATATCTCTAATCTAAGTAAGTTCCTTACTAAACCGGGTATAGCAGATCGCTTGCTGAGATCCATGTCAATAATGCAGTGTGGGAGGAGATGTGTTTTCATGTACCTTTGAATGTATCTTGAAAATAAAACGTGCTGGAAAAGTGGTGAAAGATGAAGCACCCCTATGTTAGCTATTGTGGCTATTATAAAAGCCAGCAAATTCAGTGTGGGCTGCTGAGTTTGCAAGGCAGACTGTTGTCAGCTGCAGGATGGTTAAGCAGTTAAACAGTATTGATTATTTCACTCAAATACCAATATACATGTTTTTTTTTTTTAATTACTGACACCATTTTTGCTACAGGTTTTCTATTTACAGTGGTGGCATTTCATTGCAGAGAGAATCCATTTTGAGAAGTTTCTTCTTTTTCCAGCTACATGTCAAATCTGTGATAGAAGGGGGTTGGAATCTGGATGATAGATATTAAGAAGATGTAGCCCCTCACCATCCATTAGCAGTTGCATGTACAGAGGAAAACTAGTAAACTTAATTATGTCCACTCAAAATCTTGATTGTGCGAGTTCCTTAGATCTTTTACAGGGGAGAAATTGCAGGGTTGGTGGGCTTTCTTTCCAAGCTTGCTTGGGTCACTAGTCCCATAGGGCACAGTGCTGTCCCAAAACACTTTCTGGTTGCCTTTTGGAGTAACACAATGTTTCCATTTCCAAATGTGTTTCCATTACATTCCAGCTCAGATTGACAGCCACTGCAATGTTCAAAGCAAAAAAATACTTATAGTTCTAGACCTATGATTAAAGACTGATTCCTAGGGTAAGATGGAGGTTATATTCAGAGAGTTAAAATGTGAAGCAGAATAAATGGGGAAGACGTTTGGAGGGTAGAAATCATCATGTAATTAGCAAAAGAAATGCCTAATATACTGCTTCTGAGACAGTCATTTTTTACTTCTTCATTTTTGTGTTATCATTGTCAACATGCTTCTTTAACCAGAGGAATTTTTAGATGTATCTGCATGTTAAGGTGAAACAAAAGGCCAAAGAATAATCTGCACGATCAAAACACTGAAAAGTGACACATTACAGCGTATAGAATTCTAAATGAGGACTTGAAAGAACATTTGCGAAGATGAAACGTATCTTGATTTTGAGGCTTTACCTGGTAATTTTATTTTAAAATTACATGACATCTAAGGTTGACATTAAAGATAAGCCTGGAGTCAGCGCTGGTGGGAAATTGTGACATCCAATTTATTTTTCACTGAATGGTGTGCTGCTGAGTTTTGTGTTGTGTGTTTTTTTTCTTTTTTTTAATAAAACTTTTCTGCAGATATAAAAGAGAAGTTTTTTTGTTTTTTTTAAATGGAGAAAACAAATGCTTTTGACTGAGGAAAAACTCTGTACGTGTCCTGTGACTAATCGGGTGATGTAAATCTGTGATTAATGTTTATCTACTGCTGTGGCCTGAGTTGCACCTGGACTGTGAGCAGCATACTATCAGGGCATTAGTTAGGGCTCTGTAGGCACGCACACCTGAAAATCCAGTTTAACAGCAACGTGTGCTGGCTAAACATAGAATCAAATAAGTCTGGGCAGGCACTGGGGAACCTTCAAGGAAACAAGTATTCAGGGCCTGCAGTGCATTGCTGAGGCATTAGGGGGTGTGAGCTGTCACGTTCCTGTCCTTAATGACTCAGCTGTCCCAATGAAGAAGTCATGCTTCCGTATCAGATTCTCTTTGTGTTGTTTTGATTGCCCTGCTTGGGTTGTGTGAGAGAGGAGCTGGCTGTGGTTTGTGCCGTGTCCACACGAGGAGTTGTGTAACACTGAGTGAGGTTTGCTAAGAGCTGTTGCAATAAAAGCAAAGTTGCATTTTTGGTAAAATGCATGCCCTAAAACTCCAGTAAAATTTGCAGGAGAACAATATGTTTAATGTGACTGTTGGATGAATTGTATGGAGTACAGAGTCATTCACATACTGGGAGCGTATCTGAAAATTGGCACTTTAGAGTCATAATCATATGTCTGTATTATGTGGATCATCATAGCAAGTTGTTCTCTTTCTGTCTGTGTTTTGGGTAGCTCTTAGTCTTGCCTAAATGTTAGAGATGCTATGTATTTGTTAGCGTTCAGTTATGTTACGTTCTGCTAAGAATATGGGATCCCTGCATTTTCTGCCTGCTGGTGTAAATTTGTTTCTAACTGTATGACTTTATAAATACAGACTGTATCAACCCTTTAAATTGTACACATTTACTCTTGGTGTTTCCCAGTATTCTGGAGGCTCAGCTCCACAGTTGACAGTTTTATTTCTGTTTATTGATGCTGGAAACACCTCAGCAGCAGCAGTAAACTATTGGCAAACGGAATTGCAGCACTGACATGAAGTTATTTCTAATCTGAGTGCTCTTCGCTTTAGAATTGTGGTATGAGGAGAAGAAAAACATATTCAAGGAATCAGTCGGTTGTAGCTTTTTTCTAATGCTCTGTATTTACAACCTCTGTAATTTGAACGGACTGCAGCAAAAACTTGGCCTAATTGCAAAGACTGCAAAAAATACTTTCTTTTTCCCTCCTCTTCTACTGAATAAATAGATATTTCTTCAGAATGAAAAGTGTATTTGCTTTATCAGAGAAAACAGCAACAGTGCTGTATCTGTATCGTTAAGTGGCTGGAAGAGAACGTACAAATGTACTTTGTTTCTCTGGATCTACCTAGATTTTACACATTGGGGGATATTCCCTGATGCTTCTAATTGCAAAGCAAATGTTGAACAATTTGAATGATATGTCTGTTGTAAGTTTTCACTTCCTGGAATGTCTGTAAGATTTTAGGTACGTTCCTGAATGGTATTATGCCAGGAATAAGCCTTTAATTCTAGTGCATCACTATGGAAAATAACACAGAATTTTGTTACGTATCTGTAGTTTGTATCAGCACCAGTGTTTATAATTTGAAGGAATATGCATGAATTAACGAGTCTACATACAAATGTATATATTTAGACACATTTTTGTCTTTTTTTTTTAATTATTTACCTTTAGTATTGCTGACTTAACCTGTAAAATAATTTTGTTTTTTCATTTTAGGTCTTAGAGTGACTGTATTACTAACATCATCACTCATGGTTTTGGGAGCTGGCCTAAGATGTGTTCCAGTTTCAGACGTGGAACTAAGGAAGAAGTAAGTGAATTATTTATTTTTAATATGCATGTTTTATACTCCTTGTTAATGTGATTTTTGCTGCTGCTACAAAGAAACGTTAGCACAGATTTTCTGTGTGAAGCTGATATGCAGAGTGCATGTTGTGTGCTTGTGGGCTTACACGTTTTGTACCTTCTAATACTGATTTTTTGTAGTCCTTGTTCTGCGTGGTGTGTGAAGATCAGAAAGGTCTTTACAAACACGAGTTAATTAAGCCTCACCCACACCATCCTGCATAACTAAATTTGTTTTGCAAATGAGAAAGCAGAGATTTAGAGAGAAGTTCGGAAACTGGCCCAAGATCCCACAGGGAATCACGCCACAAAATCCAAAACTGTAATTTATATGCAAATAATAAATAATTAGTTCATGTTTCTCCTACTGGGTGTATGAGATTGTTCAGTGATACAGATGAATTTATCCAAAATGGCCTGTTCATACAGTCTATTCCAGACTGCATTCCAGAGTAAACTTGTACTTTCTTTGGGGCTGGAGCAAATACAAGCATAGTATACAAGGAGATTAAAATTTGGTTTGCAATAGAGACAGCTTCATTCCAAACAAGTCAGTTGTCCTGCCAACATACCAAGCCTGGGAATCTATGGTAAGTATAGGAGTCTCATCCTTTCTGTGCAGTGATGGAATGTGGATTGCTTGTTGCTCACGTAGCGTGAGAAGCCGAAAAACAAAAAAGTGAGAGGAAGAGGGAATAAAGGCATTGACATGTTTTTCTTCTTCTTTAAAAGTTCACTTGTTATGCTGGCATAATATGCAAGTGCTATGGGGAAAAAAAGCAACAACATCAAACCTTTGGAAGTATTTTTATGTGGGTTGACTTTTGTTTTTTGTTTTTTGAGGAAGGATATGGTCTATGCATCTTTCTCTGTAGAAAACAGATCATCAGATTCATGCTGGTTTCTCTACATTTTCAGTAGTGGTAGCAACAAGACCATTGGTTTTTCTGAAGGATTTTGAATTCTTAAGACATAACCACCATGACGGAGGTTATAATTTACTTGTACCTAGAATTTGTGTGTGATGTTTTGTCACCTTTGTATTATTTGTTATTGCATTTCTTTTTCTTCTCAGTGTTGCTTTACACTGAACATCAGCTTGGAAACCATTAAGGCGAGAAAAGAAGTACTTGGTGTGATGTAGATAGCAGGTGCCTGGATACCATCAGTAAAACAAAGAAAGAGGTTCAGAGCACTAAGAAAGTGATAAAAGCATTTGTTGTAAAACTAGTTCCAGTCAGCAGTAGCTAACTAGTATGTAACAGTTAATCATATTGTGATGCTGTTCACAATGACCCTTTAGTAAAAAGGTGAAAATGTAGTGTTATGGTGGGCAGGAAGAGCTGTTCTCATAGGACTCTTATTTTGCCTGTCCTTGAGATGCTAATGCATGCTGACCATGAAGTTCATCAGATCTGAACAGTCTCCCATTATGTATATTTCAAATGGGCCAGGTAGGTTAAATGCAGTGAAATACAATGTCTTCTGTAGCTTTTCATTTATCAGTTATGCTGAAAGACTTGTGCTGCCTAGCCTTTAGCAAAGCAAAGATAAAAACTGTAAGAATTCAAAAAGAAATTGCCAAACAATGTATAGATAAGAGACATCACTTTGGGAATGAGAGTTTCTACATGCCTTTAAATCTTTAAACAAAGTTTTCCATTGTAATTGCTGTGAGAAGATGTGGAAGAAGGGTAAAATAAATGTTTAAGGAGAAACATTCAAGAACAGCTGCTTTAACTGGGGAAAAAAATCCTGTGCACCGTGTAGAGTCTGATGAGATGTATAAAATATGATGGTACATTTTACTGTGAACCATTAAAAGAAAAAAAAAAAAGAGCAGAATCCTGTTGGAAAAGGGTACTTATTTCATTTATTCATGCTGTGAAAATATGCATCATTTGAAGCTGAAATTGTTAAAATCGCTAACTTAGCCTACTGTCAAAAAATGGAGATGTTTGTAAGAATTGTAGCTCCTCCTGAGGAAATAGTTTGAACTCTTACACAGATTTATAAAAAGCTACAGAGAATTAATTATTACTTACTGTGTGGAACAAATGTGTGGTTTTTCTTTATTTCTTGAGACATTGTAAATAACTGTGCACACTGTGCGATAGTTGCATTGTTTTGAAGGCTAAAACTGGCCAGTTTTCATTAAATACTAACAAATAAAATAATATTTTAGAGAAAACCATTATTGCTGTATGCTTTAACAAAGATTGGCTTTTATTTGTAAGGTGCATATACTTGAATATGACCTTTTGAACGTTAATCAACTAGTCAGACAGACAGGATCCCACAGAAGCTCATGTCTGAGCATCTCAAAAGCCAGCACAACTGAAATTCATTTAAATGCTTTTGCATGTTTTGTGATGTTTTCCTTCAGTCCCTGGGTAATCTGAAGTAACATAGAGAAGGATTTTCCTGGGACAATTATGTCAGTTAAGATGCATAAAATTACAAGGAAGTTCATGAAGTTTGTCAGTTTTATTTAATTGTTTTTCTGCTATGTGGCTGTCTCTGCTCCCTGCGTTCTTGTAATTTAACGTTGAGGAGAGCTACTAAAGCCCACTGCTTATCAGAGCAATCGCAGAAGCAAGGAAATCACAGTTAAGGCTGACATTTAATCCTCACCGCTTTGTGCTCCTTATCTCATGCCGAGCTGTAATATCTAAATGTGTTCTTAGGCTCCTTTCTAGTCTGTAATTATTCTTTTGGCTCTTGCGTGTAGGAGCTAAGACTACCTCCAGCAATCAGAGTCATGTCTTAAAAGCAAACCTTCATTTGACTTCCATTTATAAGTGTGCGACTTGCATAAGGGAGAATTTAGGTTGAACATTTGAGTGTATCTCTTGAAGCAGCAGTTCCTTATGGTGAGTCCTTGTTCTCTGGGAATCCATCCCAGAACTGCTTACATTCAGGGAAGGCTGAAATGAACGTGTATGGCTAGAAGTGGAAGTTTGAGCCTGTGTCTGAGGTTAAAGAACCAACCACTTCTTGAACTGGTAAAGTCCCTCTCACATGCATATGATTTGTTTGCTTGGTTTCCTCCCAGTTTGCTAACCTTGCAGGTTAGTGATTGTAACAATCAGACAAGGAATGATACAGAATTTTTCTCATCTGCTGTGCGCATCTGAGCTTGCAAAATTGGTGACGTATGTGACAGTGAATTTGACTTTTTAAAGATAAAATTAAAAAATGAGGACTCTAAATTCACGGAAGGCCTCATTTTGCCACACCTATTTTTTCAGTGTATAGTTGACATAAAATTAACACAACTTGGAAAGAAAATGGATGATGAAAATGGATCAAATTGTAGAATTTATGGATTGCCTTCTTCCCTTCTTAGGAGTTACTGAGGGCATTGCTAATATGTTTTGCCTACATCTTTCGGTCCATTCCTTTCCTTTCTGAGTGCTTCTTGGCACTAAATGAATGTTTTCATTGGACTCTCGTAATTTGGTACTTTATCTCAAGTAGTTAATAGGAAGCCATTTTTAATAGACAACATTGTTCCCCCCACGTAACACTGAATATTTATTACACATTCTGTATTTTAGAATAGTTTTACACAGCAATCTAGGACTTCCATATGATTGTAGAGCAATAAATCTAGGTAAAAGGCTGTAAGATCTACCTGTGAGCTGGAAGAAGGTAATAAACGATGAAATCAGTCCATAGCCCCATAAACTGCTGACTCTTAAGACACTCCATGTAAGATGTCTTAAAATGTTATGAAAGACAGGATAATTAAAGACATGGACATAAAGGATGACATAATTTGTCATTTGTATTGAATATATTAATTAAGAAATTTATCAGAACTTAGTATACTGCAGATTAGTAACCTTCACATTAGATTTCACAATACAGAAGTATTTGTCAAAGACCTTGAGTCAAAGCACTGTGAGAGTGCTCTTTGGTAATAAGTTTTGTTAAAATATTTATTGCAAAACCAGCAGGGCAATAATACAGAGAATGACAATGGAAATGGGAGCAGTATGAACTGGTAGTTTTGTTATTTATAAATTCTGTTCCAAAGAGATTACTAGTAATTGGGAGCTCATGTAAAGAGTCTTAAATAATGCTGCTACTTAAGATTTTAATTTTCTTTTTTTTTTGCCTGCTTTTTGATGTATCAGTTTTTTCCCTTTTTTGTGCTTGCAGATGCTCATTTACCACATCTCTGCATTTTGTTTCTATTAGCTGGTTGCAACATAGTTTATATTAAATATTTTATTTTTCTTAGACATATTCTTTGGGACGTACTGGGAGTTGGACTAGATGACCCTTAAAGTTGCCTTCCAGCATAAGTGATTCTATGATTTGATAATTGCACAGTTTTGCTTTTTCATCCCTGAAAGCCTGAGGAATGACATGGAATTATCTTGGCATTCTGAGGCAAACGCAAAAGGGGCACCTAAGTTGAGGTAATTCCAATCAGGACAGGACATATTAGGGCTCTCATATTCCTAGCAATACTCTACACTCTTTCTGATTATCTATGCTCAAAGGAATACCCCAAAGTGGAGCAGCTGTGGAGAACAGGGATTAAAATGAAAAGAACCTTTTAGGAGAAGGTATTAAAAGAATCTGCCTATAAAAAGTAAAGACAGAGGATGATGCATGTTGTGTGTGCTGCAAGTCTCGGGTGAAAAGAAATGAAAAAGCTAGCTTGAAGCATGGTTCTGGGAGTAAAATGATGAATAAATTGGTGTGCTTCTATGATGTAGATCAGCAAGTGTAAGAAAATGTTAAGATAGAGCACTTGAGTGATAGCAGCACAGTGGTTGTGCTTTGGCTGCAATGCTGGGGAAGGACTGAGGCAGGTTAATCCATAGTATCAATAAAAGAAGTGGGGGAAAAGAGGACACAAGTTATCATTCACAGGTAGATTATCATGGGGATTATTTAATCTTTAAACACCTCTAACTTCAGAATTTACGTTGTTCTATTACCCAAACCACTTTGTTTATAGATATTTTTTTTTTAACTTCTGCTCCAAAGTTGTTTTAGGAGAGAGAACCTTTGCATTCCTGTGTGATTGTTCCCTGCTTTGCTTACTTTTGGTAGCAGTGAATCTAGGGGATGATTAAGTGTACTGGCTACTCAGCAGTACCACAGAGCAGCAACCACTGCTCAGCACTTCCGATTAGGTGGCAGCCAGATTGGCTTTGCTTCAGCTGGTACAGCCTTAGTGGAGGCAGGCAGCTTGAAGGTTTCGGTGACCAGGGGAAATGGTTTTAAACTAAAGGAGGGAACATTTACATTAGATGTCATGAGGAAGTTTTTTGGCAGAGAGAATGGTGAGGTGCTGACACAGGCCAGCATCTGTTCAAGACTAGATTGAATGGGGCCCTGGGCAACCTGATCTAATGCTTGGTGTAGTGGTTGGCATCCTTGTCCGCAGCAGAGGGGCTGGAACTAGATGGTCAGTGAGATCCCCTCCAACCCAAGCTGTTCTGTGATTGTATGACCAACAGTCCTTCCTCTTGCTGCTGTGCAGTATTTGAGCTGCAGCACTGCGTGTCACCTGTATGGTTCAGATGCTAACTGCCAAAATAGCAATTTATAGCCTGGAAAGTCTTGGAGTGGTAAATTCAGCAGGTGTATTAAAGCAAACCCTGAGATCTCAGAAAGGGCTAGTTATTGCAGTAATATTTAATGGATGGTAATTCTTCAAGGCGTCTGCTAACATAAGCCTGTGCTGGAAGGCAAGAGGAAAAAAAGGGGTATTTGTGGGATTTGTTCCATCTCTTATAATGGAAAGTGTTATCCTCAAGTGCAGAAAACCTTTACTTTTTTTGTTCTGTCACCTGGAGCTGTTTGTAATGTCTTCTGACTTTTACTGTGTTGGGTAAATTCTGTTCTTAAAAAGGAATTCATATTGATTGAGTTTATATCAGAATTCTGTGTTATGATCACAGTGTCCTCTTGCTCTTTTGCTGACATGGGAAGGTTCTGTGGGGATGTTTAAATGGGTCTTATTTATCCCAGTCTTTAGTTCACCACATCTCCTGTACTGTCCTTTTTTTTACTGAAATTCTTGGTAACTCCCACCCTGGGTAATTTCCATCAGCTTTCTCACATGGCAGCCCTGGTAGCACTCATTCCTGGTGCCTTTCCCTGATAGCTTTAGGGTGTTGTGGTTCATTAGCCCGTAATGTAATTGCCTACTTTTGTTTACAAAACAGTATTTTGGATCTGCTTGCATTTGATGAGTGTATGCTCTGTTAATGTTGCTTTAAAAAATATCTCCCTTTAATAAGATGAATGTGGAGTGGCTTGCAGGCTGTGGTGTGTGCAGAGGGGGAGATGTGAGCCAAGTTCCTGATGAAAGTGGTCGACAGTGCTTTTATGAGTTTTTCTGTTATTGCTAGAGATAATGTACCACTTGGTGACTCAGGCTTTCTGCTTGTAATAATTTTTCTTATTGATGGGGAAAACCAGCTTTAAATTATTCCACATATCAATGGTCGCATGCATCAAAAACAAGCAAAAAATGCTAATGGCCTCAATCCATGAATATCCAGAAGGCATAAAGCTTTTGTAGTATAAATATATCATTTAATGAAAATATTGAAAAGAGGTGCATTTCCATGAATTTCATTTTTCGGAATGTTATTTTCAATAGATGAATTCATTGCTTTACCAACAGGTATTTCTTCTTCTCAATCCTTTTCCATACATACAGCCATGTTATAAACCTTTGCTAATGAACAGGACAGCATTCACACAGGTTATCCCCATATGCCATAGCGATGAATTGCTGTTAAGCGTGGATTTGACCTTAATTCCTTCTGTGCTTCAGGAGGCACCGCTCAATAGAGGGGTCTTTTTGTAGTGTTTGTTTTGGAGAGCCTGAAAAAAAAAGCAAAACACAAACTGTCCATTTCTACTAACTTGACTGTGAAAAATCACAGATTTTTTCATTACAAAACTGGTGTCAGTTTGCTCTGAAGTATAATAAATCTTCTAATGTATAATGTAGATAAGTCTGTGTTTTCTCATTCTTTCGCCTGCACAAGCAACTTGCATCATGCATCAACACAGACACTCTTGAATAGGAGGTATTCACTGCTTTGTTGCTGTGTAATAAGACTAAATTCAATAGTGCTTGGAGTGTTTTGAAGTCCTCCTGTGGAAGAGGCTCTTTCATTTGCTCCCAGGAGTTGCCACAATGAGCTAATCGCTATATAAACTTACTTGTCTTCCAAATTAGCAGGAGCTGAACAATCCACTTCTTTCAGTGAGTGAAAACATCAGGCGTGTGAAAGATAGATCAGCCATCCACTCCTGTAAGATATTAACTTTGTTATCCAGAATCCCTTTTGATGTGAATTGTTAAGATCAACAATTAATGCACTATTTTCTCCCCAGAGAAGAGGCGCACACTGTGCAGTTTCCCTGGAGCAGCAGACAAGTGCTCTCACTGACTGCCTTGCTCTTCGTGGTTTTTTTTTCCTCTCTGCCATTACCTCTTGTTTCCCCATTTAAGAAAAGATGCAAATGAGTTATTACTATTATTCTTTTCTTCTTAAATGCTCTTAAGTCTAGGCATGGAACATGCTGTGATGGAAACATTAAATGTCTGTTATTTTTACATGTAAAAAGTGTCTGTGTAACACAGCTCTTAAACAGCTTAACAAATCCGATACCTTATGGGACTCTGACCATGCATGAAAGATTCAAACCACACAAGGAAAAAAGATAAGTAAAGCAGATTGTAAATGGCGTATGGTGTTATCATCCATCACTAAAACCTTTTTCCTGTATAATATCATTCTTCATACCCAGTTCACTCAGTGATACAGTAATTTCAGCATTTACAGCCTTACATGCCTTGTTTTGTTTTGTTGCTGCTTGTTATGATATCCCAGCTGTGACAGCAGGGAGTGCATATAGCAGGTATAAATAAGTTGCTTCTTAAGGCTTATATAAAATGTTCTCTCGGAGAAGTGATGAAAGCAGTATTATTTATTTAAAACTTGACAAGAATTTGGGAGATGAGTTGAAATAGAGTACAATAAGAATTTTCTGCTCTTATTTCTGTTGTTGTATTTGAATTATCCCTTGCTCTGTCTTTCTGCATTTCAGTGACCAGTTTTAGGAAGACATCTGAGCAAACCTATCTCCATCTGGGTAGGGTCCTGAACTGGAGTCATCCTGTTAGCCTTTTGTCAGAGAAGAGAATTCATGTTGAACAGAATCAAACTGAAATAGCAGCAAGCAAAAATGTTCTTGCTCTTTGCACATTTTCGGTATCAGAAGCAACAGAAACAAATGTCTCTTGATGTTGGAGCAGTTTTTAGCTCTGATGGTGTCAAAAGCAGACTGCTGTGGCTGTTAGGCTGAAATGTAGTGGGATGTTGATAAGACATTGTAACAAACTGCAAAAGGCTACAAATGCTGTTGCATTCATATTTCTCCCTGGCAGCTGCAGTGGCTGCTACATATGTTTCCCTAAGTAGTGAATTAGTAAATGGGCCGAATCACTTTTTGAATCTCTTCCCTGTCTCTCTAGGGAAATGAGTTAAGGATGTGTAGAGGAACGTTGCAAATAATCTTCTTTAGGAGTTGGGGGGGGGGGGGGGTAGCTTAATTCAAGCTACTTTTGAAAAAAAGAATAAAACAAGTTTTAGGCCATTATCATGTGTGTAGGCAGGCTGTAGTTAGAAAATGTTGTTTATTAGCCCTAACGTGTCAGATTTGAAAAATTAAGCAATATGAAGATAAGAGATGCTCTACCTTGCATGATAACATCAAGCTTGGTAAGTGCCAGAAATGCAGAGGGAAAGGCAAATCTATCAGAGCAGACAGCACAGCATACCAGCAGGGCAGGGGAGGGGAAAGCAGACAGGAGAACATGAAAGAAGTAGGCTATGGAGAGACAAAAGTCATTCTCGTGTGAAAACATGAAGCAAAACCAGAGAGGTAATGTGCAATTCAAGTTCTGAACTCAAATGCAACTTTCTTCCTCTGGGTCTGTGGGGTAAATGTAACATTTGTGTCCACCTCTGTTATAAAGGTCTTTTGGATAGCTTTATTCAGATGGTGGAGTTTGGTAGAAATCATCAAAATCTGGAGTGTAAGTATTTATATACGAATACTTATAATCTCACAATATAGGATTAATTTTTTTGTACTAAACTTTTCACAGGAAGACACAGAACTATCATGTTTTTCCTGATTTTTATTGAGTTCTATTACTGCAGTGGTATAAGTGAACAGAAGTATTAGTATAGCATCTAAACCATAATTTAAGCATTAAATTCCCTTTGGAGCAAGAGGAAATGCTAAAATAAAGTCTTTATACATTGTAGTAGTTACCACACTTGCTAATGAACTGCAGCTGCTTGCAGAGATGCAGAGTAGCACTGCAAGTATCCTGAAGCTGGTTAGGATAAGTATGGAAATAACTTATTATAGTGAGGCAAGTAGAAGGAAAACATCAAAGTAGGGAAGGATATGTTGGTTTGTCCAAAGTACTTTGGCTTGGAAAGTAACCATAATGGATTAATGTAATTTGTCCCCAGAAAACTATACTAGAGTGCTATTTAGATGTTGCTTTTTGTTAATTTAAAACTATTTCGTGTGATTTTTATTGGGGGCCACAGTTTAAGAGATCTGGCCTTGCCTTGATGATGTCAGTGTGTAGCACGTCACAAAAGGGTAGCAATGAGATCTCACTATGTGAACTTCTTTATGAAGTTAGAATTGCTTATTTTTAAGACTGTATTATTTTTGTCCTGGCTAGGAAAGTGTTCCTTCAGATGCTATATGATGGCTTTTTTTTTTTTTTTTAATATGCTGTATGTTTTTAATAAATTCTGCTCACTAGCATTCATCTCTTTTTATTGTAAGTTAGCTTGTTAATTTGATGAAGAGTCTGTCAGCATTTTGTGTGTTTTGTTCCACTGTGCTCTTTAAAAATCCCTTGCCACGTTGTGTATTATATAGTATTATTTAGTCATTTGTGGCTTGAAACATTGCCTAAGTGTTAACTTGTGTTTCCCTGTTTTCAGTCTGTAGCTTTTTATGTCTGACAACTCAACTCTTGCAGCAACAGCGTAGAGTTCCTTCTATGCATTGAAAAAAACACCAACATTTAAAAATATGATCTGCCACCATTTTATTGCACAATTGATAGATTTGCTTTGGAGTGTTGCAGTGTTTCATTTGACTTGCTAGCTGTTTTTCAGACATGAGGTTTTTATATAAATTTCAACATGCTTTTGCCTTCCACAGCTGATCACTTTTTGGAAAAGTCACTGTGGAAGGTTTCTGGCTGAATTCCACATTTAGAAGAGCCTTCAAAAAAGTCCTTTTCATTGTGCTAATATGAAGCCAAAGGTTGTAGGGACTCTGTTGCTTGGAAGTAGTATTTCTATGTTGTCACCAGTCTTATCTGTTACATCTCAGTGAGTGCGAAAAATGAGAAGAATCTGTATTTCCTTGGCTGCTTCAACAGTTTGTTGAGAGCGGCCAGATTGCTGCAGATGATGATTCTCTTGGAAACCTCAACAGCCCGACCTCCTCTGTAGGCAGAGTATTTTGCTGAAGTGTTTTGGTTTTGAATCGGACATAAGTAATTTAAGTTCTCTGTTGGAATTTATGCAGGCAAGGGGTCAGGTTTAAAAAGCTTGTAGTTTAAAGCGTTTCTGCTACTACACCTTTTCTACTCTAATATCCTATTATATGTTTTTCTTTTCCTGCAAATGAAGTCCTTTTTATTCCCTCTTCCTTTCTGGCTTTGAAGAGAACATTTGCTTCTCCATTTATCTGAGGTAATTAGAACAGAATAGCCCTGGATTCTTTAAATCAGTTTAATTGGGCTTTTAAAAAATGTATTGAATATTCTGTTTTCTGCACAGAATTTTCATTTGATTGCGAAGCCGCTCTATCTCAAGAGCCCAACGTCTTACATGCTATTTATTTCTTTATTTTTAAAAGAGGCGATTGTCATCCAAACGGCCTTCATCTCTATTCTCTGTTCCAGGCTGATTCATGGAGGGCAGCTGTTAAATGGCTTGGCGGGGCCAACTGTGATGAACGCAGCCCCGTTTCTTTCCACAACGTGGTTCTCTCCAGACGAACGTGCGACAGCAACGGCGATTGCCTCCCTGCTCAATTACCTGGGCTGTGCTGGCGCCTTTTTAGTGGGACCTCTTGTGGTGCCATCTCCTAATGGAACCTCGCACCTCCCGCTGTTGTCACAGAGCAGCACCGAGCACATCAAGGACCGCATTGAGGCTGTGCTCTATGCAGGTGTGTTTTCTTTTAATTAAGAAAAAAAGTTATTAATTATAAAACATTTACATATTCCCGTGTGTTTGGTGCTTGTGAAGCACTACCCTCTAGTGGCTGGACTGCCAAGGGAACAGCAGCTAACTGATGGGAAGTAACAAAGTGGTGAGATGTTCTAGTATCAGAAGGGTTACTTTTTTCCCTTTTATTTTATTTTATTTTATTTTATCTTTTAAGGATAAAATTTAAAATAGTGTCATATACAGATTGATTCCAAGGGAAGTAGTTCAACTGTTTGTATTAGGAGAAGCATCTTCTAGGAGAGCTTATACTTTCCCAGAGATTCCAAACTGTTGTTCGCTTCTCATATTTTCAGTAAAAAATTCTCCGTGGCAGGTTGTTTTTTCTTTTATTTCTGGGAGGATGGAAATGTTATTCTTCCAGCACTGAATATTTTGTGCATAAATTCAGCCTTAATTTATGTCTAGCGTATGCCTTTCGAATGTGATTAGATTATTAGTATCTAGGAATCTAACACTGGAATTAAACTCAATAGATTTTGATTTTAACTAAAACCACCTAATTCTTATGCATCAAGCAGTTTCAATGAAACGACAACAGTTTGGTGCAAAAAATGCTGATAGAAAATTCATCTGATACAGTATAGATTTTGTTTCCCTTCTGTTTTTTATGCAATGACTTCACTGCTCTTGGTGTTATATAGAAAAATTAGCTGTATTCGGCAGCAGACTGTAAGGGTTGCCCAAATGGCTTAAGAGTCTATGATCTGTTTTTTTTTTTTTTTTTTTTTTAAATGAGTATAAATGGCATGGCATTAAGAGCTGCTGGACATGCCAGGACTCAGCCCTCTGCATTCCAGAAGTATTGAAGTTTATATGCTGTGTAGTTTATATTTAGGTTTATGAGATTGAATTAATTGTTTGTGATCACTTATTCTTGGCTGTGATTCTTTCGGAAATTTTATCAATTGTCATTTTTGGGTGAGGTCCACTTTACCATTCATTTTAAAGAATGTGTAGTAGATGTTGGATTAATATGTTATCAAGTATTAGACTCTTTCAAATAACCTACTTGTTATTGGACTCAAATCTATTTGAAATAAGGACGCTGGGGTTTGGATAGGCCTTTTCAGAGCTAAATGTTTTGGTAGAGGCCAATAGAAAAGAAATAAGAAAAATAAGAAAATAAGAGACCAGTGGGAAGGAGGGGAAAGCGAACACCAAGTTGGTTTGGATTCGGAGGGAGTTGGTTTGGATAGAGGGGAGCAAAAATGTAGTGATTAGAAAAGGTCTTTAGCCTGTTCCTTTTTCCATGGAGAAGAGTTTGATGGCCTGAAGGAATTATGGTTTTGTGCCTAAAACCATTTATTTGAGTCTGTTAGCACAAGAAATGCCATTTTCAGCAGCCTGTTGGATTCACTTCTCTTCTGTTCTTTTCTGGGAGGCTTTCCAGGGCGTTTTATTCAAATGCGAGGATAGATATCTCTTGCTAGCTGGGTCCAGAGATCTGTCTTGTCTGCCCAGTGTTTCAGCACAGCTTTTTCTGCCTTTGAGTCATCCAGGGCTTGGCAACAGCCCACCCTGTAAGCTTGCTTGGGATTATTGGTCCCAGTTGAAGATCATCCTTGCAGCAGCTCTTCAGATTCCTAAGATACGTTTTTTTTGGGGGGGGAGGGGGGAAGAAGGGGAGGGGGGTATCTGTAGTTCTTACTTTGTTCAAAGTACTTTTAAATAGTTAGCCGGGTTTCTTTCTATGCTTGCAGTGTTAGTGATGTGTCTTATGGGGTCTTTCCAGGATCTAAAATTCCTTTTGCTCTTCAGGCAATGAAAAAGGGATGGGTCCTGAATGTTAGTGGCCTCTAGAGGATCACAGTGACAAAACAGTCACTGGTTTGAAATGGGCAGAAGCTATCCCAGGAGGTGATTGTCTTGCGTCTCTCATGACGTTTGTCTTGTCTCAACTCGACCCACTTTCCATAGAGAGCTCAGGAGGCAGCAGACCATGCTATTTGTCCCTTCTGTGGAGTTGGACTCAAGTGTCACAGTTCTTTAGCAAGTACATTAGTAGGGCTTGATCTGGCTTTTTCCTATAGGATCTTAAACTAGTTTCACAGGATAGGAACTGCATTTTTCAGTATTGTGATGGAGCTTGTTGTCGTTGCATGAGGTAGCATTACATGAGTAGCATCCAAAATGTAGTTGATGATTTTTAAAACCCTAGTGATGTGAATTGTTAACTTGGGATCAGTTGCATGCCAAGAACGTGCTGATTTTCCAATGACTTAATCTCAAACGTGATTATGAAGCAGTTGCTTATAAATCTATTTTGAAATTGCTCCTGTATTTTCTATATTTTATTGAATTGCTGTTCCTGTATCTCAAACGTAGTCTAAGAACTTGGCTGAAATATCACAGTCTCTTTCTGTGTCCTCTGTCTCTACACGCTCTGGTTCACAGCTGGAATAATATAGATTTAGCAGATCAGGATTGCTTTGTATACTTGTGTTGCACAAGGAAATGGTAATCCTTATAGGCTCTAGACCGAGGTTTTAGCTGTGTACTTTCCTAAATATTGAAGAGAAATTATTATTAGTTTCAAAAATGCGTATTAAACATATATAGGCATGCATAAAGTATATACGCATATGTGTGTATGTCTATGTAAATTTATACATGAAATGTAGTGGTAAAAGAAGAATGCTCCACGTGTGTTTGTGTATTTATGCGTATATGTGTGTGAAATGCCCTCCTTTCCCTGTTACATTTCAGAAAGTAAAGGGTGTGGGTCTTGATTTGAGGTAGGTTTTTGCCCTGTAAGTAGTCTTTTGAAAGTAAGAAGAATATGTATTGAGGAGGCTTGTGCATCTGTAAAGTTTTCTGCTCAGAGTTTACACAACCAGGGGGAGTGCCTGCTTTCTGGACTAAGATGCAGGCTTCTCTCAATGTTGATATATGCAGGTATCATGGCAGTGGCTCCTTTGGTCTCAAAATGTAAGAAATAGGTCAGTGTTATCTTTTACTTCCTTTTGTTCCTTCCTTGCAATCTATTCTAACTGGTCTGGTGTAGTAAATGATGATGTAATGACACTGAGCTACCCAATAAAGAATCTGTGCAAGATGTAATAAATCAGATGCATCCGATTGTACCTGAAATTTCAGGAGAGATGCAAAGATGATACACAAAGCTAAAGATGGCAGTAAAGACTTCTGTTCTTCAGTAGAGGGTATTGCTTGTGTTTTGGACAGGTTCCAGAGTGAATTTTGCTCTTTTGTTTTGTGCATGGGGGCAGTGCTTGCAAGGCAAATTCATTAGGCTAGGAAGTATAACACCGGGACACATTAAAGAGTTGCAAGACAGTACAGCAAGGACTACATGCTGAACTTAATAATGGGAGAAAAAAATGAAGTGCTACCTTACTGCTCCTGCTGCAGCAATTTGACTGGCATGAATCTTGAGGTAAGCGTTAGAAGAGGCCCCAGATGAGTACCTGTTCTAAAATATTACCATGTCTTTAAAAAATTATCAACCTACCTTATATTTTTTCTAGAAAGATACAGCCTTTCCCCTTATGTCATTGCAGTGAAACAAATTTAAATAATATGCACCTTGAACAACTTCTGTTTTTGTGTGACCGCATTCCTGTTGGCTGTACCCATCTGCAAGCTGCTGCCTTCCTCTCATTATGCAATTCAAGTGTGCATATGCATGTTTGTAAGTTGCTCTGAAAGTAATGCTTCCTGTTAATTTCCATGGAATCGACAACTGATACAGAGAGCAAAATAACACTGTTCAATAGAGCAAATTCTCAGTTATGAAACATTATTTTTAAGCATAGTCACCACCATTAGCTATGCATTTTTGCCAGCAACTGACAAAAGTCTGCATGCTACATTTGTCAAAAAAACAAAAAAAAAATAGATGCACCAATGGAGCTGATACACTTGCCACTGCTGAAACATACCACCCACTGCCTCACTGTGCTCACATCCACTGTTTGTCTCTGTAGATGTTCAGCAAGTGCTGATGAATGCCAGTGAATGCAACTTTTTCTGCATGGAGGAATTCATGTGAACTTCCATGTCAGCTGCCATTGTGTCAGGCTGTCCCCTCTGCTGCTATCTGTCATGCGGCAACAAAATGTAACAGAATATTGGTGGGAAGATTCGGCCTTGACTGCCATACCACCAACCTCTGCCTCTGACATCATGGACCAACATGATAAAATAGGAGGCATTCGTTTGAGAGCAACCTTTGTATATATGCATACCTGTATAAAGATGTAGATGCAGGAGGAGGGGTTGAAGAGCTCTTGGCAAGCCTTGCTTTGTCCACTGTCATCTTACAATGGCGGAGCCTATCTCTTTCTTCGATCTGGGATAATTAGTTGTGATGAGTTCTTTATTCACTCGTGTTCTCCAACACAGTGTAATGGAAGGCAGAAATTAATCTGTTTACTGGAGACAAGAAGATTTGTGTTGGAGGCCCTTGACCCTCAAAACCTGTGATTAGACCACAACAGGAAGAAAAGACACTACATAGTTCAAAATGAATCCTCCCATATTTGATCATGGAGGCTGGCAATATCATTCCTCGTATGCCTTCAAAACAAATGTAGGGTCAATTTTTTCTCCACTCTGAACAAGAAACGTTCAATTCCCATCCCAATCTATAGCTGATAGACTTATGGTCTGAGTGTTATTTACTTTTCAGTTTCCTGAGCTTATTTTCTCTTGGTTTAGTGGAAGAACTGGCAAAGTGCCATATTCATATTGATTTATTGAAAAAGGAAAAAGCAGATGTATGTGATTGAATATCCAGCTCTGCTGGAATTTATTTGTGGTGATGGTGAGCACTTCTTTGTAATAAGATCACAGGTTCTTTTAAGATAACACGCTTCAGCTATGCATTTTTCTCTCCAGCAGCAAAGAATCTTGTTTCCAAAGGAGATAGCAAAAGTATTTGGATTGAGGATTGTGGAGTACATGATATATATTGTAAAAGGCCTGTAAAACAAATTGCTTGGACTAAATATGGATTTGTGGAGTTGTTTTTCCTCGTAATGTCTGATCCTGGGTCTTGCTGTGTATTTTCTGCAAAGTGCTCATGACTTTGCAGGTTCAGGTCCAAATTTTTACTATGAATTTTTTGAAGATCTGGAACACCCACTTCTAAACAAGAGGGGCATCCGTGAAGAGCTGTATTCCTTTTTTTTTCTTTTTTTTTTCTTTATTTTTTTTTCTCCTTACTAACTGTGTTCTCTATATTTCTGAGCCATGGCTGCTTCTGTGCTATTATATTTTATTGACATGCAGTACTGTTTGGTCCACAATGCTGCCTTGCTAGACCTTTTATTTGCCTTCCTCATCATGTATATTGAGTACTTATCATTCCACATCCTGGTCTTCCCCATCCCCATTTGTTTAAAGTCTGTAGCATGCTGTTACCTGATATTACACCATTACAAGGAAATGTGGCCAGATCTTCATAATTCTCTTTACAGAGAAAAACCAGCAGCTTTTCTTTTTTTGCTTCCTTGTTCTTAGTTCCTTGTGTGTGAGCCTGTTGCAATTCAGCTCCTATAATCAGAATAGACTGTCAGTATTTCTTTATCACATTAGTTCTCCATCTCCATTTGAAGTCTTGCTTGGGAGGGGAAAAAGAAGTCCTCCTTCAAGTTCTGCAGTCTTGTTGTCAGGAGCAGTAAAGCACTCGGGTAGGATTTATGTATCAGAGGCTGGCTGATAATAACACTGTGCCAAAAGAAGTCTTTCATTACTAACAGTTGTTCCCTGATTTGTTTTTCTTTGTCCTCCTCTTTAGAATTTGGGATGGTTTCCTTGATATTTTCCGCAGCGTTGGCCTACTTCCCCTCACGCCCTCCATTCCCTCCCAGTGTGGCTGCAGCTAGTCAGCGGCTTAGCTACAGGAGGAGCTTCTGCAGACTCTTAAGGTAAGTCCTGACTGAGCTTCCGCCAAAGAAATCAGCAGCTGAACAAATGAACGCAAGTGTACTTTAATCTTCTCACTGAACAAACAAGTTTGTTTGTAGTGCTTCTAAACCCAATCAAATAAAATATTAATGCTGAAACATTAAAAGATGGTAACTACGAGAAAGCAGACATTAAATTTTAAATGAGTCTATTCCAAATCTTCATGTGAGCATCCTCCTGCACCAGCACTGCTGGAGTCATTCTGTTATCATGGCTGCTCTTATGCAATGCTTCTGTTACATCAGGTTATACAAGATTGTTAACAGTGTGCATTCTGCTGAGTGTGACGTAACAGTTAACAGGGCTGGACAAAACTAATTAATAAGCTGCTTTCTTCCATGCTTTTTATAATGGAATGAACTTGGGATTTGCTTGTCATTCAAGGAGATGTACAAATGCCTTTGTTCAGCTGTAGGAGCAATGAATGAAATATCTGAAACCATTATATCATCCATTAGATCTTACTAATTGTTAAAATATGTGGGGTAGAAGTTCTGTTTCTGGACAACTTCAGAGATGAATTAGTTTTGTCTAAATTTAGAGTTTGAAAAAAAAAAGAAAAAACATTATAAAGTGGCATCTTCAGCTTTACAACTTTTTGTTATCTGCTTAGATTTAATTTTTTTTTTAAATTTTATTTTATTTATTTATTTATTTATTTATTGGTGAAACAATCCCTCCTTCATTGTTCGTAGAATGTCTTGTGTAATGGAAATATAGTATCAAAGCAACTGTAACATAAACGCTCAATAATTGTGGAGGCCTGTGCCTGGTGTGTGGTAATGCATAGAGGAGCTTGCTGTGGCAGAAACGATCTGTGATGCAGAGTATGATTGATTCCTCTGGGGAGGTTCAAACTCTTGCTGCAGTTTTTAGCATGTAGTAATATGAGATGAATTTATATAAAATGGGCTGCTTAAAACTTGATATTGTTGGAACTTCAGGCACTATTGTTTTCTGACTCTAAATAGTTGTTTTTTTTTAAGAGTGCAGCAAAACCAGCACCTCCTGTTATCACTGTTTTTATCTGGTGGGTTTGGAGGCTTTTGTTTCAGTTTGGAGGAGTGAATTTTTTGGAAAAAATAATTACTCCTATGTGCTCATACTCAAATAGGCTGGTAGCTGGGAGAAGATGTGAATACAGCTGGCTGGTTAGTTTGCAAACTGACCTACTCAGGATATTTAAAAAATAGCAATTCCCCTAAGCACACTTAGCATTCCCAATAATGCTGTTAAACACCCAACTTGGTGTGTAGTGAGACCCTGCCTGAGGGCTGTGTTGTAAAAATGTTCCTGTGGAATAGAAATCCAAACAGCAACCAACTCTGCAGGTAAAATATAAAATTTCTGTTGACGGTACTCTTTTTGGGAGCTCTATAACTACAATATTGCTCATTCAGCATATTGTAAATGCTGGGCCTGAGATACTGGTAAATTCAGGAGATAAGCAGCAAAACTGTTTTTCCATTCACAGTCAACCAAACTTAGGAAAACAAAGAGACACATGTAATCAGCAGAGTTCATCATGTTTCAAAGTTAGGTAGATCTTTGTCTTCCTTCCCTCTGGTCTTTATGTGTTCTTCCATTCTACCCCTTATCAAAGGCACTTCTACATTCCTCTGTACTGAAACAATCAACAGTTCATCATTAAAATCCCCACTTATCTTGGGGAGCCTTTCAGCACCAATCTGTCAAACAAAGCAGGCGTTTATAAAAGGGAACTATCTGCTGTGCTTCAGGGATAAGTCCATCATCTGGTTCATTAGGCTTCTAACCTCTGTTGCCTGCCTAACCTAGATTTGTGATTCTTGGAAAAGAAAGTCTTTCTTTAGACCTTGTGGTATAGGCTGAAGGTGATCAGCTGATGACAAGGAGGAAAATGTGATTTTCTCCTTTGTTGCAGACTTGCCCTCTGGTAGGAGAACTGTATGTGTAAGGCATTCAGGATGTGTGTGAGCAGCTCAGCTGACTTCACCTAAATGTACACCAAAAAACATTCTTGAGAACAAGAGGTCTTCATCACTTCCTTCTTCTCTGCCCCAGGCTTCAGATTTTTGCTTCGAAAGAAAGCTGTGTAGCATAACTTTACCACTGAAGTCATTGACCTCTTTTCTTGGGTGCCAAAGTGATCTGTGACTTCTTCACAGCTCCCAAGCTTCTTCATGCCTTCAGGTTGTTGAGCAGTCTTCTTCATGAGCTGTGAGGGAGTTGCTTCAGAACATGAATTTTTCCCCTGTCTTGGAGATTCCTGCTTCTGGCAGATTATAACAATTAGCTGATCTTGGGTTATCTCCTGATACCAATTTTCTGAGCCTGGGAGTCAATAGATTAGTCATGCTTTGGGAGCTAAGCCCAATTCTTTTAACAGTCTATCTCACGCTGTGACAAGCTTCGTTTGAATTTCATCAGAAAAAAGTACTGTGCCCTTTCTCAGTTTCTTAGGTGAAGTAAATATGTTTTTTTCCTCACTGCAGAATATAACAAAAACTTCCATGGGAGAAATTCTCTTACAAGTAAATAGTTAATAATATAAAAACAGTGGTTTTTTTTTTTTTTTTTTTTTTTTTTTTTTTTTTTTTCTTTCAAATAATAAGATGCCATTAGCCAGTTATGTGTCTTTATATTTTCAAGGTGCTGGGTAAGCAATTTTGAAATGGTGTGGTTTTTTGTGCATCATTACTTCTTTCATGAAACTTCCACATGACATCCGTGTCCAGCCTGGGAGCTGTTTGGAGCGTGTCTCACGTTAATAGACGTTGTCAAAGTTATTCTGAAAATGCTGACTGACTTTGACAAGGCTCTCCTGTGAACCAGCCTGTTGTATGAATTCTAAGTAACATTAAGTAGAATTCTGAAGAGAAACAACAACAAAACAGCAGAAGAAAAAGCCAATTTGGCATTCCAGCAGAATGATTTAACGGAGAGCCTAATGCTGATATCCTGTCATGAAGGCTGATATGATGGAAAACAGTGTGGGTTCACCAGCTGATGGTGTGACAGACAGCACATTTTTCTATTTTCAGTGGAGCAGTTGCAAAATAGCAAAAACAAATACAAGTTGCTGAAGCCATGAAGAGTGAAGCTGATACTTAAGACGTGTGTTTCAATTGGCTTTGACACTTACTGTAGTCAGTGATAGCTGTTGCTGTACAAGGGGACTAAAAGGCATATGGTGGCTGATGCCATGCACCCTTTCTCCTGGTTGATTTCCTTAACAGGGAGACTGGGCAGGGTGGCAGTGTGGGGGCCTCTGTCTCTGGAGGATGGTGTGATGCTGAGCTGGATCTCTGGTATTGCGACTAGAAGTTGAGTGTGATGGAGCAGCTACTGCATGTGCCATTTTGTCACATTGCTTGAGTTAGAGAAGACCTGGGTCAAGCAAACAACCAGGTGCTTACAGCCCAAAGTAGCTCATTAATGAAGTTCAGACAGACAATCAATGAGTTTGAATACTGGGCAAGTGTTGCTTTGGAGGAGTGCATTCAAAGTTGTTACTTCTTTGCAACCTATAATATGGCTATATAATGTCCATGCAAAATGGGACTTTCCCTTATATTTTATTCTGCAGATACTGGAGTAGTTTTTACATGGGTAGGATTAAGTAACATAAAACCTGCCTGCAGAGATGTCAGGATAGCACAGGATAGACTAGACTTGAGAGAGCAAAAAAAGTTGTCAAGAAGACAGCAAATGCATTAGCATTTGGAGAAATATGAGCAGTGTGTGGAAGAGTTGTTTTTCTTTGCATTTAAAAAAATAAATCTGACATGAATGATATTGAAAGAGCAGGATATGTTCATGTGATATAAATTTGTTATTCAAGATGAGGATGTGTGAAAAAGAACAGTGTGTAGAAAGAACAGAGTGCTGGCTAGAGCGCTTTGAATCTTCTAACGGAATAAAATAGTGTAGGCTCAAACCTCTCGATATTTTGGAGAATATTTTCTCTCCCATTTGGTTTTTGTAACTGTGTGCTATCCAAGTGCATACTAAGGAGCTGGTACTACTGATCAATATCAAGTTTGCATAAATTATCTAGGGGGAGGAAGGGTCACGCTTCGTGTTTACACAGGTAACCTGTAACTTAAAAGCATCATTGTTGGAGGAGTCCAAAGTATGTTTCCTGTTTTTATTCCCAGATTGAAACATTTTAGAGGAAAAGCTGGGATCTACCTTTGCAAGGGTGCTGCATTTCACTTTGGTTACAGTGATGAGGGGATGAGATGGGGTGGGGTCAGTGGTGATTGTTGTCTGGCAGCTCCATAGTTGTGTATGGTGAAGATGATAACACAACTTTGCTTTATCTTTTGCTGAATACTGAAGGCTAATTAATTTTAATTGGGGGAATAAAGCAAACATGTTGAGTATTTAGACAGAATGCTACGCTTGTCTCTGTGTTTTGATAGCTCAAACTGCCAGAATTTTCCACTGTTGCGTTTGTATCCGCCTTGTTATGAAAGCCCTCCCTCTCAACAAAACAAGAAGAAGTAAAACCACCTTTTAAATTTTTTTTAAACAGTTCAAAGCTCTGCTTTTATGCTTGAAATATGCTTTTCTTAAGTTGAATTAGTGCTTTTTGTTCCTAACATACACTTAGCCTAACTAGGTTGCCCATTCAAATGCAGAATTGCTTGCGGAAATGAAAAACATATGAGCCCAGCACATTATGAAAATGGTTGGATGTGGAAAGACTGGCTTTTCTTAATGTCATAGTGCTAAGGCAGTAACATCCCAGCCGCTCAGATTTTAGTGACTTGTCTGGATATGTGGTTTTTTCTGTCTCACTCATTCTTCAGACCTCTGCTATTTTTCTTGATGGGCAGAATATAGATTATGACTGTAATTTACTCTAGCAGCTAATCTTGGTGCAATTTCTAATATAAGCTTCAGCTAATTGCGTTTGTTTTGTTTTCATAGCAATTTCCGATTCTTGATGATTGCTTTAGCCTATGCTATACCACTGGGTGTTTTCTCTGGCTGGTCTGGCGTTCTGGATTTGATATTAACACCAGTTCATGTGAGCCAAGTAAGTATCTCCTGACTGATAATCAACAGCTATTTTGTAAGTGGTATGTTTTTATTTTGCACTAACATACAATTTTGTCAGGTTTTTATAATACGTATGAACCACTTTTATACTGAAATGTTAAACAAAATAAACTATAGCTTTGGCATTCCAAGCTGTCAAGATCCTTCCTGTTGACTCTCAGCTAGTGGGTTGTAGTTTCAGAGCTGTGTACGCCTTTTGACAAGAGTGAAGAGGCAGATAAACAAATAGGAGTATTGTTGGCTGCAGCACCTTTAGTAATAGAAAATAATGTTTACCAGATGAAAAGGATGAAATAGGGAAAAGAGGATTTCTAAGCTTTTGATAGAGTACAGTTGAAATCCGGAGGACATTACTTGAATGATTCCATAGAGGAATCACATCTAGGGCACAGGCTAATTAGTCATACTTCTTTTTGGAGAAAACTTTGTTTAAAATATCTTATAAAGGTCTTGCATCTAGCGTTGATGTTGGGGGAGTGGGGCATGGGATGAATTTGCCAGCAGTCTGCAGCCCCTGTGCAGCATTTGTTTTGAAAATAGCATCATCGTACTTTCTCTAACAAATTTCTTTATTTTTCTTCTTTTTTTTCCTGTCAGGTAGATGCAGGCTGGATTGGATTTTGGTCTATAGTTGGAGGCTGTGTTGTTGGCATAGCAATGGCAAGGTAGGAATAATTGCATCCACTTTTTCAACTGTTATTTTCATTTGGCTTATGCTCTTAATAATATAACTTGTTTTTTCTCATCTTTTAGATACTTGGAATAGTAAATGTGTAGTTCTGGGATTATGTGTTTCTTGTAGAGCAGTGTGTTTTTGTATTCCATGTTACTGCTCTCTGAGGGTTGAGAGTGCCGCACACTTGTCCCTTGATTCAACAAGTTAGTCTGTTAGTCAACTGTTCAACTGTTAGTCCTGACAAGCACTTCCTATGTGTTCTTTTAAAATGGTTATTGTGAATTCAGCTGCCTGCTATTAGGGAGAATCCATTATAGCCCATTTGGAAAGCATTGAAGAAATAGTGTCTGTCTCATTGCATCAATAATTTTGGGCATGTTGATTCCTGAAGAGACATTGAGAATGTAGCACAAGCAGGTTAGACACAATGATTGTATGTTCCACCACAGAGAAATTACTGTAGGCCTGTTTTGGCAGCTTGCTGGATTTCTGTATGGTGCTTTTTTGTTGTTGTTGTTGTTGTTGTTTTTCTTCTATGCTGGTATGGGTTGCACTATGGCTGTACCTATGCTTTTTGTATATCCAGACACGGATACCTCTGGCCATCATGAATGCTGAATGATTTGAGAAGTGGAAAAATAAGGAATGGGTTGCCCTTCTTGAAAGGCTGCTGCTTTTTAAAATTTCAACTAAAGTCCCTTAATAATAAAAACAGAAGAAAAGAGGAGGTGGGAAGAAAGGTTTTCTGGAGGTACTTGAGCAGTGCGTTTATGAAACTGCTTAAAACCAGCTGCATGGTCCCCTTGCACCTGCGTTTTTAAGTGCTATCTTGGCTTCCTTATGCCCCCTGTGGTTCTGCAACAAGTTCCTCAAAAGAGTGCAGGGGTCTGTCATAGCTGTTATTGTGGCATTGTGGAAAAAATTGTCATCGTAGGACAGAATCTAGAGATTTCTTCTACTCTATTTTAACTTAACATCATAAAATCATTCAGTTTGGAGAACACCTCTAAGATCATCTAGTACAACTTTATACTTACTACCAATATTTCCCACTAATGTCCCTCATATGTCTCTCTGGCCCACCCTTCAGCCTAGGACAAGGCATCTTCGGAGTACACAATGCATAAAAATGTGAGGCTTCTCATCCTGACATTTTGCACACTGGCTAGCAGCTGTGGTGGAAGAGGAGGAAAAATCCCCTGACCTAGGGAGGAGAAACAGCTATGTCTCTCTGGTCCTCTCCAGATGCAGGCAGAAGAGCTTAGTCTGTCAAAACAAAGTTCACACCCTATTTTCTTCAAATCATTGAGGGCCAGAGCGCAGTATGAAGTATTGTTCTTAGAGAAGTAGATATTTAAAACTACCTGCTGTAAGTGACCTAGATGCTCTAGCAGGTTACCTGATGGTAGCAGGTGCCATGCCAACTTAATTCTTTCCATCATGGGTTCACCTCTCCTGAAAGTCAGGACACTGTTAGCACTCACATTGCTAGGAGAGAATCTGCTGACTCGGTGCCAACATGCGAATCTCAATCTTTATGGTAAATTAATTTATTTAATACATTGTCCAGATTAAGTTTCAGGAAATGCTGACTATCTCCTTAACTGCTTCAAAATTGATTTCAAACCTCATTGAATACCAGTGCTTTGTAGCATCCAGAGATTTGCTTTTAGGTAAACTGAAAAACTAAAATATCAACAGTCTCTCTCCAAATATGCCTTTCTAAATCGGGCAATGCATAGTTGAAATGGGAGGGTTTGCACACACACTGGGAGGGAGGGGGTGATTTGCCACTCATGATGGATGGCTCTCCCTCTTAGGTCTATTCAGCATTTATCTGTGTAGGGCTGAATCAATGACGAGTCTGACTGTAATCTGCTGAAAGTTGTAATTAGGAAAATTAAGTAATGATTCTTGTCAAGGGTGACAAGCTGATGTATTTCATTGTCAGAACTATGATTTACCAGGCAAGCAGCTCTTTCCTTTAACCACTCCTCAGGAAGCCAGATTTTTTTTTTCTATTACTTTTTTCCACTAATTTATCAAAGCAAAATTGGTACAGTTTAGGAATCTGCCCTTTACATTTTTGGCAATGCAGAGTCTACTATTTAAAACAGTAACAATCTGAGGCTCATACTGGAGCACTTGTTCCTGCACATACACAGTAGGTGTAGATCATTTGTATTTAAAGTTGTGCCCAGTTTGGAAACACATCTATCTCATTTTTGAAATGGTATGAATTTTCCTCAGCACAATACATAAATCTACCTACTGCTGTCCCAATAGACATGAACTTCAGATATGTTTGGCTCATTTGTGTGATGCATTTTTCTAATTGAAAAGCTCGGGTTATTCTGGGCAGCTGGCAGCTTTTGAATGACACTGGCTTGAAGAGAGGCAACGTTGAAGAGTCATGTTCATATTATTGCATGGCAACTTAAATCTATCCCCTTTCCCCCAAAATTTTCTGTCCACGTTTGCTAATGACTCTAGATATTTCTGAGGTTTTGTCATTCACAGCTCAATCTTTCTTTTCTGCTTTTAACCTGCAGTGTTAGTCAAAATGCTGAAACTTCATGACATGGTGATAATTTCCTTAGCAACAGACGGTGTTGTCAGCAACACAGGTTTGTGACTTTAGCTATAGGATCCAGCCTAGGCTGATTTTCTGGGTTACAGGAGGCTGCTACCAACGGTAGGCTGAGAGATCTGCGTCCTGGGAGTGATAAGGGAAAGCGTATGCCATCTGTCCTGGTGCACCTACTTCTTTAGCAGATGTAGACATTCCAATACATGCTAGATGGTGAAGAAGGATGGTGGGGATAGAGGGAACAGTGATTTTGTCTGCTAACAGAAAAAGCAGGGAGTCTTTGGGGAAGAAGTCTGAAATTGACACGTTGAGAAGCTTTTAAAATTGCTGATTTTGACCTTAGTGATCTTGAAGAATAATTAAAGAAACTGACAAACTACTGAGACAACTACAGTGATCCTGACTGCTGGATTTGAACTGTCAGAAAAACGCGACAGAAACAGCTAGCCTCTGACTATTGGGATTAATGCATAAGCCACTTAACACTGCAGTTGTAAACTTTTAAGATTATATACAGCATTGATCTCCCTCTACTGCTTATTGAATTACTTGCTGCTAAATTCGATGTGGAAGTAAAGCTCAGGGAGAATCAAAATAAGAGGAAAGAAGTGATAATTTTTGCAGGTGTCATTTACTTGTACATCTCTTTATGGTTTGTAAAGAGCTAGGATTCCTAGCCTTCAAAATGTAGCATTCATGTGTTACATCAAGTAGGCTGTATGGTATCTGCCTGTGAAGTGACTCTTAACCAAGGCAGAAAGGACAATTTGTTTGCTGTGAACCAGCCTAGGTGGATTGTGCTGCCATCAGCCTAATAGAAGTAGACAAGAAGTGCAGAATATGTTCTTTTGACATATGTCCAGCCCAAAGTCATATTCCTAACCTACAGAAAATTACTAGTGGGGAAATAACGTTGCCTTTTCTTTTCTAGTATCCAAGTTGAAATCCCTTTGGAAAAGAGCATTAGCACTGATAATTACACTATGTGAGTGCTGCTCAGATGCATGATGTCATCTTGGAAGAAAAATGAAAAAAGATGAGGAAAAAAGCAATTGAACCATCTCCTGGTATAAAGATCATGTTTACCTATATGTAGGTGTATAGTATACAACAGTGGGACAAGTGTGTAGATGGGGATGGCACAAAGACTTACGGTGTCTGGAACATTTCAACCCAAAACAGCCACTGGCAGAGTGACCGTGTGTGAAAAGTTCCTGCTTTGCCTGAGCCACTGAGAGCTCCATCACCAATTTCTTTGAGGATCAGAAATTCTTCCACCTAGGGATTCTAGTACAGGGAGTTGTGTTGTTTCCCATAGGAATGAGTCTTGAAAGTTAACTATGTCTTGAATGAAATGCATCAGCCTACTCATATGTTAATTGTGCAGTGTGTCTGCCAAGGGAGACTGGCAAACACTGGCAAAACAGCAGTGCAAGTATTGGTGTGATGTTATGTCCAACAAATGCAGGAGGAAAAAAAAATCTTCCCTACATACCAAGTATTTTCAGTTGATGCCTTGTGAATTTCTTGTTTTGATTGTTATTTTGTGACAGCTAGAAAATCTGTGGCACTTCATCCTGACAGCTAGAAATATCACCATTCTATAAAAAGCATTTACTTTTATTTCTGAGTGTGAGAAATGATTTTTAATTTGTTTTTATGGTTTCCAAAAGGTTTAATGAGAATTTACTGAATTAATTGCCAACCATCATGTTTAAGTAATGTGAAAATTAGCATTTGTACTGCTCTGATCTGTGGGTTGTTTTTTTTTTTTCTTTTTGTTTTTGTTTTTTTTAGATTTGCAGATTTTATTAGGGGCATGCTGAAATTTATTCTGCTGCTGCTTTTATCTGGAGCAACGTTAGCATCAACCTGGTTCACTCTCACCTGTCTAACTAGTGTCACCCATCTGCCTTTAACCACAGGTATTGACAATAACTTTAATTTGTATTATTTATAGTCTGTATTGCAGACGTATGCTTGCAGTCTTAAATCAAATATGTAATAAGTTGGTCAGGTATCTTTAGCTGTAGGTAATTTTACCAAGAGCAAAAGAAAAGGCTTGGAAAATCCTTCTGTATTCTCTAAGAAGTTTTTAAGTTGCTTCATACAAGGATTAAGACCAAACAAAAATTAGTAGAGTAACCTAGACTACACATTTCAGATTTATTTTGGGACTGAATACTTTTCTTCTGCTGCTGTTTAGGAGTAACGGTGGTGATATACAATAATAGATAATAATCCTGTGAATGGAAGTAGTGTTGCATATAATAAGAAATAGTGACATGTCTGGGAATGTAGGGCTTTGAAACTTGCATTAATGCTTGGAAACATGCTGCAGTTTAAACTAAGGTGAGCCATGGTATCTTCAGCTGTCACTGCAATATGCTGTCCTCCCCCCCCTCTACTGGTAGTATCTTTGTGCAGGTTCAGGGGACAACTCCAGCCCCAAATTTACTCATCCTTCCCATCAGAAGGATGGGGAATAGCTGTTGGCAGAAGTGGAGGAAAAGCTCAGAGTTGTACTCATGTTTCCAGTTGATTGGACCCGTATTTGAAAATCAGCACTGCTTTTTTCTTTTTTTTTAATCTGTTCTTCACCTTCCTATCTGCACCAAAGGATTGATATAGCCTTAATTCCAGGGCCTTCATCCAGCAGAGTAATGAGTTATAGTAAAACTAAACCATGAAAATTTAAAAACCATGTTTTTTTTCTTCCCTGTATTTAATAAAGAGGTTGTTATGGAAAGTATTACATAAAATATTCCTTTATTCAAATTAAATTTTACTTTTAGTAAATGTTCTTGGCACGTTGCGTGTGTCATAACTATAAACCAGGAATGGGAATGGCAAGTTGAAATACATGATCAGTTCAGGAGAGAATTTCACCCTCTGGATGGTGATTGGTCAGATTCATGAGTTATCTTGTGATTTCAACTTTCTTCAAAAATTTTTTCTCAGAAGTAAAGCTTAGTAAATAAATCAGACTTCATGGTGGTTGTCATAACGAATGACTACACTTTTCTTCTCCATGCCATGAAAGCTCTTACTTTTTTGTGCTTGTCTGCTTCATTGCTACAAGCCTGCAGTAATGTAAATTTGTACAGTAACTCTATCCTCTGAATTGATGCAACAAGCCAAATGTCCCTTCAAGTCTATGCATAAGAATGAAGCAGAGAGGTTTTCAGGAGGTGAAAGTCATTACAGATGTATTTGCCAATGATCCAAAACAAAACCCAACTCTGATTTACTTTTTTTTTTTTTTTTTGTCAAATTGCTCAGCATGCAGGGATTCCTACTTGTCCAGAGCATATTTGTGCATTACTGTCATTACTGTGCTGTTTTTTGTTAGGTTAGTTTTATTTTTGTTAGGTCTGCCACTGTCAAGGCATAAGAGCATATTGGGATATTTAGCATATCATGTGAAGTGTGCTGAACTTAACATCCCATGATAAAAATGCAGAAACTGAATTCTTTTCATGCATGTTTGTTCTAAAATGAGTAGTTCCTTAAATTGAATTGTAAATTATCTTTTGGGTTTTTCACTCTGTAGTGTTCATACACATTTCCCTGGAAACGTGGAACTCTTTCCTGTAAAACAAAGGATTATTTTGAATAGAAATGCCATCAGTGTGATGCATACCTCTGGAAAAAGAGTCACAGAATCACAGAATTGTAGGGTTTGGAAGGGACCTCCAGAGATCATCGAGTCCAACCCCCCTGCCAAAGCAGGTTCCCTACACCAGGTCGCACAGTCTGCTAGGCCAGTAGGCATTAGGCATCAAGGCCTGATGTATAACCACCAAATTGTTTCTTTTTTTATTCCTTTGTTGTAATGTTTAAACTTCATAGATAATTTGGGGAGGTTTTGTATCAGCTTTTTCTGCTTAAGTTTATAAAATAGATGTAATGTGCCTGTTTATTTTAGATCCTCATACACGAGAAAGCAATGGCATATCTTTATGAAATACAGTGTTATGGATGAAAACACACAAGCTATTTAAGCTAATTTATGGAACTTCATGCTAGATTATTCCTCAACATAATGATGCGGTACGATGATGACCTGTGTGTTCCACAGTAATTGGGAGAAATGGTACATTTGAATTGATTTTGATGAGCTTCTTTCTTGTTTTTTTTTTGTTGTTTTTTTTTCTTCTTTTAATTAAAAATTGAGATGTAGAGTGTATCAGCCAAAATATTAGAGATCTACTGCAGGCCATTGTCTGCCTGCTTTCTGAAGTGGTTTGAGATAGCTGCCTAGGATAGAGGTCATTCTACATACCTGGTGGACCAGTGTTGACAGTGGCCTTCCAGGTAGTTGTCCTCTGAGTGTTCTTCTATGGTTGGAAGCTGGGAAAAACAAAACTCATCATGGCAGAGTTTTTTGTTTGTCTGTGCGTTTTTGTGATTGTTTGTAGTAAAATCTCTGTAATTGCTTCGTACCTCAGAGCTACTTTGCAGGCCTTGCTGAAGACCTGCTGTAACACAGGGATCAGTATGTTACTGAGGGCAACAGGATGTGACGAAGCCAAGGAGGTGAAAGTTTGGCTTCTCTTTGGCTTCTTTCAGTCCTGTGGCAAAGAACTCCAGTGTTTGGCTTGGCAGCGCTGCTCTGCAAGTGATGGGTCTTGAACCATACTTGTCATGGAATCTTATTCAGATGCTGTGGCAGAGCAAAGCAGGGTTCAGAGCTGACTGTTGAGAGAACTTGTTGTATCTTTGTTCTTGTAAGGATACTTTGCCTTCCAGCGTGCTAGCTTCCATTTTGTGAGAGGTTCCCTCTCTCATTCCCTCTCTGATGTTGTTCTCTTGAACAGATTAGTGTTTGCCGTATAAAATCACAGGCATTGCCATTTTCAGCAGTATCTGGAGACTCCTGAAATACCCAGATGACCTGGTGGAGTGCTGGTGCATTTTAATGACAGGTCACTGGGTGTGATGAGGAAGCACGATACCTCATGGGTGTCTTTATACTGGTCAAGGTGTTAGTGAGAGCTTCAGCGTAGAGATGAAGGCAGGTTCATCTCAGCTGATAGCTGATTGATCTACAGGTAATGTTTGCATCCATAGGTGGGCCTTGCCAGTGATTTCACCAAGTCCAAAAATAGTGTTTTCCTTTAGTAAGGGGGTGTTGCATAGCACATATACTTGTTCCCCTTTCTGAAAACCTTTTCCTGTTCTCTCATCTGGTCTCCAGACTATTTCCTTACCCATCTATGTTTGCAGGCAGGCAGGCTTTTGAAATGCTGAAACGAAAAGAGAGTTTGGCTGATTATTCATCCGAAAAGAAGGAGATGGAAATATCTAATGACTATTTTTGTTTTCCAAAAACAAACAAAAAACCTCTTTTAATCAATATACTTTGTAGCACTTGTAGTAATATCTAATTTAAAGACTGGAGGAGGAATTGTATTTGAGAAAACAGACACAGCAAAGAGTTTCATCCTGCACTTGTTTGTATAACACACTCCTAATTCCTTATAAATAGGCACAACATCATCTAAAGATCTCCTATAAAAATGTAATTACTTAGAATGGAGACCTTTAATGTAGATATTAAAAATCAATGACTGCTTTGTGTTTCCTTTAAATTATACTGTTTAACATTGTTTGTATTGTATAATACGTGCACTGCTTTGCATTATCATGAAGAGTTTTTCCTCCTGCCACAGGATGAGACAAGTTTTATCTCAGTTGCTGACTTCTGAATATATCTCTGGAAGACTTTAGGGAAGGTGTATTTGGAGTCTTGTGTGTGAGCCATAACAGACCCATAACTGCCAGTGTGGAGAAAAAGAAAGCAAGGCAATAATAACAATGCCATCATAGCTGCTGTATCTTCTATCGCAAACACCTCTCATCAGCTAATTATAGCCCTTAAAAATCCTTCATTCTGAAATTAGTTTTTGTTTTAAGCAAGAATTGTCTTCTGAATTTTCTTTTAAGAAATTTTAGTGTATATTGTTTGCATTTTTCAGCTAGTTTCAAAGACCGTTTTATATAGACATTGGGTATTAAAATAGTTTTCTCTGTTGAATTCCCAATGCAGCTGCTGATCTCTCTTTCTCTGTGCCAAGCCCATTGTTAGTTTGCTTTGTACCGAATTTCATTATGTGAATTTATGTACAAAGGGAAGCTTTAACCCCAAATAATTGTGTAACGCATTGTAATGCCAGTTTCAGTATCTTGTAACTTTGTGTAGCTGGTAGTATCTCTGGATACAAATGCCAGCATTTTCTAAAACTTGATATGCAGTGCTGGTTGCTTGCAGCTCAGATGGAATGTTTTCAGCCTAGCATATCAAGAATATTCTAATATTTATGAGCACATTCAGCAGAATTCTGCTTTACAAGATCTTTACTGGTGCTGCTTGGCAGATACTCTGAATACTGTGGCAACTCTGCGAGTTGATTACTATATTTAGGTTAAGCAGTCTAAGCATTATTTTTCAGGTTCAGCAGATTGAACATTATAAACACATCTGTCTCCCCATCCTCATCTGCGAAGCACAGTATTGAGAAAGAGGAATATTAGTTATGTAATACTGATTGTTTCATTATTTGAGTTTAATTTCTTTACTATAAACAAGACATACTATGCCTTGCTGCCTCAAAGGATAGAATAGGCCTGAAAACATGGAAACTGAGGTTTGTTTTTTATTTCTAGCTTCAGCCTGTTGCTTATGGCTCTGAGTAAGTCTCTAGGTAGGTCTTATTACTTCCCTCCTGTTGTACTTTTCCAACTTGTAAGTTTGCAGTAATGACCTTTGTATTGATGGGGGGTGATGATCACTCACCAGTTTCTTCTGGTTTTTTTTGGTTGTTTTTTTTTTTTTTTTTTATAAAGCAAATACTCTGCTTTCCAAGCAAGTTCTACTTGCTTTTCTCTTGGCAAGTATATTGAACAAATGCAATTTGATCAAATTTTTGTTTACTTTTATGGCTATATCATGAGATAAGAATTTGATCAACACATGCTGGAATAGAGATTTATGCAATGAGACACATTGACGTTATAAATACAGAGTATAGAGACATCCTTCTACTGGTTTTGTTTTTTTTTGTTATTGTTTTTTTCTTTTTTTTTTGTTGTTCCTATAAGTGATTTATAATAAAAATTGCTGTTTTACCTTGGGGCAGTCACATTTCTCATGGAAAAAATTGAAGGCAACTTCTTCAGTGTCTATTCTTAATGTTGCCAATAGCAAGGATTAAGTTACGGAGAAGATTCTCTTCACTTTAACAGACTTGAGGGAGTTTGATAGGAACTAACTTTGACTTGTTTAGCTCTATTGTGAAAATACTGAAGTCCACGAAGTATTCATCCGCATAAGGCATTATCCTTTCATTTTGGTATTTGGGATGCTATTATAACCAACAATAACAAAATGCCCTGGATCTCCGTAGGCTTCACTTAAATTGTATGCTATGCCCACGAGGAATGTTAAGTTGTATTTACTTTCCTGTTGATTTATATGAAGTTTGTGCAAGTCTTATCTCAGTTTGTCTGAGAACTATTGCAAAATGTACAGTATTCAAGAGTTCTGTCAAAGGACTTTGGAAGAAGATGCTTCTTTGTACTCAATGCTGCACTAGTGTCTGCATTTCTCTAGCAAATGTATCTGTGAAATACTTTTTAAAAAAAAATGAAATGGTAACATTTCTTATTGTTCATTGGAAACCGTCCAAGTTGCATGTGCCAACAGAACGATAAGAACCATTTAGACTGGTGGAGATCCTTCCATTAATTTAATTTAGTTTTGGATTGAGCTTTGCAGTTGTAGATCAGTAGTGATGATGGTGTATTTTAAAACGAAATTTGTGGATGTGTTTCAGAACATCCTGGGAAGTTCTGGAAATTTGTTTGAATGTCTGAGAGAGAAATGCAAGGCACCTTCTGCTGTGTTGCAAGCTCATCCAGGAACAAACAAGTGGATGCTGTCACTTAAACCCTTTCCTCATTCTAACTCCTAATTTACTTTTTTCCATTATGAAGCTCTTGCCACAGCGGGTAGCTGGGAGGAAATAAAGTCTGTTTCTGGGTTACAGGCATTAATTTATCTTCCTGTAGCTAACAACTTGTGGTAGAGAGGAAGCTGAAATGGAACCTGATTACTTACAACTTTCTCCTTTTTGTGATAAGCCACTGTGGCAATATCAGTCCCAAATCACTGCCTCACTTCATCTAACAAGTAACATCTGTAGTGACATTATCATGACTCACTTTGTTCCTTGCTTTCTTACTGGCATTGCACCTCAAGCAGGAATACTGCATGGCTGAAAGACACTGGAGGCTCCTCCCAGGGTAGCTCCAGGCCAGTTCTTCTAAAGCAGCTGTGCTTTGGATAGGCATGTTGCTTTTCCTGCTCTGCTTTGCAGTGGTCAGTGTGTGAAATAGCTACCCAGATCTTTAAAATGTGACATTAATGGAAGTAGCTTAAAGAAACCTAGACCAGTTCTGTTATTCATGGATGCCCACAGCTGCCACAGTCTCAGGTGCACACTTTTGCACGTAGCTTCACAGGCAGTTAATTCCTTTTCCTAAGGAAAAGCAGGCTTTTTCATACTAATAGCATGACACAGTTCCCCGGAGGATGCTTCCGTCCAAACATGTGCTTACTAGTTGTTTGTCTTTGATAGGATTTAGAGCATAATATCATACTAGCTTCTTGGCAAATCATTTTTATTTATTTATTTTTTTAAATTTGTCAGCACTTTCATATCCTTATATTCATTTCCATTGACTGTCATCGAGATTGTCTTAATCGAAAAAACATTTCCTGTAAGTTCAGCAGCTGTTCTCCTACAGTATAAAATCCTGGTAGTTACATTCATTCGGTGCAAGGTCACTGCAGTAGGAAGGAAACAGTCACCATTAATAGGTGGTATTCTTGCTGCAGTGCCTTGTAGCCCTTGAGCAGGAATGTTAGGTGTGAGCCACTCTGTGAAGGAAGTGTCTGGAGATCCCCACAGTTTGGAGGCATGCTGCCTCCCTGGTCTGACTGCTGAAGTTTGAGGGAGAGCATGAGTCATGCTGCAGAGACGCTGTGAGCAGCCCCACTTCTGCTGCTGCTCATTGTAACAGCCAGCAGCTTCATGACTGTTTCCACTGTTTGGTGTTAGAATATGGAATTCCTCTTTGCAATTACATGGTTGTTGTTGTTGTTGTTTTGTTTATTTGTTTGTTTTTGCTTTTGGGAAAGTTCTGGATGTTTTCTAGAAGTTGCAAATAGTTATCTATGGATATCTTCAATTGAAGGTAACAAGTAGCAGATGTTCATTTGTCTTTAGAGATTCCTTGTATTTCATTGCCATCACAAGCCAACACAAATTTCCAATAGCTGAATTCCATGTTCAGATTTGCTGTGTACATCTGAAAGCAGTTACAGAGCAATAGAGCAATATGCACTAACACCCTCTTATTGGAGGTTAACAAAAGTTGTCTTTTTATTTTATTTTTTTTGACTTGCAACTCAGAACATTCTGGTATGTTTGGGGGAAAAAGAAAAAGCAGAGTGGCCAGCAGTCCCTCCTGAAGTTATACCATCAATATCACCTTTCTGGATGAGTCTTCTGTATTCTTTTTCTTGTCCAGGCAAATCCTCTGTAGAGAAAGCATTATGTCTCTGCGCCTTGCAAGCGTACCACATCAAATGAAGGATCTGATAGATAACCCTTTCTGCTGTGTCTTTTAATGCCTTGATCTCTTTTCCATGATTCTTCATATTTTAACAAATTGTGATGTTAGGCTTTTTTTTAAACTGGAAGTGTCTTGCTTCCTTACAGCTTTGCAGTTGGGTGACTGAACAGTGCTTGACAAGATGAAGCAGAGATTTTTCAGTTCTCCTCTTTCTAAGACAGAAGAAAGCAAAATTAAACTGAAAATGCGTTGCCTACTTTATATAAGCATAGATATCTGTACAAGGGGGGGAAAAGAACCTAAGAATTTAGTAGCAAACTTCAGTGAGAAATGCTATAAAAAGTTTTCCTATGACTTAATGCTTTTGCATCTGAAAAATAATACGCTTTACGCTATCTTGTCATTTTGGTGGAAACTTGAGAAATTAATTTCCTCACCTATATGCCTTCTCATTCTTTCCTTATGCCTTACAATCATGGAATTATAGAACAGTTTGTGTTGGAAGGGACCTTTTAAAATCATTTACTGCAACCCCCTGCTATAGGCACCTCCCTCTAGACCAGGTTGCTCACAGCCCCATCCAGCCTGGCCTTGAATGCTTCCAGGGAGGGGGCATCCACAGCCTCACTGGGCAACCTGTTCCAGTGTCTCACCAACCCTCACAGTACAGAATTTCTTCCTGATACCTAGTCTAAATCTATCCTGTTCCTATTTCCATGTACCCTTGGCCTTACACGTTATGTTTTCTTGACTGGTAACTCAGATCAGATTGCTGGTCCAGATGTCATCTTGTTTCCTAGACAGAACTTAGCAAACTTATTTCAATTTCTGAATTCAGTACTAAATTCTTCTGAGATTTTCTATTTTTCAGAAGTAAAGTGTTTGGCAGTGTTGGAAATCGTAGAACAAAATATCTGAAGGTACTGAAGAAACATCTGTGTTCTTCTGCTATTCACCCAAAACAAATAAGCTGTACAGTGGTGAAAAATATGCCTTATCAAATACATCCCATTCCTTCTAGGCACTGGGTGCCCTTCATTTCCTATTGAAGCCAAATGGGATTCAACATGTTGCCACTCAGGCTTTGATGAATACTAATGTCTTGTTATCTGCTAAATCATTAATATTTATTGGTAAAATGGAAGCAAAATTAGTCCTGACCTTTAGGGCTAAGTCGGAAGGTTAATCTGTGTCCATTTCCAATTCAGAGCATTAATTGCTCCCTTCTCTAATTGTACACAGGACAATAGTTACTGTTCGTTTCAGAGATAAATCAAACTGTAGGTGATGGTTTGCATTCATAATTCTGTGCTTATTTCTTCTTACAAATGAATTCTAAGTCACAGAATGTCTCTTAACGGGTTCTGTTTAAAGCATCAATAATTAAAACATAACAATTAAAAAACTTTTTTATAAAAAAAAAAAAAAAAAAAAAAAGCCAACCAAACCACAATGCATACTTTCAACCTAATACTAGTGGGATAGTGGGATGTGATATAGTTTGTAATACACAAAGGATAAAAAAAAAAGTTTGTGTTTTTGTTTGCTCAGATATTACTGTTCATGACAGCTCTGTATATGGGGAAAAACACCAGAGTGAAACTAATAGCTGTTTTTGTTTCTCTTACAGCCACACTGTATACATCCTGTATTTTGTTGGGCATATTTCTCAACAGCAGCATACCAATATTCTTTGAGCTCTTTGTGGAAACAGTCTACCCTGTTCCAGAAGGAATTACCTGTGGAGTTGTCACCTTTTTGAGTAATGTGTTTATGGGAGTGCTTTTGTTTTTCCTCACGTTTTACCACACAGGTAAGAAATATGAGTTACTTTGAAAATGTAATTCCCTGTGAAGACATACCCTTGTCAGTAAGGAGAGGAATTTGCATATACAATTTCTGTTAATAATCAAATGCATGAATCCCCTTTAGTAGCAAGGGAAAAGAACTTGAATTGTCCTTTTCTACATGCATGTTAATAAAAACAAAATGCTTTTTTTGTAAGATGTATGTAGACATGTTCCACTTGAAATTTGCTGTAACCAGAGCTCATCAAGATGCACATCATATTTTTGTAAATTTTTATTTAGATTTTTATGGATAAATATTCCTTTAGATAATCCAGTGGCCCAGTGAGGCAGAACAGTGTCTTGTTTGATATTTTCATCAGCATCTTCAGGTTTTCTCATCTCAGGAGTATTATTTGCTTCCTCATAATTTATAATCAGTCTTCAAACTTGCTGTTTAATAGACTATAATAAATTCTTATTACTCTCCTATGACAAGATGAGCTGCTTAGTGAATGAGGGAAAGGCTGTGGATGTTGTTTACTTGTACTTCAGCAAAGCATCTGATGCTGTTTCCTGCTAGCTTTCTCCTGGAGATACTGATGTGGATGGCTTGGATGGATGAGTTGGATGGATGTTTTGTTTTGTAACTGAGAAGAGACTGGTGAATTTCAGAATGAAATGTGTTTGAAATTAAAGGTTACATTGCAGTGCTACTTTTCAACATGGCTTGTGTATCTTTCTGACAAGTAATTATATGTAGGTTAATGATTACATTCTGAATTACGTTCTGTGGACAAAAATTGAAAAAGAAGATTTTTTTTTCATACTTTTACTGAACTGCATTGTTGTAAAAAGTGGATTCTATCCACACCAGCCTCCGTGGTACAATGTTTACTCCTTACATCTTAAAGAATGCTTTTATGATTAATATTAATTGGTGTGAACTCTGTTCACATATAGTATTATTTCCAACATTTAAACCTGAGCTGAAAAGATGGTACAGAATATTCTGAGGATATTTTCAACATTTTTTCAGAGTAAGGTGTTCTGAAGTGCTTAAAAACCAAGGAATTGGGACGCAATCTCTTGTAATATTTGCATACTGTTAATTTCCTGTGACTGAAGAATTGTGCTAGAGTGAATTTATTCCCTCATGAACAGGGTATTTCAGGCCATTTTATTCTCTAGCAGGTATACCTGAAATTAGTGTATTCACACACTTGGAATCTTTTCCCTATTTCTCCAAAGGAGGGGGAAAAAGTTATCTGTGCTCAAGATGATCCATTCTCAGTGATGGAGTAACAGAAATGATCAAAATTACAGATGTTTGTGATCGCTGGAGGCAGTCAATGCTGGTGGATGCTATTGGCTCCTTTGATAAAGGAAAAATCCTTTAGAATTTAGATAATGATCTTAAATACTTGTTTTCCCTTTGAATCAAATACATCTTCTAATGACATCTAAGAAGCTTATGGGTAAACCAGAACTCAGTCAAATGTATCGTGTTCACTCCTTGCTTTTAGGCCAAATAATCTTTCAGTAGTTTAAATTTTTATTTCTTCTCATACTGTGATGTTGCAAAGGCTGTGAAAGAATCGAGCAATAGAAACTTTCCAGTGCATTGAAGATTTTGGTCCATCTAATTTGGTTGAGAAGGGAAATTCCAACCTTCCAGAAACCTCAGTCTAATTTCTAGTGCTGTGCTCTGAGACCAAAAGCCTCGGCTTCTGGATGTGGTTTCTTACAGGGAATTCCAAGTGGGAACCACAGAGAAACCAGCCTTTAGCTTTGTGTGATCCATATGTTAGCATGAAGCTCCAATGCTGTACCAAATTCTGTGTCGTAAAAGACATGAAGGGTTCAAGAGGAAAATGTGGTCTTTCAGGTTATACAAGTTCAAGTACGTTTACCCTAATTAAGGAAGAGTATTGCTTCTCCCAGAAAATAGTAGCATAGCTTTTACCTGTGAACAATATTGGCTACTCCAAGCCTGTGAATATTTTATTAAGGTTTTGATTGCCTCACCAAATCTGTAAGTGTTGTGAGGAGAGGGGGTTGTTGGTTGTTGCTGGTTCTGAGAGCTTGGTTTCCCCAGCTTTGACTCTTGTCCTTTGCATTGGGTAGTATAAATTGTGCTTTCTCTTTTAGCAATGTAAAGTTTATGAAAGTAGCAGTGCTGAAGTCTTGATTATGATTAGCTCAGACTCAGGGAGAGCTTAGCTTCTGTAAAAGTCAATAAACAATTTCAAAAAGAATGAAAATATTTTTTAGTAATATTTCATTATAACGTTGACAGATTTTAAGGAAAAGAGTCATACACTTACTTCTAAATGACACTGCTAAGTAGTACAAAATATCAGGCAGTAGTATTTCTTGAATGTGGAACGTATGTTTTTAGGAGCAGAATGTTGCAACTAACAGCTAAAAAGAGCCTGCTGAGCAGCAGTTAGTGCAACTAGTTTTAAATTGCATTGATTGCACTACTCACAAGGTTTGTCTTTTGGAATTAGTTTTCCCTCCTCAGCCCACGTAGCAGGTTTGATTCAAAATCAAATCCTACTGCTTCTTATGCTTTTAATTTGTTTTAGTTTTCAATCTATAGGAATCAAAGAACTAATGAGTAGAGTGTTCAGAAGTGGTTTATTCTCCATTAGCAAGAATAGATTATTTTTTTTCCCCTCTTTCTGCATTGACAGGCTGGTAAGAAGCATTAGTGTTAGCTGGAGGCATTGGTTTTATATATATGTATATAGAAGTCCACAGAGGAGTCCCATAGACCATGCTAACCATTTATTGATTGTGAAGCTGTTGAGATTTTGTTAAGAACGCAGCAATTTCCTTCAAACCCACCAGCCATGTTTCTAACTGACTTTAGAAGTCTTAGTAGCTTTAAACACGGAGCATGTTCAATAACTAAGATTGGTTCTGTCTTCTGCTTTCCAGAATTCTCCTGGTTCAACTGGTGCCTCCCAGGATCATGTCTGCTCAGCCTGCTCCTCATCCTGTGCTTCCGGGAATCCTACGACAGACTCTATCTCGACGTCGTTGTCTCTGTTTGATAACACAGGACTGCTGACAGGTTGGGAGAGACTGAGTTGATTTTTACAGTCTGCACATCTGCCTGGATTTGCACAGCTAGCCAGAGGGGGGAAAAAAAAAATACAAGATATAATTGTGGCTTTATTAGTGAAGGTGAGGACAGGATGTTTCTTACATTCAAGCCCACTCAATTTGCATTCATTACAGGCAGATGAACGTGCAACTTGAGTGGTCATAAAGATGCCTGAAATGCACAAGAAGAATATATCTGATGTACAGTTTCCAGTGTCTGACCTGGGTTTCTCTATTTGAAGGCTGTTTTGTTCATGTAGCAGTGAGGTGTATGTTAGTGTGAGTGTGTGTGAGAGAGCCAACTCAAGGTAGTATGCACTGGGGTACTGGTAACTTTTGAGTCTTCTATCAGAATAAGAACAATGAATAATCTCAAAAAAAAAAAAAAAAAAAAAAAAGGGAAAGGAGGACAAAAAAGGAGGAAAAATATTTTTTTTTTTTTTTTTTTTTTTTAAAGATCTGTCTTCTAAATTGCCAGTCATTTATATACTGTGTCCATTAAACAGTTAAGCTAAAATAATTTGGTGCTGTACACTACATTTACATTCTAATAAAGTGATTTCTGATATAAGACACTGGTACCAGGGCTTTTAGCCATACTAAATAGCAAAACAATCCTTGCAACATTGCTAGGTGTGTGTTTGTCACTCTGGTGCATGTATAATCCGAATGATAGCTGTAGCTGCCACTGAACGTGAATTGCACAACACTTGCCTCTGAAATACCACCATGGTTCTGTATGGGCACACAGCATCTGTGGTACCTCAGAAGTTTACTGTAGAGTCATTTTTTGGTAAATTTTGCAGTTTTAAAGGCCGCCACTGTTTCACCTCTTCATGCTCCATCTCTAGTACTGCCTTTTGTTCTTTTCTACTGTGAAGACCTGTTCACACCGCTAAGTCCTGTTGGTGTGGATGTGGATTTTAGTCCTGGTTGTTCTCTTCTGATACTCTTAAGATATGCATGTTTTTTTAGGATTAGTTTACAATCGAGGGTGCCTAAGCAATACTGTTTGTTAATCCAAGTCTTTAAAATCACAGTTTCCTAAAATATATTTATAGTTTGCTGGGGCTCCCCGATAGCGAAATGACAATGAGGAAAGTCTCATGAGTTCTGGCATAACACGGAAACATAATGCCAGCTCTTTTTATCAGAACTAATTTGTGGTCATTGTGGCCCTTACTTGAACGTAAATATTGAAGACACTTGGAATAGTTTTTTAACTCAATTTTAAACTTGCTAATAATTTCTTAATTCTATTCTTATATTTCAGTTCATCATCATTTACAATATTCCCTGTATGTGTGTGCTGTGCTTTGTGTTAGGTGTGCGAGTGTGTCTGCATGTTTATATCTATGTATACACAAATATAACTTATATATATCTTATACATATCTTTATAAATATATATATGAGTTGTATAAGAGTATGTGTTTACATAGGTTTATTTTAAATATTCCTGTCTCTGGATGGTAGGAATGCCACTATTTGTAGCTAAACCAGTCACTGCCGTGAATGAAAATACACACGTGGGCTGTCTGTGACATGAATTTTCTTTTCATGGGGTGAATGACTTCCTACTGTAGCTGTTTTATAATACGGAGCGCATGCACGTGTTGGAGGAGGTTGGTGTGCAGAGTTCTGTGTCAATAGAAGTTTGAATCAAACGCCCTTTGCTCCTACGTGGGGCTCTTCTCTGTCTTTCTTGAGTGATACAGACACTGTAAACTCACTCAAATAAAACCTGATCTGAGCACTGCCTTTCAGACATGTATCCATTCATTCTCTTCTCATTTAGCAGAGAGGATACGCCATTAATACCTTCAACTCAGGAGTGTATTTGTGCAGCAAAATAAAGCATGCTGTCTTATGGCAGCTGCTCTTATGTTTTCTGAGCAATGGATGCATTTACTGTAGTAAGTAACAGAAAATTGACTTAGTTCATTGCCTGTACCGACTACTAAATGATCTTTTTTTCCCCTTGCAAGTGGCTCTTTGCAGACAATGGAGCTGACCTATGTAGAGATAACTTAATCAATCTAACCATCATATTCAGAACCACCGGCATCTCCTTTTGTTGTTTTTCAGATGGATGGTATTAACCACCCTGCTTCTTTTTACTACTTTTCAGTGCCTGGAATGGTTTCAGTATCCAGTAGCTGCTGCTACCTATTGTCTTCTGAAAACTAGGATTGCTTGCCAAGAATTTGATTGGAGTTGCATTGTCATGGCAGAATTGCACCCGTGGATGGCTCTTCAGAGCTCTACTTCTGCAATTTACTGTAGCTATATTAAGATGAAAATTGTACCATTCAGGCACTGTCCCAAGTGACAGAGGTTTCTAATCTTTTTGCTGTCCAGACTATTTTGAGGTGGAGGAGCACCTGAGGCAGCGTTCAGACTATAACCTCTTCCTCTTCTGTTCCAGAAAGCAGTGAACAATTCAAAATATTTGTCAGTGCTGCCAGATCCAGACTCTTACTGTCAGGGAGACTGAAGGTCTTGTTTTAAACCTTGTTGAGTGTTCTCCTGATTTGCTGCCAATTACTCACTCTTCTGAACTTTTGTAGAGTTTGTGCATCTATCTTGGGCACTGTAATGTGTGGTCTTAATTACAGCCCTCAGTACCTCTGCACAGAAAACCGAACTGCTGCCCAGAGCTGAGCAGTGCAAAAAGACTCTGTTGGAGACCTGCTGTGCCTGCAGGCCTCAACCTAAATTCCCAGAACATCTAATGGAAATCGGATTGAAATCTGATGGAAATGGAGTGAACGCCAAAGGATGGCACCCGCATGACTTCAAGTTGATGAGTACCCTGTATTCCAGACATGCAGTCTTCAGGTGCTGTGCTCTTATTAGACTAGAAGTCTGGCTTGGAACAGGAGGTGGGGACTGTGAATGTGCTTGCTGAGGGGTCTGATGGTCACCAACAACGGTAAGTCAGGACCAGCATCCTATGGCGGAGCAGTCCATTTTGTGTTAGTAACCCAACTGAAGCTTTGGGATTATTTCTTGGATATTTCTTATTTTTTCTATTTGCTTCTCTTAATGGCCCAGAAGAGCAATTTTACCCAGCAGTGCAGAGCCCCCTAAAATACGCATAACTGTGGACATTTTATTTTGAAAATGCTGGGAAGGAGCACAGCGGTCATTCTCTTCTCTTTAACAGATCTTCATTTCAAGTAGTTATACTCTGGTCTGCTTCTTGTGTTTCTGTTTGCCTTACTAATAACTCTTAATTCGGTTCTGCTGGCTTTTTTATAGCTAGCTTTCATACTGCTAATGGGTTTAGTAGGAGCTGGCTCTGCTTATGCTGCTGTTTACTGTCTCTTTGTTGTTTTTACCCATGAATTTCCTTTTGAATCCATCACTTAGCCGAGTTCCCTCCTGCTCCCCTGTGGCAGTGGCAGTGCAGGGACTGTGGTGAAGAGCTCCCAATTCCTGCACTTGAGAAATCAAACAGATAGGGCTTACGTGTGGTATGGACTTAGGTTCACAGCATCTGCTGGGTTATTCCAAACCATCCGTGGAAGAGGGACGTCTTCACCTTCACATGGGTTGGAAAATCCCATGCTGTGTCTGTAGCTCTGAGGGGACAGGCGGATGTGGGGGGGAGGGGTTTCTGTAGTGCCTTTCAGCATTGCAGTACCTTGTGAGTTGATCAAATCCCCATAGAATGTGAAGTTTTGTGCTGAGAGAGCTATTAATCTCTGGCTTATCCTATAGTAATGCATTGCCTAGACACTAAAATAAATAAACTGGATTGGTATTCATATATTGGCTGTTACTGGGAAGGGAAGTGCTGTTCTGTGTGAGGATTGACTGGAATATGAGCAGGGATTATGTGGTGAGCACAATGGATTTAGCTGTCCTGCACTGCTTTGACAGCAGATTTTTAATTGTTAATCCTTATTTCTTACTTTAGATCACGTTCAAATGTCAATTAACATCTGAAGGGAAAAAAAAAAACAAAACAAAAGCACTCAGGGGTTATTTTATTAGATTTTCTTTGTTGTTGTAATAATGGATTCTGGTAATAATTTGGCAAGATTTGGTTACACCTGTATGGGTCTTGTATCAAGTATATGGATTTGGTGGTAGTGTTGCTGTTCCGAGTGTTCCTAAAGCACCAGGCTATGGCACATGCTTCTGACTGGATGCATGTGGGGCTGCGGTTGTTCCTGCTGTGAAGTTGGTGTCGGAGGCAGCTGAGAGTCTGCTCACTTCACCAGGGATCATCACTTCAGGGCACAGAGCCGGGTTCCGTGAGAGGCAGCAGACGCAGTGAAAATCAGATGTTGTCAATCTGCTTGTAATTTTTACAGTTTGTCTTTGAATGCAGATGAAACTAATAAATAGAGGAGGAAATGTAGTTTGGCCCAAAGTTTTGACAAGCAGCAAAAAGCAAATATTTGCATAGATGCGCTGGCTGCGGCCTTCCATTTGGGATCCTGGTATGTTAGGAGCATCTCGTGCTCAACCGAGTGGTTTGTTGGGCTTGGTCAGGGAGGTCAGTGGGAGAAAGGGATGTGCTGGATGGGCTGCCCTGAGCCCTGTGGCCTTCCGTCCTGAGCTGCACTCCTGCTGCGACCCACTTCACTGCAGTTGGCATGCGTTTTACTTTTGTAATTTTTTAAAATGAGTTAATATAACTTTATTTTAAGGCAAATTCTACTTTTTGTATGTGATATTCTGATGTGAAATACTTTTTATTTTGCAGAAAATAATGTTTAAGCCACCATGTACCTGTCAGCGTAACACGCCCTCTGTATTGTTTAACACTGGAATCTCGCCGTGATGTGCGTGTCTCTTTACATACTGCTTGTTGCACATTAAAGAAGTCACTCAGCTGTGCTGCCATCAGTGTTCATTAATTCATACGGCTCCCCGAGGGAATCACTTATTTCTGCTATAAAATCAATGAAAAGTACTGAAGGTACCGCTGCACAGTGGAGCATCCTCAGTGTGAAGGGCTGAGCCCCATCCCTGGGGGCAGAGATCACCTTCTGGTTCTGGTTTCCTGTCTCAAGATGCTGGGAGCCGTCTGGTTTGCTATTTTGGAAGGGCCACCCTTCATCATCCCTTTGCTCGTGTTTATTCTTCACCTGATTGAAACAAGACCCAACTGGGATCCGTGTTTATGTTCTAGGACTGGCTCTTCAATAACATCCCAGCCACGGACAAGTTTAAAATAGCATCACCTCCTCTCAGTGTCGGGAAGAGCTCTGTCAGCCTTGGTGGTGGGGAGGAGCTGGGCCCAGCTATTCTTAGCAGCAACCTCTTTCCAGCCTATATATGGGAGCTGGAGGCCACACTGCTCCCAGGCGCATTTATTGCCACGGTGCTGCAGCAGTCTGTGCTGGAGGGATCAGGGCCACGGTGTGGCTCAGACATGAGCTGGCATCTGCCATGTGGCCACCCCACAGCATGAGGAGGTCCCAGTCCAAGTGAAGCCAACAGCAATATGAGCATGTAAATGGGGTGCAGCAAAAAGAGAATTTCCGTGAAGAGCCTATGAAAAATTTGTGGTTGCTAAGAAATGTTGAAAGCAGAAAACAATAACGTGGCTGCTGCCAGAGCAATAAGAGCGCATCGGTGCTTTGCCTCTCATGCGCAGCGCTTGCTTGTGACAGTAAATTAAATACTGCAGAGATGGGGATGATTTTCTCCATGGCCACTGATGCTTCACATCACAGAAATATCAAACGGTGCTGCTGGAGGTGGTTCATTACCCGGTGTAGAGAAGCAGAGCACCCTGCAGTTCCCCCAGCAGTGGGCAATGGCTGTGGGCTCTGTGGTTCTCCCCATGTCTGATGACTGGAGGAGGGCACTGCTTGTCCTCACCTCAGTGCTGGGAGTGAGGTGAGGTGGTTGTGGTGGGGCTTTGGTGTTTGGAAGTGGAGTGGGGCAGTCCTGAAAGCTGCCTTGCTGTGATTAACCTGAAGCTTGGCTGCTAAGCAGAGTGCAGTGACAATTCCACATGAGTGAAGTTCTATGAATGAACTAAAGAAAACACATCAAAATGCATTTCAGCTGTTAGCAAAACAGCATTTTTAATGACTCTCCAAAGCCTTTGGTAATTGAGCTATGTGTTTGAGAGCATGCAGTCTTGCACGTACACTGGAGAGGGAGAAGCCCTGGGAACTGTGCAGGAAGGAGTTTGTGGGCTGGGGCCTCTGACCAGAAGTTTGGGATGGACAACATGGGAGCGAGGTCAGATGCAGAACCCCCTGGAGTTCCCATAGTCCTGTAGGCACTGCGAGTGTCATTACAGACCTCTTCGACTGCCACAGCTGTCCCTACAGGAAGCAGAGACAGGACTCAAGGGCCTCTTCAGCGGAGGACACCAGGTTGGTCTGGCACAGTTTGTTGATAATGTCATTTGGCGCTAACACACCTTTACTCACCCATTTTGCAGTGGTTACAAAGCACTCAGCAGAGTTCCCTGTTGGGGGGGGGGAGTGGGGAAGAGGGAAACAGCAAAAGGGATTTATGCAGAGGGACAGGGTGTGTGTGTGGGGGTGATCTTCTACCCCCAGAGCATTTCTGGCAGGGTGCTTGGAGGGCACGTAGAAATGGAGTGCACTGAGCCTTCTGTTTTCTCCTTTGTTGGTGTTCTTCGTGCTCAGCCCCGTGCAGCCCTGTGCTGGGACATTCTACAGCTGCTGCTCCAAGCAAAGCCTCTGCACTGAATGTGGAGCACCCCTGCTTCCTACACTGGTAAGAACTTGAAAACTAAACTGGTACAGCTGGGATGTGGAGTGATGGTGGGAGAGCAAACTGTGCCAGGGCTGCAAGTGAAGCTGTTATGTTAATGAATCAAATTATCACCTAGGAAAAAATGTTGCGGTAGACAGATTTCAAGGAAATTGAAAGTGGGCTCCGACGTGCTGCTTTGCTCTAATTGTGCGCAGAGGTGTCTCGCTACAAAACAAAACCATTCAGAAGTGCCCCCTCTCTGTTTTGGTGCAAACTGGATAAAAAAATCAATCATCTTATTCACAGCAAGTTTATTTTTACTGATCTTGTGCCTCTCAATTACTTTTTAATGGTCTGCATTGAAAAGAAATTCCTGTATGCACACTTGAGAACATGAAAACACCCAAATGATAGCTTATGATTTAGTAGGATTAAAGTATTATGTATGCAGGTGCAGCACGTTTCAGGTTATTAGTAATCCAATCTATTTTTTATGACATTATGGTGTAATTTTCTGTATAAAACTTCAATATAAGTCTCGAGCTGCATCGGAACATAAACTAAAATGTTCCTGACTCTGTCACTTTTCATGGTCTTTACTTTGATTAATAAATGCAAGCAGAGCTATAACATCCCACAGTGAGAGGCCATGATCATCCTTAATCAGAGCGTGTCCCCCCTGATTTCTGGAACCCTTTGCATCTCAGTGCAGGGGATGAGGAGCAGCTGCAGCATGCCCAGCCTGCAACGGCTGCATGCCCTGTTCCCCTTGTCCCCAAGTCTGGTATCTGCACTTGGGGTGAGTTTTGCTCTCGCCCCATTGGGCGCCTCATGCAGAAAGCAGCTCCCCACAGCAGGGAAATAACCCACAAGCACACCAGGTTGTTGTGTTTTATTTCTGAATTATTCTTTACATTGTACAATATATAAAAATACAGAGTACCCCAAAAAAATTCACAGTGTCTAAAGGCAGTGATTACAGTCTAGGTCACCTTTATACTAAAGTACCATCGAGTTCAATTGCATAGGAAGGGTGATGTGCCTCCACTGCAGAGTCCAGCGACACGCTCCAGGTTTTCTGTTTGGGACAAGAGTTCCATTCGTATCTCTCCCCAGCCCTGTCCCCGCTGTGCCCCACCTCCATCACACACTCGGCCCCATCTCACTCTTCACACACCCTGAAGCCTCTGTGTGAGCGGGGCTGCAGCCTCATGGCATTTGTGTTTCTTGCAATGGGTTGGTTTTAAAACAAAGCAGGATGGGGACTCTGGAAAGCCAAATGCTGCTCTTAAACTGTGCATGCACCTCCCATGGCAGGACCGGGTTCGCAGCTGAAGCAGAACAGAAGCAGTGGTCCAAAGGGAGGAATTCAGGGCAAAAGGGTTGAGGCTAGATGACCCCACAAGGACCCCATTCCCCACAAGGGGGTTTGTGGTCGCTTTTGAAGGCGATAGCACAGCACCGAAACCCGTGGGTCTGCTCACCCAGCCCAAACCTGCCCTTGCAGCCTTCTCAGGTTTTCTCCTTACAAGCTGAAAGGGCAGAATCCCCCATATGAGTCCAGTCCTTCCTCAGAAGGGGCACCCAGCCATAGGGTGCTGCCCCCGCACCACAGCCTTGTTTGGAGCCCTCTCTGAAACCAAAAGCCATTGGTTTTCAGGGTTTTTCAACCCTAAATCTTGCATTAAACTTCTTTGTGTCCCTGTAAGGCCAGTCTCATAATGCTGATCAATAACTCAGAAAGCAATTGCTAACTTCTTTAACATGGAAGATGACATTGTTCCAGTTCTAGTAGTTTATGCTTTACTCTAATGGTACATTATTTGTTACTCTACTTGCTATTTTAATTTTCTTTGCACAATTACTCCCTACTTATAATTACAAAAACAACAGAGTGATACACATGAGAGATTCAGGAGGCTTATTCAGAAAATATAAGCAGTAACAAGAATCCTTTCCTCAGTCATTCTTAACCAGAATGATTTAGGGGAGAATCAGCACTCTAACTAGAAAAATCAATTTTCTTTTCAATTAAAAAATTATATTTCATTTACCTCAAAATCATATTTTGTCACCTCCTAATGGAAAGGACACTAGATTTGTACTTTTTTTTTCCTTCAGTTTGTCCCTGTGGCATTTGAATACCAGCACTGCCTTTCTTATTTTAAGTTTCCTCTGCAGGCATTTTGCTATATATATATAGTGTGTATATATTATAAATATATACTGTACCTATCCACTGATAGATGTATACACTATTACAAAAAAAGAGCAAGTTGTTACACAAACTTTACATTTACATTTTATATATATATTTATATATATATAAAACTCTCCCCCCACTACATTTGGTATAAAGAATAAATCAATCTCAGTGGACAGCAATTTCCTTCCCAGGTGGACTCAGCATCAGATTAACATTGGGGGCATCAAATTATCTGCATCAGATGTGCACTCCGTTCCTGCTCTCTGTTGATTTCCAAAAGCAAACTCTGTTATCTGTTTTTCTACAAGTAAGGCATTAAGAACAGTGGTGGTAGCACACTACACGTTCTTTTCCTACACTAGCTCTACAGTTCACGTATTTGGGTGTGGAACATCCCACTATAGGTGTTTCTGCTGAAAGTTGGGCTGTCAGACTAACACTGTCTTTTGTGTTTTGTGTGCTGTATGCCTGAATCCTCCCCAGAACCAATGGCTCCAGACCAACCCTGTGACCACCCAGGGTCTCCTCTTTTCTCAGAAGTGAAAGAAAAAGGAGAGCTGGATGGTTTCATTGGGAAGCAGTGCGTCCCAATTAAGTGCATTTCCAGTGTAGTTCAAGCTGAATTTAGGAACTCTTAAACTCTAGCAGCAATCAGGAGGAGTCCAACCTGCTCAGATACTGCAGATCTAGTGATCAAACTGCTGTACTACTTGGACAGCAAGAATGTCATGTATTTGTATCGTTAACCTGCCACACATTAGAGAGTTCGTAACAAAATGCAACCCTCACATCACATTAACATGGTCCTTAAATAACTGCACCCTCATGCAAACAGTAATTGAGTAATAAGTGCTCTGATTTCTCTCTTTTTCTCTCCTGGCTCTCTCCTGGCTTCTGCATTCTGCTCAAATGGAGCCAACAGACCCTTGCTGTGACTGCCCATTGCATGAGAAGAACTAGGTCCATTTAGAGGGCTGGTAAGAAGGAGCATTTCAATGAAGTGGTAACCATATGCGCTACCCTTAAAGCATCTGTCCTCCAATAGCTGACAAAATATCCACCTTCTGAGCACAATGGCAGTAATGACCTATCTTGGTGAGCTGAACATTTAAGTAACTTCAACTGCTACATGGGAGCTTTCTTTGGGGAAAAAAGCCAAGCATGGAAAAATGCTTAAAGTGAAGGAAAAAAAAAAAAAACATAAAGGAAAAATGGAAAATGAAAAAAAAAATTGCAAGATTTGACTCACTCACATCCCCTAAACTCCAGCTGCAATTCTGTGATGTGCACGATGACGGCAGAATGTGTCGGTGCTGAAAGGGAGGCTCAAAGGTGGCTCAAATTTCACAACAGTGAGCATGACTGTGGGAGCCCCATCTTCTTCCGACTCCTCCACTGGGAGCTGAAGAATTCCAGCCAGGCAGTCCAAAGCAAATGCACTCAGCCCATGGGCCACGTGTTTGTTGGAGTGACTTACAGCCAAGATTTCCAGTGTTTTGTGGGGAGTAGGCAGTTTGATTCCCTCTTTTTCACCTGGTGAAGCTGAAACAGAAGCAAGGTGAGCTGCTGATTCAGAACAGCTGCTGGAAATGATAAGCACCAAGCCTAAGGCATTCTTGAGGCAGTGCAAATAACCCCACTTCATTACAAATATCCTACAGCCTTCAGTCACTGCAAACTGAAGTTAAAAAAAAAAAAAAGAAATTTAAAAGTGGGAGGCTACTTTATGCTTGCCTTCCGGTCAAACAATCGTAACACAGGCTTATAGAGCCATGTTGGCTTTTCCTTGCAGGAAAAGCAATGCACTTGTATGAGCCTTTCTTCATTTCCTACTGGCTACCTGCATGAAAGAGAAGAACACATGGCCCCGGCCAGACCTCCAACAAGCAACTGCAAAGGAACAGCACTGAGAAACTATTGGCTTATGGCAAAATCTGAAAGAAAGCAAAGACAAAACACTCAGTACACAGCTGAGCTGACAGCCATGCGTGGGCATGGCAGTCGTCCGGGTAAGATGCAGACAACACATCCAAGCTCAGGACTACGTGGAGCTCATGCGCATTTCGGGGTGTACTTTTATCTCATGCTTGGTATTGCAACATTCTAAAATCCTTAGCATCAGGAGTTTGTTATAAATATTTAGAAACACTGAATGACAACAGTGGTGGACTTGTTCACGTTGCTAACACGTTTGATGTAATTGTACATTAAGCACCAGCAATAAGTTTCCTTTTTGCCAAACAATTATGTTAGACAAACATCTGGCTGTAAACAACATGGCTTCTGCATTAAAATAATACAGTTCTCATAGACACAGTCACACATGTACACAAAATTACATTTCAAGGCTGTATATATTGTTTAATAACGCTACTGCCCCAATTCACTTCAATAGCTGCAGCAGCAGTTGTTTGTTGGGTTGGTTTTGTTCAGAAAAATTAAGGAAATATTGGCAAACAATGCACATTACTCAGCTGTGTTACTATTTCATAGAGTACTGACTGGAAGACGCTATAAGAATGTGCAGCAGACTTTCTGGGTCACGTCAGACTATGGAAACATTCCTTACAAAACATTCTCCCCTTTAAAGTCAGAATTATTCACTCTTTGAAAAGTATACAAACTAAAAACAGACAATAAAAGAAGAGTAAAAATTAGCCCAAAGCATGGTGATTTCCCACAGAGAAGAGCACGGCCTCCAATGTTGTCTTTCCTTGCGGACACAATCAGGATCAAAGCTAGAACAAAAAGAGTTAACACTGTGTCAGAAGCAAAATGAAAGAATGGAAGAAAAAAAGCCTGTGGCTCTTGTGCGGCAATCATATTTTTTTTCCAGTGATACAAACATCTTTGTTTGCTAGGCACTCCAAGTTCATGTCTCCGATGTTATTCCAACGTTTACTTTCCTCAGTATCTCACTGCCAGTATAATTTCCTTTGAATTAAGACTGGAAACATTCTAGAAAGCTTCTTTGGGTAATGCACTTTATTTGTATGTTGTTTCTTACCAGCTCAATTGCATATTACCAAAGAAGGCGGTGGAGATTATTTCCTGCAGTATGAAAAGATTCTGTTGAAGATACAGGAATGTTGCCCTAGAAAGTTAATTTTTTTTTCTTTTTTCTTTTTTTTTTTTTTTCCTGCAGAAACTGTAAAAAAAAAAAAATCAAAATTAAAAAAGGAAATGAAAAGGAAAACGTTCTTCAAGTTGTTGGCACGACGGAGTCCTGCGTGGTCGGTTCCATGCACTGTGCATCATCTTACGCCCTGTTGCTTCTCTGTTCCAGGAAGGATGCTCCTTGCCCCAGGAGCCACCTCCTGTGTCACTCCACATGCACTCATACTGCTGCGTGGTGGCACAGCCAGCTACTTGACATCAGCCTTGGACAGTGATGCTGATCTTCCAGCCATAAACAGTTGCAGTAGTGAGAGCCATCTCCAACCAAACAGCCACAAAAGCTCTGCAGAATGGTCCTGCCATGTCCTTGTAAGGAGATGTGCTGTTTACAAGAAATACAATTAACCAAAGGAAAAAAAAAGACCCTACTGTACAATATTTACATCTAGAGGCTGGGCCAGTATTTGGTCCACAAAATCAATTAAAAAAATTCATATAGGAAGTGATGTAGTCCTGTAGGATCTGTCCATCATCAGCTGTTGGTAAAGGTCCTTCCAGGAGAGGCCTCCGGTCTGTAGTCATATTTATTCAGTGTACTGGGATAGTAGGTTGTTGTGTACACGTTGGTTTGCTGCAAGGGGTAGAAGTTGGTCCTGTCATCTGGTATCAAGTTGTTCTTGTTAAGTGTCTGTAAAAGAAAAGAGGGAATGACAGGCATGGCCATGGTGTGACGCAGTTACTGCTTTCTACCTGCAGACACCTCCCTCTCACCTGCCTTCTTCAGCATAGCCTCTGCTGCAGCCACCACTGCCTTCCCTCCAGCTGGGAGAGTAAGATGGCCCCTTGAGGTCACTATGGGGCAGTCTGCAGGGACCACAGCTCCTGCCAGGTCTCCTCACTGTGTTCCATCTGTACTCAGCTACTGCTAGGGCCACGACCCAGAGCCCTCTGCAGAGACCCGCAGTCTCCGGATGATGGCATGTTGTCTGAACGTCAACGTCACACAGAACCATGCTGGGCCTACACGACCTTGGTGGTTAATGGTAGTGCTCAATCTAACCTCTTTCAAAGCGCTCACGTTACGGCCTGCAGTTCCCTCTCAAACAACTGCCAAACGGCGGCTTTTTCTCTTTGGCAGAGCAGGTGTGCATTTACCTGATCTCCATCTCCATTGGTAGATATCCAGGTTTGGACCCCCCGATATTAAGTGTGTCACTTCTGTCAGCTACAGTACAAGTAACAAATCATGGTCACTTTTGGAAAAACTAAAATGACTTAAAATACTTCAACAACCATGAAACAAGCGTTGTCAACAGCAGCATAAAAAGAAGAACCAGAAACACCCCTTTAACATAAAAATGTAGAGGGGTTTTTCCCCCTCCCTTCCTCCCTCCTTTGATTTTTGCAAGAATTACTGTTACTTTTCACACCAGCATCCCCCCCTATCCCCAGATTAAAACCCATCGCTATGCCAGGCTTTTCCTAGGGACAAGGATAAAATCCCATTCTGGAAGAAGCAGTGATTGTATGAAGCTTTCTCTTTCATCTTTACAGTCTATAACTTCGGTTGTAGGCATTTCTAACACCATTTCTAACAACATTTTTCAACAAGCTCCTGGCTTCAACTTCTTGTCTCTGACCTATAATGTTCCTATGCACATCCTAAGGTTTGCCATGCAGTACAGTAGGGAACTCACTGCTTTGATTTGAGGGTCAACACAGGCTTTGTTTGCTACAGCATCCTCGTGATCGAGGCACAGCACATTTAGGGAAGGTATGAGCGCATCTCCTGTCTGGAGCAGAGAGATGGAGAGTCAGATGAGGTGCCCAGTCCAGGATCTAATGGCTGTTCTGCTACCCCGGTACTTCTGGGGAAGCCACTGCACCTTAGTTCCACAAACAGCTCACACTCAACCCAGCTCAAGCCCCAGTTTCTATTTAATCAAGCAATTTTACTGCATGGGGAGCAGGAGAGGAGGAGGAAGAAAAGAAGATACCTTCTTCTAATCCAATATCAGTCTCTACAGCTACCATGGGAACTGTGCCTCCCCATTTTATGTAAGATATAAAGAGGAAAGACTTCCCTGTGGCAAAAGTACCCTGATAAAGACACTTTAATTACTGAATAGCTGAAAAACTTCTATGGAACAGGCATTACATGAAACATCTTGTATATGGAAACAGGAGGAGATCCAGCCTCCTCCTGGTCTGACTGGGATCTTTCCGTGCCTGGACCTACAGCACAGCATTTGTAGGAGTTAAGAGAGAATTTGTACAAGCACGTTCAAAATGACAAATACTTTGAAGGAATGAGAATTTTTGCCTTTCAATATGAAAGGAAGAAAAGAAATGTCATGCTTTGCTCCCAGTCACCCAAAGAAATATTAAAATAGTGTAGGCAACAGTCTGCTGGTTTGTGCTGGAGGCTGGCAAACAAGGAAGCCGATTTCAGTTTTCTGTTGCTCTCTATGCTTCCTTGGGAAATTCAATTAACTTCTCTGTGCTTCAGTGTTTTCTGACCCAGCTTGATAAAAATGATTGAGATCGCCTGCAAAAACTCATTTTGCTAAGTACTGTCACTGAGTCTTTGGGGGAACTGCTCTCTGGAAAACAAACAAGTGTTTGTACACGATGTCTAAGAATTCCTATCAGCGTCTCTAGCTCAGGATGCCCACTAAAGGCAGCGTGACCCAATGGCCACGGACCACCACGGCAAGAGGACAGGCTCATCCCCACTGCCACACTCCCTGGGCACACCCAGAGGCGGTCCTGGACTTGCCGGGCTCCCTTTTTGGCAGAGTTAAGACTCAAGGGAGGTCAGAATTACAACCTCTCAAATTTGAGATTTGTTGGCATCAAAATCCTGACCTGGGATGGCACAAACCATCTTGACCTAAAGACAAAAACCTCAGGATTCATCTTTCTTGGCTTTCAACTGGAAAATCTGTGTGAATTCCAACAAGTCCCACGGTGTTTAAGACCAGTCCCTTACAGCAGACTTAGCATTTAATTAATGCTATTTGCATATTTTTTTTTATCTCTTGTCTTACTTTTGTATAACATTTCATTAGGGAAAAAAAAACCCACAACTTTTCCTTTGCTCTTATCGTTTTCCTTCTTGTTTTTTTTTTTTTTTGTTTTTTGTTTTGTTTTATTGAGGGCTTATATCTTTGGGAAATACCTTCTGAAAAGGGTTTAAGAGAATTTATAATGCAATTAGCTGCAAGGAATTTGTCTCTGGAAAAACTGCGGAGGCAGTACAGTCCTAAATCATTGTGATCAATGCGCACTGTCGGCACGTTTCCCTGTACAAACTTATTGTCTGTCTCATTTTAATAAATAAGTGATTAGGTTGACTGGCCCTAGAAATTGCCTGATATTTTGAAGAAGGAAGATTAGGCAGCAGCAAATTATAGAAACGTACACATACTGATGCACGCTCTGTGTGAGAAGAGAAGCTCTGTGGTCACATCTCCCTGTGCGTTTCATTCAGAGCTATCACCCTGGCTCTTGCCCTGCTTGGCCTTACTGTGACAGCACAGAGATGGCCAACAGCTTTCCTTTTGGACAGTATTCCCAGCACTATATAGAATCATAGAATCACCAAGATTGGAAAAGACCTAAAAGATCATCCAGTCCAACCGTTCACCTATTCCCAATGGCTCCTACTAAACCATGTCCCTCAACACAACATCCAGCCTTTCCTTGAACACCCCCAGGCTCGGTGACTCCACCACCTCCCTGGGCAGTCCGTTCCAGTGCCTGACCACCCTTTCTGAAAAGTAATACTTCCTAATGTCCAGCCTGAATCTCCCCTGCCGTAGCTTGAAGCCATTCCCATATGAGATACACCGCCAAGGTCAGAGGCTCCCAACAAGCTGACCTTGCTGGAGTCACTGTGGGATGAAAACACTCAGCTGCACCCACTGGTGCTCCCACCTGTACTTGTCAGTGCCAAAGGGAAAGCTGCCTTTGTAGGGACTTATCTGTGTTGTCAGTAACTAAGCTGACATTCTCAGCTGTATTTTAAACACTGAGAGAAATGGATTTCAGGCTCTCGTTATGGTCCCATCACCTCTTCAAAAGAAAGAAGATTCTGGTTGTTGCAGAACTGAGACCAGAAACTTAGCTACTGTGAAAACCAGTGTGCGGTGGTTAGAAAAAAAGGGTCCATTCAATGAACAACTAGAAACTCACCATGCATCAATCAAACATTTTTACCTGCTTCCATCCTTCCTGGATGAGCCATACCATCACAACATATTTGATATCATTCATTTTTTTCTGGTCTATTCATCACTGTCCTCAATTCAGGAACTTTTTCGCAGAAGATACACCAGCAGCATGCACTAACAGATCCCAATGGATTGTTCAAAAGCAGGCTCAACTTCAGCTTCTCCCATACGACTAACATATGAAAAACTTCCTGTAACCTGGAAGCTCTGCCTTGTCAAACTGGAATTTGAGATGGACCAGGATGGATATAGTTTTAAGAGAATGTAAAACACCAGCAGCTTTCTACATTACGTGTGATCTGTCAACTAATCAAAAGGTCCAATCTTAGTGAATAACATGCCTATGCTGAGCACAGCAGAGAGCTGAGTATTTCAATATTAACAGAAATGCATAAAGAATCACTTAGCACTCTTGCTGTTACATTAGCAATTAGTTAGAACTGAAACACGCTAACAAAAAATTTGTTGCTATCCCCTCACGTGCTGCTCTTCGTCTGGAACTCAAACAGTGACATACACGCACAGGCTGTTTTTCCCACGGTAAAGCCAAGCATTAGATGAGTTAAACTTGATTGCATTGGGCCATATGCATACATTTAATTTTGTTCCGCTTTTACCACTGATATTTTTAGCCAAAGTCATCATTCATATTTTCCATTTGTTGCTTTTTCTCCAGCAAAGCCTTGCCACTACTCCCCCAAATTCTGCCTCTGCTCCAAATCATTGAGTCATAATCCACTGACCTACTTGCTTACATTCTCCCAGATGTATCAAAATATCATCACGTGTAACAGTATGGGACTTTCAGTACTACTCCCATCCTACAGCTGCATGTAAAAGCTGTATAAACATTTCCTACACGCATAAACAGATCAAATGTTTCAATTTTCAATAAACAATCATGAAAAATTCAAAACTTCACTTAGAAGAGATCTCTCCATGCCCAATTAAAAGGAATTCCCTGTTGTTTTCAGCAAGGTAGTGTGAAAAGGAAGCTTCAAAAAGCATCTGATACACATATAACTGATAGCAGAAAAAAAAAAAAAAAGGCTATCTAGTGAATGTAGTTTGCACAGGGTGACAGGCAATGACAAGATTTCCTTAATTTTATCATGCAGACCTCAGTGCTTGCATAGAGCTCCAAATTTCTTTTTTCTGTTTTGGAAGTGTTGTGAGGGAAGAGTCAGTGGGTTTCCCAAAAGTTTTATAGGTTTATCACCAATTACACAGCACCGCAGTCCCCATGAAGTCAGCGGGGCAAAGATTTCTCCCCAGCTCAACAGTTTCCCCACTGTCTTTTGCCAAGTGATATTTCAACTCTTCCACTTCCCACCCATGGCACTTTCCCCTTTAAAAAGGTAAAAAGAAAGAAAAAGTTGGGTGACCTTCTCAGAGAGCTTCAAACCACCCCTTCTAGCTCTTAGCCCCAAGTTTCCATCTTCAAGCTACAATGTTGGACACTGGGTTATGTCCATATCCTCCCCTTTTTCTTCCTCACAGAGTGAGCACAGGCACTAAGGAACAAAAGGTCACAACTCCAGTCACTGTTAACCCTCGTCATCCACTGCAGACATAGACAAAGGTCAAAAATAAAAGTCCGGAACCAAACAGAAACTCTGAAGTCAAGCCACTTCTCTTGGCAACATCCAAATCAATCCCATGTGCATCCTGCATCTGCAGAAATCAGGGACAGAATTCCCACTGAACTCAGCTGCACAATTAGCCGGAAACAAACTAAAGTAGCATTTCCAGTTTTCCTGAAACAGCATCCTGTAGCAAAAGTTGGAGGGCCGTTACTCCCCCTCACCCCTCAGGAAAATGGAAGCTTAAGGGAATTGTGCAATGGTGTAATGAATGCAAGATGCAACGTTTAGTTTCTTCTGTGCTCTTTGAAAGTCGTTTGTTTCTTGCAGTGAAATCAGAATGAGCAAAATGCCTTTTCGATACAGATCAGCCGTTTTATGGAGCTAGCCATGCCTTCTTGTTAAAGGACATTACTTTTTGTGCTCTAGGAACATTAGCCAAATGAATTAGGTTTGCAAAAATATATTAAGAAACATTTCCCACAGCTTGTACACCTCTGGAAGCACCAAGGTAAAGAGCTCAGAATTATAATTAACCAGTAAATTTGGAAATAATTAGCATAATAATTGCGTTTCAATAAAATAAACCGTATAACTAAAATAACCTCTCAGCAAAATTCAACACCAGGAAAACAAATGACGTCTGGCCCACCCACATGCTCCCTTTCTTGTGATCAACCCGATGCCGCAGCACTGCTGTGTCTCACAAGCTATGCATTACAAACAGCACTGCAAAGATGGAAAGCTGTCAGAAGGACCTTATGAGACCCATGTATTTACTGCAAGCTATGAGTGACTTAAAAGACTGTAATAATCCTTCTGTCGGATCTTTCTTAACAATCTGCTTAATGCATTACATTAAACAAACTGTTCTACCCGATGTTTTTACAAAATCTCTACACTGAAACCAAAGGTAGCACCAGCCAGGCTTTATGCATTGAGTTTTTCCAACAGATTCAACATGGCTGTTTGCAGGATTACAAGGGGAATGTAGATGTACAGATGAAGAATCTATTTTCTCTGTAAGAAGGTATTTCCTTTCAAAAAGAGATATAAAGAAATCCCACTGTGACACTAAACTTATGATTGCACGTTCGTCTGGGATGGAAGCTTACTGTATTTTTGGACTGGAAATTATTTGTTCACCAATTTGTTATTGGTAAATAAATTAAGCAGCCCCCAAATGATGCCAGCATCTGTAGATGTGCTCAGATTAACAACGGAACTAACGTTCAATTATAAGAAAATGAATAGCTACAGTTTTCTATAGCTGTTTGAAAATAGCTATTTTATCCTCATACTTGAGAGGGAGTGAGGTTGTATTAGTGCCGTTTAAAGCTTATAAAAACCTTCAGAGTTGGCAACATAAAGGACCATTGTCAGAAAGATACTTTGGCACATCTCTGACTTTAAGCATGGGTACGATGACAAAACGAACTGCGTGTTGTAATAATAAGGCAAAAATGTGTCCCTGCTCAGAACAAGATCCATGTTCTTTTTCTTAACAAGGAACTGCAGTCAATGGAAGCCTGCCCATTGGCAAGTGCAGGTGTCTAGCACTGAGCACGTTATTTACCTCTGGCTTGACACCAGTTTGGTGGTGGCAACACCCATGATGTGGTGCCCAGATACAAAAGGAAAATTATGGGCTGCCCTACACTGCTTCCCAATATAGCTGGTGCACAGGATACAGCAGACATGACCTCAGCTGTGTGGGACGGTGCCATCTGTCTCTGTGCTAACCTGTTATGTCTTGGTGCATGAGCCTCTCCGCTTACTGGGTCCCTCACACACAAAGCAGCATCACCACAGAAGTTTAGCAACTGCCCTTGGATGTGCTATCAACTTACCAGATGTACAATCACTGCTTTCTAAAACAGCAAATAGGTTAAATAGTACACGCTGGGTGCAGAGCATCACCTGTAGGTGTTTGGCCATACTGGGCTTCAGTTTCAGGCAGCTTTCCCTGCATCTCTGCAGTTACAGCCCTGAGCTTTTGGATGGTCTCAGAGCCGCTTATGGCAGTGAATTACAAGCATAAGTCATGCAGAGCAGTGCCAGCCTGCAGCACTACATTTAGCTGAGAATTGCAAAGGTGTAGCTGCAGTGGTGCAAAGAAGAAAAAGATGTAGTAAAAATAGAAATAAAAGTTAAAACTGAGCATAATTTGCCATCTGCTAGCTCTATTCAATCTCTCATAGTTGTACTGCTTTCCAAGTATCTCCCACCCTCTAAACTGCTGCTTTTTGATTATTTTCCTCAAGATTGCTTTGTTTTCTCCCCATGCTGCATCTTACCTTGTTATTTCCTCTCTACACTTCCCTCTCTCCAGGTCATTTTCGATTATTTCTATACCTTCTAGTTTCGTCTCTTCTGCTAGTTTAATTAACACACTGATTGCACCCTCTCCAAGCTCATTAATGAAGATATTAAATAAATCCAAACCTTGCATTTCTGCTTGCAGTGCCCCGAACAACTCCTCCCCACAGCCCCGTATGTTCCCATTAACAATTGCCCGATGTTTACAGTCCATTAGCCAAGTCTCAATCTCTGCAGCAGCATTCCTGTCCAAACCAATTTGTACTTACATGTCACAAGATTATTTCAGACACCTATAGCACACTCTTTTCTTTAAGTTTATGGACCAGTGAAGCTGCAGTTTTTAACCAACTGAGAATCTGCCCGTATGCAGCTCAGTCTGGTGCTTTTCTTTCATCTGCTAATACTGAAACTGTGCAAAAAGTGATCGTGTTTGATTTCTTCCTTCTCAGCATCATGGTCCCAACCCAGCTGTCAGTTCCACCTAAGCACCTTTCATCTCATCAGAGTATGCAATATGTTGCCTTTCCAACATTAGTGCAGGTTTCAAATATTAACACTGACACAGATTTGTTTCAATGAGTTTCCATCACTGTAACTAAAAGCACAGACGAATCACTCCCATTTGTTTCTCCTGGTTTCACTCTCTGCTGTGACCTCGACTGCCAAATTTTAAAGACCAACTGGGGTTTAACACTCCCTTGATATGCTTTGCTGAATGGGGAATGTTGAGGAATATGTCATTGACTGTGAACGTACACTTAACAGATATTTTGTCTCATCCCCAAATCCAAATGGTGTTTCTCACACAGAGTTATTAAAGCTACTTGTGTGACTTTAGTGCATCGCACTTGAGGAGCTTAAAAATGACTCAATTAGCTGGGAGGAAATTGGCCTGCATTCTTACGAACGCTTTTGTGTTACCTTTGCATTTCATGGTACTGGGAGTTTGCCCAAGGTCTGTGATATTTATAACGGTAATTGGAGTTGTTCATTAGCTGGTTCTCGCACGCTTTGGGACACAGTCCATCTAGATTCATTCCTCCACTGATTTTCAGTATTTTCCTTTATTCACATGCTTAGTGCCAAATCTCAGGACAGCATTAGAGCTGACTTAATGAGGAATCCCCCTGTCTTCAGGAGAGTGCAGGCAGAGCTGTGCCTGCTTTCCCTATGCCAAACCTGTTGTGCACATAAAACAATGCACTGAGGGAAGGTGTCAATGGCTGAAACGTTTCTGCAAGCTTCAGTTCCGAACACAACTGACACAACTATCTATCTTGTATGTATGCAGCTCCATTTCTTTAGAATTCTACCTAAATATCTATCATTTGCTGGTGGAGATATTACAGATGAATAGTAAGGCAACTCCCAAGTATAACACCGAGTTTGTTTTCTGGTGTTTGTTTGTCCAGTATTCTCCTCTGCCTTTACTTTTAGGTCCCTGCTTTCATGGCTCCCTTTAAACTCTTCTACAAACACATAATTTTTTCTTCCTCCATATGTTAGAGGCACTGAGGATTTCCCACTGTGAGTGTTGTGCATACCAGTGCCAGGCAGAGCTTTGTGGAGATGAGGAGGGAAGAAGCACTTCAAGAACCCGGAACAAGAGAGATCCATTAATTTTTAGCAAATGGGACTAGGGCATATTTGAAATATTCCTGTTCTGGCCAGTAGAGGGAAGTCATGTAAGTACACAGCTTTCCATGCAGTGTGGTTTTGTTATCCCCATTCCTGGAGTTCTTCATTTAATTCTCCTTCCAGCACAGGTGAGTGGGTAGGGGAGATATATGTAAACCCCCGAGAAATCAGAAAAGGTAAAATTGCAGGACAAAAGTGATATCAATTATTAGATCCCCTAGTTTAGCTGGAAAAATCAGATGAACTTTTGAACACAGCTGTCCAGGTCTGAAATGGCAAGTCATATGCTCAAAAACCTGAGAGATTTTTTCCACTGATTCCTTGATCTGAATAAAAAAATAATCAAAATCACACGAAACTTGTCTACCTACAAACCTGTTTTGTTCATGCCCACACATCATCACAACTCCTGCAACGCAACCCTAAAGAAAGTTGGTGCAAACATCCATGATGACTAGCATAGACTATGAGAACAGCACAGACCATATTCCTGACCTGAGTGCAAAGCACATCCACCTGGTCATACAAGGAGGAGGAGAGAAGGTTAAGCCAAAACCAGAAAACCTAAGAGGATGAAAATGAAGCATCTAACCCCAGCATGATTTAAAACTTCTCAATATTGCTGAAAGAGGAAAGAAAGCAAAAAGTCATCCACAAGGCTGGACTCTGACAAAACGGTAGGCAGAGGGTAGCAAGGTGGATTCTCACCTCCCAGAAAGCAATAACAGTCCTGTGAATTAATAAAGAGCTTTCATGAAGAATGGATGAAGGGGGAACTAATTTCCTTTGGGGGACCATTGGCAGCAGTTGCTTTGCATCCCAGAGGGCACAGGAGCAAGGAAACCTCTCAGATTGGCAGTTCCCCCTGTTCTTAAATAATACATCAACATGAGGGTGATATCTGTGACACGCACACAGCAGCCTGCTGAGCTGATCCTGCCCTGGGGTGAGGACACCTCCAAGAGATGCACGGTGCCCCACAGGCACAGCTGTCTCTGGACACCCACACCTCTAGGCACGCTTGACTGCTCAATTTGACTCAACCCAATGATATAAAGGGGAGAAAAGACACTAATAGAGTTTGACTGAGATGCACCACTTAATCCTTTTTTCCCCATCAGTAAGCTCTCGCGCTTTCTCTTCCTAGCATGCATTATGCAAATTGAGAGTCCCCTGAAGTGATATTTGCGACTGTAGGATCATACAAGAAAGGACACAATGCTCCTTTCCCAACACAGCCCCCTGCCCCTACTATTCTTTTTCAAACAATACCATACTCACAGTAAGTACTAAAAATGTGTACTCTACCATTCAAGCACTTAATGTTCTTAAATGCCACTTTGTTCAGAGGAAATAGTCTTTGTAAGACATGAAATTTATTGGGAACAAAATTTATGTTTCAATTTGATTTACTATATTTGTATATATATGTGTGTATTTATTTTATTCCAGCTGATTACATCAGCTAAATCTCTCTCTAAAACACCATGCAGCTCAAGCAAATACTTAAGGAAGGCTGCTGGTAACTTATTGGCTATGTTGGGATTCATAACTGCTGGCTTACATCTCAACTTTACAGCCACTTCCTGGGACCTGCATGATGCACAGTGACAGGGCCATTGGGAAAAGACAAAGCTCTTATCACACTGCTATCAGTCTAAGTGCTACGATCACTACAAATAAATGGGTTGGCCAATTTTTGTTGAAGTAGTAACACACTAAATGAAGTAATAGGACACAAAGGCCCTACGTTTTCTATGGCAGAAAGAAACAAACGTCCTCAGAGACCAAGGTTGACTGAGACGAACATTCCTCCAGCATTGATAGCAGTTAAAGCTCGTTTAAACTAGAACCATTGACTGTCTCCCTGCTACAAAATAGGTGTGATTTTCAGTGGCAGTAAAAATGACCATCGCCAAGAGAGAGACATTTAAAATCCATATGGACATCCACTTTCCTATATCCTGAGCTTCACTTCATTTTGTAATGCTGGAAGCCATGCCAAATGCTCAGTCTGTTGTTTTATTCAGAAGGATTCTTCTCCTGAACACAGAATTGGTTTCTGTTTCGTAACCCTCCACATTGATATTTTATTGCCATGAATTATTCGTGATTACTAAGTGTGGATCACAGTGTCTAGAGACTTTTGATATCTGATCTGCATTCTCATTTGATTCTCAACAGCACTGTTCTCAATTTATTAAAAAATATTCATTCTATTTTCTATTTTATTTGGAGTTCCAGGAAATCAAGTGAATTTTCTACCATTTCCTGGTAGGCGAGTTTATATTTGCTATATAATTTGGGGCAACTACAGGACTCACAGTCCTACCCAATCTAATGTGCATTTTTCTGGTGTCTTCCTGGAAAATCAAGGCACAATCTGAAACATAAATTATTTCGTTTCCATTTTTCACTGCCATTTACAGCAATCTCGCTCACTTTTCACTTCACATTCCCTCACATGTATTTACTTTTCAACACAAACCACTATTTCGCTTGAGCACAACTTCAGTATTTGACCCTTAGTGTCTGCAAGAGCAGCAGTGATGCCTAGAACAGATGCAGTGCTTGAGTGCTTCCCTAGCTTAGTTGAGGCAACAGTACAGAGAGTTTGACTGCATGACTATGCTTAAAGAAGGAAGGACAAAGGGAAGTCTGTCCAGCACAATCAAGAAGAAAATCTGCAGAATCATCATCACAACCATCCTGCAAACTTTTATTTCTCACTAATCACATCTGGCTTGATCCAAAGGCCATTGTGTTTTGGATTTGGACCAACATGCAGATGCCTTTGCCTGTCCATATCCCATGTAGAGTAAAAAATTGGCTCTCTTTATTGGCAGAGGATTTAGCAATAGGAAGATGTTCACTCCAAACCTTTTCTTCATGAGCGGCAGCTCGCAGTTCCTAATTCTCCAGGGCTCAACACTGACCCTACATCCTCTTGCTTCGACTACAGATCATCAGGCTTTCCATTGGCATGATGCTAAACAAGCAACTTGCATGAATAAGACACCAACCTGCTGAAGCAAGACATCAAAAGAGAGGTTCTTCCCTTTGCTTTGATAGCCATATTCTGAATAATCATTGTGGCAGTACTGGGAAGGTCATAGATGGCTCTGTAGCCCATCGTGCCAAAACGTGAAGAGTAGATAATTTTTATTTCATTATGCTCTTGTTCTGCACAGACTTCAATATTGTCAGAATGCTGTATGAACTTTAACCAATTAATGAAACATGAACTGCTTATTAGGTGACCCAAAAGTTCTCTCCCCTACAATCTGTGAATAACAAATGAAAATCAACGCGCTGCCGGTAAATGCATATGCATGAAATCTTTTAAGACATCATGGCGAAAACAGCTAATAATAAACCTCGCAGCATTCCTGAGAAAGTAAAACAAGAAGGGAAAACCAGCCAGCAAAAACAACACGTTCTGCAAAACACTGCCTAGGCAAGTTAGCGTCAGCAAAATGATCAATAGGTCACCATTATGTATGATATTTACATCTGATCTGCATTACTGCATTGCTAGGCTGAAATGCCCAACGAGGCTCAGATCAGCTAGCACTTTCTTCATTAAAATCTGCCTTCATATAAAATTCACCTTGATTTATGAGCCTGCTTTCAGAGCTGTGCATTTGAATGCAACATTGCCAAACCTTCTACTGTGTTCACCTGCTGGTTGGAGAGCAGAGATATTTCAAGATGAAAATAAACTAAAGATGGCTGCAGAAGGCTGAGTATTATCAAAGAATGCGAATAATAGGCTTTTGCATATGCTCAGCCTTCTGCTACCATCACATCCCTGTGTATCATCATTTTTTGTTACTGAAAAACAGCCTGCATGCTATGTTTTTCCTTAATCACGGGTGCATTAACTTCTCCATGCACACACACACACACACACACACACACATGCAAAAGCCTACAGTTCTTTTGCTTTCACCAACTAAAAATGTTTGGGGATTTTTATTTATTTATTTGCATCTGCTGTGTATACTTATTTGGCTTTAGAATCTGGAATTTCAGGCGTTTTCACTTCCTTTCATAAGTACACACTTGAAATTCAGATGGGCTCATACACATGCTCAGTCCAACTCCCATTTTCCAGGAGGTAAATTTTAGCTCCTTCATCACCTGAATGTTAATTGTGAAGCATCACAATAAAACCACACGTTTCTTGAAGGCATGAAAAAATTCCCTCCTGACCCTAAGAAAACTCTGCCAGTTATTCCTAAAAATAAAGCTGGCTAATAATAAGTTCTGTAATTACACAGCACAGAGCACACAGAACCTTCCACTTACTACACTAACACTATGTTCTTCTAGGCAACGCTGAGGAGTGGTGAATTTGTATTATTAAATAAGGAATTTTCAGGCAAGACTTTAAGGAAGGAGGGCCAATAGAGAAGATAACACAAGGACATATTTTACACGAACAGAGAAAAGGGGCTCCACTTCATAAATAAATCTTACTTCTTCCAAAAATCTACTTGCCTTGTCCACCATTCTGAATACGACTCTGCAAGTAGCCCTTTGCACCTAAACATAGATTTTGCCTGTCACATGACTGCAGGTTGATGCACCTGAACTGTTTCACCTGCTAATGTTCTGTAAATAAGCCTCATTTGGTGTGTCTTTCAGTATGCCCAAGTCTTTTCTCCTCAAGCCTAACTCATACAGTCCCAGCTGCCTAATGCCTTCCTCTAAATAAACTAGATTTTCAAAGCTTGATCTAGCGCCTATGCACTTCGTGTCCATCGAAAGAAGACTCTAGCAGCTGCTCACTGTTGCTACACATTAGATCAAGTATTCAGAGATGGATCTATCAAGGAGGTCAACTCCCTCCTGATACTTCATTAATTAATCTGCTGCTATTTTAAACTTTGCTCAGCTTTGTTATTACTTCTACTCCGCTGCACCACTTTGCACAGACATATTGCTTTTCAGAATCCATTTACCCAATCAATCACGATCATTCTGGGAACAATCTCATTCGCTTCTAAATTTTAACTATTCTTTCTACTTCAGCATGATCTGATGGAATAAGATAGTATAAATTATGAAGAAAATGTTAATATAAAGCCAATCCTGCAATGACACAATTCCTAGAAAAAAAAACACACAAAAAAAAACAAATAACAAACCACCCGTCTTTTGCCTTCATTGTTTGCTATGCAAGGAATAAGGTGACACCCTTTCTCACCTTCATTCCTGGAAGACTTTCTCACTTGGATCTTCCTATTAACTTTGTCACAACTCCTCATGTAACTGAAAGTTTTACTGTCATAGTTTGAAGTTTCTAGGATCAGGTCCCAGTTCTTTACCTGTCTTAATAATTTATTACCTAACCCATGTATACAGAGCGTGTAGAATAATACATCCTGTGAAACCTTGTTAAAAGCCTCTGAAAATCCCAATATGTCTGCTGCTTTCCTCACGTCTAGATCAATATTTATTTAATTTAAAAAAGGAATCCAATTTGCCTGACATGATTTACTTTCCACAAATCTATGCTGACTCGCATTACGATGCTGCATCCTTATTAAACTGTATGCAACTGTAGCCTTATAATACTAGAAAATGTATTTTCAATACCATTTGTAGGCAGCAGGATCCTCTGAGGGCTTACAATGCCCAACACAAGGAATTCAGTGGATCCTTATTGCCCAGCTGGTCTTTTATTTTCTAGCTCATACTGTTTTCCCTTAAAATGCCAGAACAACACTGACTCTTTTCAAATGACTTGATACAAGCTCTTAATTCTGATGCGTATTCACGTATTCACATTGCAAATCATGGTCATATATCAGCAGTCCTCTTGTGCCCAGAGTTATAAAGTCCCTATGTTGAAACAACCCCAACACCCAGGGTGTTCAGCCTGTGGCAATGGTCCCACAGCCGATCACAGTGTTGGGTCTCAGTCAGAAGCCAGGCCAGATCAACAGAAACAGACAATCATAATGTCAACAGCACATAGCTTTACGAAGGAATAAGCAGCTGGAGGATTTATTGCTGCTTTGTATTCACATCCCAAACAATGCTCTGCGCTGTTCAATTCACCTTAGGCAGGCTGTTCTCCCCACAGTGACACAAAAGCATTGCGCCCATCCCACTGCTCAGCTCTCTGATCTCACATTTCACCTGCAGACCAATCCTCATACAGAGTGCTGTGCTACTATTTCAGCATCTCGTCTCCTGCACCTTTAGTCCTGTCTTCTCAGATAACAGGTGATATTCACCTTAGCAAGCAGATGTCCCGACAGAATACATCTCTTCAATATTCTCCTAAGGCTTCAGCACGCAAGTCTACAGCTATCATTAAATTTCTGCATGGTTGCCTGGGGATAAATCCTGTCCAGTCCTGATAGAGGGGGCAGAACTCTCTTTGCTTTCTCATTTTCTCCACTTTTGCAGTTCACAAAGCATTTCCAGAATCTCATCCTACCAATAAGCATTTTCCCAGCTATTTGTCAATGAAGTTTCAGTTTTTATTCTTCCTCCCCTCCGTTTCCTCTTTACCACGCGCTAACAAAGCAGTGAACTGAGCTCTTACTGATTTCTTAGAGGACAATTTGTATATGTACAACAGTCAGAATGGCCTGGAGTATGTTGGTATGTACTTGCCAGACTGGCATTCATCAGGACTGTGAAACAGAACAAAATCTCATTGCAGTAATGAGACTTTTTAACCCCTTTGTGACAGTATGGCTAAATGCCCCTTCAGCACCACATACAATGCCAACAGCTGGGTGCAGAAAACACCAACCTACCCAATTCAAACCACGACACAAACACAGAATTGTTCAGGCAGTATCAAGCTGTTTGTGGCATTTCCCATCAAGTACCCTACCTTGAACTCCATGGGGGTGTACTTCTCATTCTTGGGGGTTGTGTTGCCCTTGTAATGAAGATGGTTGGGAGTGGTTGGGTGGATGACGGTCGACTCCTGGGACTGCCTCTGACAGCGCTGGCAGTACACGTAAATCACAAATGTTAAGAGGCTAGAGCCAAAGAAGCAGGAGACCCCAGTGGCAATCAGATGGATGAGACTAAAACCTGCAAGGGAAATGACAGGAGACACTATTTTTAAAGAACAGCCTTTTTCCCTCTCCCGACAAGACCACAGGTGCAAATCGCAGCCGTGACATCTCAGGATCAACTTTAATAAGCTGTTGAAGCCTGAGTCTTATGTTCCAACATAAACTGACATAATCTCCCCGAAAATCAGTCTCCCCACTGCAGCTCTGCCTTGCGCAGTTTAACAATTTCATGCATTGATTTCTCAAAGCTCCCACCCTGTCTCTCCTCTCTCCCCTCTATTGATATTGAATCTAAACATTATGTTAAGCTGACAGCTAAAGAAATGAGCCATACAAACAATGCGCAGTAACGGATTCCAAAGTGTGTGTGTGTCATGGAAATAAGGGGATAAAAATCCTCAGTGTATCTCTGAAGGGGAAGGGAAGGAGGGGGAACCCCTCTCTGTCAGCTGCCCGAAACGTCTATGAGACTGTGTGTGGGGTGAGTGAGACACACAGTCCATCCTGTGTAATCCTAGCATAGTCAGCGTTCTTGCTTATTCACAGGGGAGTGCTGCCTGGCCACCTCTGCACTACCTCTGAGGAGTATTTGTACGGCTCCGAGAGAATGAGAATCATGTGGAGGAAAAAGGAAAGGGGGTAACTGCTTGAAAAAAACCTGCTTTGTTGGCTTCCTCCACAAAGATAGGAAGGCAGTTGCAGGCAGCTGTCGGTGCGGTAGCAACAGTGTGAATTTTTCCAAAGGAAAAGCTCCTAACCCAAAGCCTCCTGCAGAGATCTCTCCACAGGGAGAGCATCCTCCGAGCCCTAGGAAGAAGCTGTAGCTACCAGGAGTGCCCTGCGCACTGGGCATACCTGACTCCCAGCTCTGGCTGGTGGGAGAAGAATATTAAGAGTATTCCTTGCTCTGCTCTCCCTTTGGGGAGTGTCAAACCCCACCGTAAGAGGAACTGCCATAAGATCCCCACCAACACCAGAACAAACATTAGAGATCCTTACAGCCACAAAGTTAACGAAGCAACCAGAGACATTCTTGTGTAGCAATAATTTGCGACCCTTCTGTCTTTTGCTGTGTTGCACCGGGGAATCTACAGAATAAGAATCAGCAAGGATGGCCCCAGATGTTACCGTATTCTAATGCTTTTTCTTAATCTTTCAAGCAAGAATGACAGGGACAAATGCCTGGGAAGGATTTCTTCCTTCCGACTGCTTGCCCCCTCAGGACAGCTCTCCCGGAGGATGGCCACACTGGCTCAGTGGGGACTGCAGTGGTAAAATTCTCGTACTACTTAAAAAGCCAATTCATTTGGGCAGACTGCTGTGTTGACTTAAATGTGTGCAGAGAAATGGAAGGGACTACTCTGAAAGTGGCTTTAAATGAGGTTCATTCTTAATCTGATCACGGTGTGCATTTTTTGGTGCCATCTTATATTTTAACCGATATGCTTTTCAAATACAGAATTCTGCCCATTAGTCTGCTGCACTCCTCTAATCTTTAGTTAAAGAATATCCTCCCGAGTTTAAAAAGAACCAAACCAATAGAGTCCTACAGCAAAGTAAAGCACTTCAATCATAATTATAGTAAGGAACATACAGAATATATTAGACTGACAAGCTACATTTATTTTTCAAACCACACTATAAAATTCTATTGCAAGATTACCACTTTCTATTGTGTTCTCATGACGGTCCAAAAATGGCAGAAAGACAGCAATTTCCTACTGAATATTGTTAAGATATTTACAAAAAGACATCTCCTTTCTAAAAAATCTCAGCCTACTTTACCTCACTCATGAGAGCTAAAACACAGATATGTAACTTCATTTAGTGAAGCTACATGATACCACTTCATTCTCCTTCCATCCAGCTTTGCTTATATTGCACTGAATGTCTCAGTACATTTCCCAATTCACTTCAGTAGGAAATCCTTCTTAAAACACAGAATCATAGAAATGTGCTCCTACATTCCACTCTCTCCTTTCAAAGAACCATCTGATTTATCAGGTGAGTTTTAGCAGTACCTGAGACAAAAATTATTTTGTCTGCAGTATGCAAATCCCTGTGGGAAAGTTTTCTGGTTCCTCACTTGGAAAATACAGATTTTCTGAGATGCATCAACACATTTTCTGTTGATTGGCTTTCTTGCCAAATACAATAGAATGCTAAGTAATAAATGATATTAGCAATGGTAAAATGTAACAGCAGCAAGTATAATGCTATTAAAAAAGAAGGAAATGTGAATAGAGAGCATAAGGGCAGAATGCAACCCATAGAGAGGAGTCCTGGAACTGAAGCAGATATATTGCACTTTCTGGAAGGGAAGGACTGATGCAGAAAACCAACTGTTATACTGTAGGTGTTGAAATCTTATTTACATTGATTGGAAATCAATTGATTGTCCAACAGTCATAAACACAGTGGCTGCATTTCCATTCCACAGGTGGCATGCCTTTTTTTTTTCTTTTTTTTTTTTCCATCATCTCCACAGGGAGAAAACATTTTAGCAGCCCGCAGATCATTTAGATTTCAGGAAATCAGGGGTGTGGTGCTAGCAGGATTTGAGATGGTCATTAGTGTGAAACTAGCATTTCAAAACACTGAAAGCACCTGTCATTTTCTTTAGTCTGAATTTTTATCACAGTGGCTGATGGGGCAGTGGAAGAGTGAGACTAATGACTGGATCTTTCCTAGTTACGTGCAGAAAGGAGACAACTTCTCTGAGGTGAGGACTTCAGTGAAAAGAACTTGGAGGACAACTACTAACTCAAATCTAGTCCTATATCAGAAAAGGAACTAAGAGACTTTGTTCAGCGAACTCTTTACAGGTTACTTAAAAACACCTGCCTCCAAACGGCGGGAGGCTTACAGTGGTGAAATGAGGACTGTGCCTTCCTTTCTCTTGAACCTTTTATCCTGTGGGTAGAGACAGACAAGTAATGTGCTCCCTGGTAATAAATGACCTTGGTGGCCAAGCCAAACCCCCAAGTAGACAAAAATCTTGGAACTGACAAGAGGCCTGTGTGATACATTCCTGCAGTCTGACTCAGACAGCAAGACTCCAGTGGAATTAAGGCTATCACTGGGATGTGAGCTGTATAGATTAATGGTTTGCTTGATACTGCACAGGGAGAATAGAAGCCAGGTTAAGACAAAAATAAGATATATGGTTAGTGGTATCCTACCTCCACAGTTTGTGCTCTCATCAATGCTGGATGCTGGCAGGATCACTAAACAAAGAGAAGAAGATCGGAGAAAGTTGTCATTTTGCCACCACTTTACTTCTTTAAGTAATTAAACCCCCCTGTGATTCAGGCACAAGAAGCTGCTCATGTGTTCTGCAGCAAGCTGAGAGTCTCTCTAAATTGAATGAAAAGCTCAGACTGTGAACCACATGAAACAAAACCTCTCCAAAGACCTGGCAATTACAGTACAGTTACCTGATCGCTATTTAGCTTCTTCAGTTTATGGGGAAGAAGACAGCTAAGAAAATCATGGAAAAAGAGACTACAACCGTCTGGGGATCTCAAATTTTTAAGCCAGGTCATTATAGTCCAGAAAAGAACACTTGGAAGATGTTATTCACGCTAGACCAATATTAAATATTTTCCTGAGAGATTCAGTTTCCACAAAAAACAGAATGGAAAATGATGATTGCCATCTGTCCATCAGTTATGCTGCTGTTAGACCTTTGATTATTCTCCCCACATCACATAGTGGTTGTCTCCATCTGCCCGCTTGCTTCTTCGTGATTTTAGGATGCTTCCTTTCATAACTGAATTCAAGGATCTTCTTTTGCCTGCTCCATGCTGAGAATAAAGCTCATTTTTATAACCCAGCCCTAGATGAAGGGCTATGCAAAGTTAAAAGGTTCAATTTGGGTGAAGCAGTACTAGTTATTCATTCCAGATCTAGGTAATTCTATATTAAGAGAGCTGAGATGCCCCAAAGGAATGTCAGTTATCCTGTACCTTCAACAAGGGAATTGATAACTTATTTGTTAATTTTTTGCTTTACTAGAAGCATCCATACCCTTTCATAGCAGAGAAAATCTCACCCTAGTTTGACGCCTGGTCATGAGCTTCTCTCCTACATTGACCCACCCTCTCCGTCTTCAGTGCCATGGTACATACCAGGAATTTCATTATACAGGCAATCTTGGTATTGTGTGCTGTTTCCAATGCACTGAGAAGAGTCTGGGCTGTGTACCTCGCAGTAACGGCTGCGATACTGGATGCCCTCTTCATTACACAGGCTCCACTCTGACCACTCTGACCAGCCACCTTAAATGCAAATCAAGAAAATGCACAGACAACATCACCAAGAAGGAAAAGGATCCCTTGTGGAAACCAAACTTCTCCCATGCTAGAGAGCATTCAGATCCTCACCTGGGCCTCTCCCACACATCCAATCTGGGGGCCTTCCGCAAGTTTAATCATCATGATATAAATAACAGTGCAAGCATCATAATCTACTTGTCAGATTGTAATTTTCTTAATACAGAGTAAATGAACCTTTGCTGGAGCACTGCACAGTGCAGAATTGGTTTTAAAACTCCTATATCAGCTTTGTGGTTAAAGACATACAAGCATTTGGATGGGACAGTTTTGTACAGGACTTCCAAATTTGATGTAGTCTCTCAAGGATACCCCAAGCAGCCAGCACAAATTACAGTGCTTACAAAGCTTTACTAAGGTTGCTAAGAGGAGGAATCAGTCTGCACTGGATCAGAAATACACAAAAGTGGTTCAAAGTCAGCACAGATGTGAACTTTGTCCTCTGAGCTGTAGCACACATTCATCTGCCAGTCTGTGTAAGACAGAAAAAGGATCTCCCCTTCAGCAACAGTACAGATTGATGCTTCATGACTCCTTTTGTTTGTCTTGAAAGCTTCCACATTCAAGAACCAAAGTCTTGCTTTTTCAATTACTTTAAATTGATCGTCTGTTAACAAGATTTTCTCTGGCTAGCACCAGAATGCCAGAGCGTGGTCTGGTGAGCAAGTAAAAAGAAAGGTGATGAAGCATTTGATTTGAACACTAGGATGTCTGCTTTTTCCCTGGTTCAGTATACATTTACTGAATGGACACTAAAGCTACTAACTGATGGTGTTCCTGGCTTATTTTTATGACATGCTGCAGATGCACCCTGCTCTCATCAGCACCCTAATCAGCTGAAGCAGGAACCCAAAGTGGCTACCTTCACACGGGTGGGTGTTGCAGAGAGCCTCCTCAGTGTGCAGCCCGATGCAGATATCCTCTCCACTAGATGGAGCTGGGTTGGTGCAAGTCCGTGTGCGCTGGTAGTGCCCTCCTCCACAAGTTGCCGAGCACTGAGACCAAGGAGTCCAGCAAGACCAAGAGCCTTTTACTGAGGATATGGAAAAGCAAGGAGAAAGAGGTACATGCAAGTGATTACTACTCTCACTGTGACACAGAATCCCAGTATCTCACCTAGATCTACCCTGCCCAGACTAGCTGGCACTTTCTTGTACCCCAGGACATTTGGGCTTCGTGTCAAGAGAGGGTTGAAATGTGCTGCACTCTGTGGATGCTAAATGAAGTCCATGCACAGAAAGACTGCATCATAAACGACCGTAGCAGAAACTATTCTGTAGGGTGACTGTCTTATTTTTATGCAACTTTTTATAAAATATCCTTATTACATTGTCTTTTGACACTTCACCTATAGTAACAGCACATTTACTTGGAAAAAAAAGTCATACAACCTAAGTGGAGCTTATATCTTTCTTCTCAGGGTCCCAAGTCTTTCAGTCCCAGACTTCAGAAAACCTCAGAGGCTTTATGTGAGCACAGTCCCAAAACACTTTATTAATAAAGCCAGGGTGGGAATTAAGAACTCTGGGTCCCAACCCCTCTTGTCAGGCTACTAGACTACCTGATTTTCAGGTCCCCATGCCACTATTTTAGGAGATAACAACCTCGTGACTTAGTGCAAGATAAACCTAGGATTTGTGTATACATATTGAGTGAGGCAGGAACGAAGGGAGACATATAGAAATAGCAATCATGCACTCAGAACAGATTGTAAAACATCATAGTGTCTAAAGGGAGAAAACAGCACAGGAGAAGGGCACAGACATTGGTGAAAAGCCACTGAGAGTTTCCAAAATAGTACTAATAGCTGCCTTTATAGTGCTAGAGTTATTTTCTTTTTATAGGCCACAGAGTGCAATATTAGACACTCCTGCTATGCTCTTACTATGCATTCTGATCATGTTTTCCTATCTGCATTGGCACTTTATCTTTGCATTGAATTTTAATATCATAATAATACCATAATAATGCAGCAATTTCAACTGTAGGCCACAAACTATATTGCCAGAGGTAGACAGAGCTACTGCTAGAAATTGCTAAAACTACAAAAAGACATGGTGATTTGTTTAAGATCATTTAAATTTAGCTTAGATAGCTATTACAGAGCAAGGAGAACGATAAGAGAGATAGTATGGTAGTCAATAGTCTATTATTACTATTCTGGACAAGGAGTGCAACATAAACATGAGGACAAACTTGAAAACCAGGAAACCAGGCAAGAATACTCCCTGCTGTCTGTGCAGGAAATGGTAACTGATGTCAAGAGTAGATGCCCATCGCAAGAACAATACGTAAGCAGGAGAGGGGGAAGAAACAAGTGTTCACAAGAAGAACTGCCACATCAAGCATCTCTACAGCATTAAGTCACATTCATTAAGCCCGTCTCCTCACCGAAGTGCAGATGTACCATGATGCTCTCCACTGGATGGAGCATCAAACCTACCTCAAGCAAAACACTACTAAATAAGCCACCATACTGTTTCATTTAGAGGTTGTGGCTGTGTTTCCCTCTTAGTGTAGGTGAAACATAGGTCACAGCACCAAAGTGTGTGGATTGGATTGCATATATGAGTCATTACAATAGTTTTGGTTTTGTTCTGTTGTGTTTTTTTTTGTTTTTTTTTTTTTTGTTTTTTAATTAAGGAAAATCCCCCAAATTAAAGAAAATTAAAAAAATGAAAGCACCTTGGAAATACTGATTTTTGGTGTCTCTGCCATTAAGATGAAGAAGAATACCTCTGAATTTCATGCAGGAAGATAATCGTGGTTACCTGGGCAAGGATGTGGGTTGCAGTCTTGGTACTCCATCGCTGACCCCACGCAAGGCAAGCCACCATTTTTAGGTTCAGGGTTTGTGCATGTTCTTTTCCGGATTCTAAAGCCCAACTCACAGTCCCTGGAACAGGAAGACCAGGCCCCCCAAAAGGACCAGCCCCCATTGATAATCCGTGCAGAGGTCTTACCAGTCTTGAGGAGGTCGTCAACAAGAGCTTCAAAGGAAAAAAAACAAGACATCACAAATCAATCAGTTGTTTTTTTTTTTTAAAAAAAAAGTCTTCAGTTCTTGAATAAAATCAGGATTTACACATTCTGGGGATGAGTTTCTGTTGAAAGTCCTTAGTAAGAGTTCTGTTCTATAGTGTTACAGCAAAGTTAGAAGGAAGTGAAATGTGTCACATACAAAACGAATCTAGTGATAATCTTGATAAACGAACTTTCTGGGCAGCAAATTGTGGCAATCTGGGCTGTGCTGTCAGGACACTGACTTGCACTACAACAGTAGTGAAGGGAATAACCCTGGAGGCAGTGCACAGAGGGACCTTCAGAGAGAAAGAAGAGTGAAGACAAACTATCCCACAGAATCTATTTCAAACTATCCCACTATCCCATCTCTTCTTACATCCTCATCATTTGCCCATTCTCATTAGGGCAGCCTGGAAGTACCAAGAATAACTCTATATGCTACCATAACAGGGCTGCACTGACTTCTACATCACAGGGCTCTCTCCATCCCTGCCATTCTGCAGTGATGCTAGTCATACATTTATGACTAGATAAATCAAAATTTATGTAGATACAATCAGGTTCTTGCTGTTCTGAGAGAATTCCCCCTTCCACCAGCAAACCTAAGCTTGTCCCATAGTTCCCCAGAACTGGCAAGACATACAGTCAGTTTCACACATAGCTGAGCCATCATTGGGACAGAATCGACTCTCAGTTTTCTTTCTCCCAAACTGCAGCTCATGGGGATCAGACAGCTGGGCACGACACGTGTAGCGGAAGCGCTGCTCCTGGCGGGCACCATTCTGGGTGATGTTGACAGGCATCCAAGGGGTCCAGGGTGTGTTCCTACGTACTTCTGGGCAGCTCTCTGGGTTGCAGGTCTTATATTCCTGCAAGGAATGAAAACCACTGTGACCTTCCTTATCGAAGAGCAGCAGACTAAGTGACACAAATTTGTTTGCATCCTAAAAAACAACGGGGTGCCTTTGTATCAAAAAAATCTTCTATTCACCTTCTCTGACCTCACAGATACAAGATAGTGCTGGGTACAGCAGAAAACATGGGCACTATGGAGGCAGTGGTGGTACATAGCCTCAGGTGGACTTCAAGGATGAACTGTGTTTACTATTCTTATATCTCCCTCAGGTTTGTATTTCTTTGCTGACTCAGAGTCCTGTGGGGCTTAGAATGCATGGTACGTAATGGGCAGGAAAATAATACAAGCAATGCATAAAAGTAACAACAAACTACTTTTCTGCTATGACTCTGAGATGCTGCTCTCAGGTGATCCTAGGAGAGCCCCATGAGGACAAAATATCAGTAAAGATCATTCCTTGAAAAGTTTGCTGTTTTGTTTCTAAGACACTTTTAGATAATCTTTTTTTATTGCTTTTTGTTGTTGTTTGGTTGGCTTTTCAAACTCCCTAGTGGAGACCTTTTGCCATTCTTGGTGTAAAGATGAGCATCTATTGAGTATAGCCAACACTCTTGCTGGGTGGGGATGGAATGATACGGGGTCTTTACAATTCTTACCACCAGCAGGAGGAATTCCAGTGGAAGACATTGAGTTCTTGTCTAAAAATAAATAAATAAACCCTACTATTCTGGCAGAAGGAGAGAAATGTAATTCTTTAGGACTTTATGATTCTAGAGTAAATGCCAAACAGCTTGTGAACAGATGGGAGGTTCCAGATCAGATCTGCTTACACTGAAAGAAAACTGCCCATAAAACTAATTAAAACAGCTGCATGGAACAGCTGCCAGAATAGGAAGGGGAAAATAAAGAGGGAAAATTGGTAGTCATTGCCTCATTGATGGGTTAACTGGGTATTTGACCTGTTGGTTACTCAAGTATGAAAACGAGACTCATTTCTGTTGTGTGTAGGACCTCCTTGACTCAGCAGGATCATTCTTGGGAGTGGGAAAATGAAATGTAGAGTGTCAGGCAAAGGACTTGATATCTAAGTCTAGAGAAGCCTGCAGAAACTCTCTGTATGCCAGTCTGTCCTAACCTGTACACACACACAGACACACACACAGACTCACACGCACTCACACCAACTTCACTGACTTCTGGAATCTGCCACCTCTCTGCTTCCCAGTTCATTTCAGCATCATCTCCAGCAAGAGCTGAGGATAGCAATTTCTTCTAGCTTGAGAAATAAAACCAAGATGGAGAGAGGAGTTAAATACCAGGACCCTAGAAGCTAGATGTCATTAGGTGCCTGATATTCAATGTCAATAAACAATACATACCACAGGACAGCCTGGACATGTATTCCCATTTTCACAGGACCTTTGCCTTGAGTGAATTCCTCCACCACAGTTCACACTACATTTATTCCAAGGACCCCATGAAGACCAAAAAATTGGCAATGGACATGGACTGTTCTCATTACAGAATCTGAAAGGAGAAAGCACATTATTCAAAAAACATCCATGTAAGCACAACTCAAGGATAAAATGATGACGGATGCAAAGCTAGATGGCACACTGCATTTGAGTGCACTTACTGCATGCACAGAAAGCTAGCAGAAGGCTCACACAAGTCAGATTAGCAATATTCCTGTTCATGACAGAGAACTGTATCCTCTATACTGATGGAGGAGTGGTTGGCCAGGCTAACCACTAAGACAGCTAGAATCATAAAATCAGAGAATCCTAGAAGTTGGAAGGGACCTCTAAAAGTCATCTAGTCCAACTCCTCTGCAATGAACACGGACACCAACGGCCAGATCCAGCCTCACCTTGAAAGTCTCCAGGGAGGAGGCTTAACTAACAGGAGGTCAACCCAACATTGATCTGTCACCACTGGCAGGTGCTAAACACTTGGCAATCTTCTTATCTCATGATTTGGCCCTCACTGTTATTTGGTCCCTAAGAAACTAGTGTTGTAACTGGAGCTGAACTGGAAGATACATGCATATAAAAGCAGGTCCTGAATTAACGTTGTTTCATGTTCTCTTTAGAAAAGGTAACTTCAATTTTGTTCAGCTTTTTAATCAATATTGTTCTCAAATTGAATCACACAGGACTGTAATTGACTCAGATGTAGTCCTTAAAACCCAAAAAGGACCATTCTGAATGGCCACATATCAAACCAAACATTAAAATGTCCCAAATAAGGGAAGTTAAATGAATTGCCCTTTGTATTCTGAGAAATGCAGAGAGATCTGTCTTAAGTGACCACTCAAGGGACAAGCAACAGTCTACTGCCAAGCAGAGGTGGCCTTTAATGAAATGTCAAAGCTGGAAACCAATCTGGATGCCTTGAAGCATGTGTTTAAGGAGGGGCTGGGCTTGAAGAAACAAAATAGTGCAGATAGCTCTGAAAGTTAAAAAAGCATTGTTTTTAATTGATTTTGCATGAAATTTGCTTAGTTCAGATGGGAAAAAAGATGATTTTTTTTTTAATGCCACACCCTGCAAAAACTCAACTCTGAATCTGTCTTGAGATGAAACTGGCAATGAAAGCTGCACATATTCAACTGCTTCCTTGGGGACAGGTCAGAACAGTGTACCTTTGTATAGGTCCTAACTGCTGACAGCAGACACAGCTTCTCCTTTCACTGAGGAGGCATCAGTCCCTGATGTTCAAGGAACAATGCAAGAGAGAGGCCATATGTGAGTAACCTCATCCCTCCTTGGCCATGAAATTCCTTCTGCTCTGTATATTCAGCCTTATTCTGCGTTCAAAGAAGATCCACCATTTTCAGCTGCCAACATTATAACCACAGAAGTGAACACACAGTGTTGTTAACATCTCTTACCTCTCTTCCCTGCTCTGTCCAACACAGACCCTGCCCCCATACCGTGGAGCAGGGTTGCTGCAGGACCGCTGGCGGACTTGAAAGCCTATCCCACAGGAGGTGCTACAGGGGGCCCAGGAAGACCAGGGTGTCCAAGCGCCATTTCTAATTAAAAGTGTGAGAGAGAAGAGATTATGGAGGTTGTCTAATAGTCTCCCCATGCTTAACAGTCAAACACATAAGGCACTGATGAGAGACTGCTTAAACTGAAGAAATTTTCATAACAATCAGACCACAGCAGTTGAGATTTATAAAAGGGACTCTCAAGATTGTTCAGCATTAGCCTTACTTCCCTGCCACTGAAGTGTCTAAGAATGGGACAGGAAGAGAATGAAGCCAACATTGAATGATTTTGAAAATGCCTCTTAGGATTTTCTGGACAACATTGTGGATGCTACAACTTCCACTGCCTATTCCCACATCATCTTCCCCATGTCTCTCTTTTCTGAGCCAATTGATGATCCCAAAGTTGTATTTCCTGGACTCTTTGACTCCTATGCAAAGGGTGCAGGTTTTGAGGCTCACCAATGCCAGTTGTGCCAAAAAAAAAATTATCCTCTGCTAATTCAGAAGACACTGATGCTTTAAATCTCTTAGAACAAAATTGCTACCAGCTCCAATGATTTTCTCACAAGCTTCATAATATTTGGTGTTTTCCTAAAGCCTTTGGCATTGAATTCTATTAGGTGGAAATCTCAAACTTCATAAAAAATAACAATAATTGCTTCTGGCTTTCATGGGAGCTTGAAAAATCACTGTAGTGTGACCTTAAATCTGTACAAACCAGGAGGCAAGTAAGAGCTCAGAGGCAGGATTGAGTTTCAGGTTAACAAATGATTGCATCTCAAATGAGAAGTGGTAACTGAGCCTGAAGCAAATTTGACGTGAAAATCCTGAGTTCACACCTCACAACAGAGATGCCAGAGCATGTGCATGTGGCCAGCTTCTCTGAGGCTGCTGCCTGCAGTAACTCCACCACATACTCACATGGAAGTTGACATTTTCATCTTTAAAATCTCCTGATTATTAAAGCTTGCCTTGGTCTGATTTGGCAGGACTACTAAACGTTAGAGCTTCACCAAGGCAAGAGAGGAGGAACCACATTCTGTCTTCTGTGCTGCAGGTTTCATTTCATTTGGAGCCAGTGGCAATGCTCTGTCTTGCAGAACTGCCTCATCTTGACACTTCACTGCCTTAAGTAAAAAAAATCTTCTCTTTCCCCTGTAGAAAAACCTTTCTAAGAAGTCTAGTCAAAAAACAACTCAGGTGCTTCTCTGGTTCTTGAAAGCTAAGCTTGAAAACAGATGTTAATTTTCAAAGCATTTGTTGAGCTAAAAACACTGCTGGCAAGAAATATTTTCTGGCATAGCACCAATCAGGGCAGAGGATGAAAGTTAAAATCCACGTTGCCCTTCACACTTTTTGTATTTGTTATCAATTCTTGCCAGTTCTTGGCAGCTTTATTTCAGAACCCTGATAGATATTTCTCCCCTCCTCCTCTTGCTCTCGTATCCCCCTTCCTTCTTCGCTTTGCCTCTCCCACCTCAAACAGGGTCACAGAACAAGAAATTCACTTACATAAAAATGCTACTCTTCCAAGTTATTCTTCCATGTTTTAAATGACCTACTACCTCCCTAGTCCTTAACTCAAAACAAAGATTATATGGTAAAACATGAAAAGACAAAATCAAATGGAAGGCTGCTGCTATTGTGGGGAAAAAAAAAAAAAAAAAAAAAAAAGCAATCTTGTCTAAAAATTCCTCAGAACAACAATTCTCAGTATCGGTGTTTGAGGGTTTTTAACAGAAAGACACTTCCCATTTTCAGATTTCTAATAGAACTCATCTTTAGCCATCCTGCTTCCTCCTTGCAAAAAGAAATCTCAATGCCATATGAAGTCAATTAAAGGAAATTTGAAGGCTGAGGCGGATGCAGGATGACCAGATGTCCTTATTTTTCAAACCATGCTGTTTTCCTGTGTCTTAAGATTGAATAATTTATTTTTCATCCTCTTCTCAGAAGCTGTTCCTGCCTCTTTTGCCATCAAAGCACTGCTGAGAAACCCATCCCTCTGGTGTAATTTGCCTTTGCCAGTGACATGAACAGGCAGCACAGAGGTAGGAATGACTATACATCTTTTAGGCAGCACAGCCCACAACTGGAAGGAGAGATGCCAAATCAAATATGAGTATTGATGAATTTTTGGTGCCAAGATCAGCACTGCTCTGTAGGGAGGAGCCAAGAGACAGCTGTCTTTAATGGCATCAACATTTATAAGGAAGATAAAGTAGATAAAAAACAGAACTGACCCAATATTTACCAAAATATTGGCTGGCACCATCCTGCTTAAGCAGTATTTACCCTAGTGTGTCATCTTTCCTTCGGTCATGACATGATATAGTCCAAGGGTGATGGGGTAGCATGGACACAAACATGGCAGCTATGTCTAGGCACCCCACCAGAGGACATTTAGCTTCCATACTGCTAAAGTATGAGCTCCAGACTTCCCTAAGAAGATGGCATGGGCATAAGATGAGCTGCATGTTGTTTATGGGACGTGTCCAGTAAGTGTGCCTCCTAGGTGCAGCTGGCTGCCAGGATGGCATTCTGCAGGCAGCACGCGGGAAATGAGTAATGCAGGCAAACCTTGCTTACAGCCATATTAGATCCTGTCTCTTCAAGCACTGGTCTGCAGGAGCTCTGTTGCAAAACACACAACCTCAGAATTCAGACTTCGCAAAATAATGACTGAGTGCTTACTGATGTATTTTAGCTTATTACTATTCAGTTGGATAACATCTACCTCTACTTTACTCATCTCTGATGAGTCACTACTTACATACACTTGAGGGAAACTGAGGCTTAGTATAGGCAAGGTTAATGTTAACTTTGATTGGAGTGCTCATATTCCAAGGTCCCTGTCTGAGACACACAAAAGTGCCAGGATCCCTTTGCTCTAATCTCAGTCTGGGTCTCACATACATTCTGTTGGCTGGGATACATCATGGTCACAGAAACAAAAGGAAAGAGATAAGCTGTGAACAGCCACAACTATTGCTCCCTTCCAAAAACGCACAGAGATGCTGACATGCCTTGAACAATTTGCGACCTCGATCCTGGCCCCTTCACAGCTGCGACCTCCACAGCGAGGACGAGGGCTGTCACATGAACGTGACCTACACATACAGGAGCCTGTGCTGTCCCCATCTGAATGCTCACACAGTTGCCATGGGGACCAAGGCCCCAGTCTTCCATTTGTTGTCAGGTTTTTCACCTAGTTTTAGGGAAAAAAAAAAAGAGGAAAAAAAAAAAGGTCATTACTAGCAAAGTTTACATTTCTGGAGATATCCCCACAATAGAAATGCCAAACAAAGCTGCTGGGGGAATTAAGATGTAGCTCAGATAGGAGCTGTCTGTGCTTGTGAGTAGGATTCAAAACAGAGGGTTGTTTTCAGGCCATGCCGCATCAGTGTTTACCTCCAAATTCCACCCCACATACCTAACATGTGCACACAGGCACCCAACCAGCCCTACCATGCAGCACCCGCCTGCAGGCCACCTGCTTGTAGGTCCCATGCAGCACAGCTTCAGCCTTCTGAGCAACGCATGGCCAGCACTTGCTGTTCCCTTTCTGTGATGCTTCTGCCTTTGAAGTGCTCGGGGCTGCTGGTATAATCACATCTACAGGCTCAGACTGAGGCCTTCCTGACTTTGGCCCCATCGAAACACCACTGTAAGAATGGCCTTACACATCATGGTAGCAACCATAAGGTTATGCATCCCCTTCTCTCCCCATCCTACAGGCACTGTCCCAAGCTGATGTGTAAGATGCAAGATCACAGAATGCTGGAGTGAAGCAAATGGTTCTTTCAGAATGGTAAACACTCCCCTGGTTTCCCTAAAGCCTCACTGCATGCCAGGGGGCACGAGATTTGGATGCAACAAGCAGCTGAGTTCTCACAACTGTGACACTTTAGGGAACTTGATCCAGCATCTGCAGCTTTGTACTAACCCCAGTGCTGCTTCTTTAGAAGGTAAGAACTACAGAATCACAGAATGATTAAGGTTGGAAAGACTACTACAGTCATCTAGTCCAACCATCCATCTACTACCACCACACCACTAAATCACAGCTATCTTCTTCTTAAAAATCTCCTGAGACATTGACTCTACCACCTGTCTGTGCAGCCTGCTCCAACACCCCTCCATCCTTTCTGAGAAGAGATGTTTCCTAATATCCAACCTAGTGGCTGGTGGGATGCTCAGCAGCTTTGATAAACCCATTGGCACAGGCAACACAGGCCTTGGCCTCAGTGTTGCACACAAGAAGAAGTGAAGAGGAGGCTGCATCCCTGGCTTATGGCCCTGGTCCCAAATATGAGCCAGCTACCACTGCCAAACCGCACTGTGCCACGTTCAGCTGAGCTCTGTAGGCAGCAGGATCAATCTCCTGGAATGCCCTGTAGGGAAGTCATTTCTCCAAACCAAGGCATGGTGAGGCTGTGAGCGTTCTCAGACAACTGTGGCCACAAAGCAGGGCATTCAAACACTCATCCTCTTAAACACACTGCTCTGGGCTTCAAGCCTGGCACGGTGTTAAACACTCACAGTGCACCTCTGGTGGACTGCAGTCTTCCCCTCTTGCTCATCTGCAGCAGCATCAAAAATACACAGCAGTGACACAGAAGTAATATAGATCTGATACTGTGCTTTTCAGGCAGCAGTTGGGGAGAATCAAGCATCTGTTGCAAACCTTTGTTTGCAGTAGATTACCATGCTGTTATAAAAATTTGCTCTGGGCTGCAGGTTACAAGGCAAGACGCCCAGAGAAAAGAACATTGAGCCTTGTTGTTGTTTTTTGAGTTTGTTTTAAACATGAGCACAGTCAAAAACCCAGTTGGGTTGCTAAAAATCAGGGAGAAAAAAAATCGAAAGAGCTACTTTGAGATATTTAATACTAGACTTTTATCTCCTTTTCCCTCCTGCCTTACAAAAGTCATAATCCAAGTACTGGATCATTCCTATTCGTTTTTGAGCCAGAAAGCCTTGCTGATTCCAGCAGGGAGCTCTGTTCAGAGATCAGTGGTATGATATGGCCCGTGGCTTCAATTAAAAAAAAAAAAAACTGACAAATAATTATTGGCTCATAAGTGATACTGGGAAGCAGCCCAAAAATTAAACAAATAAGCAGCCATAGTTGAAATATTGGGATTTATAAACATGTCACGTTGTGAGTGTGGGAAGGCTCTTTTTACTTATGAAATTACATATGGATTATTATTCCATCTTTAAACTTATAAAAATATCTTCAAAAGAGCAAACATGGGAAGTAGGATAAGAACTCATGGGCACTGATCTTTTTCAGGAATATCTTCCCAAGACAAATCCTTTGCAGCCAACAGCATCCTTCACACAGAGATGACATCTTTAAAACATCTGTTATCAAATGGCCATCACTTATCTGATGCTTCTCAGTCCAGAGATCTCATATTTGCTAAACTGACATACTCCCACCAAAGCTGTCACCATTTCCAACCAAGGGTTGACGGTTGGACTAGATGATCTCAGTGGTCTTTCCCAACCTTAATGATTCTATAATTCTATGACTTCATTTCCCATATACAGGAGCAAATGCAGGATATAAAAATTCAAACTACCACTCCTACTTCTTTCTTCCAGGGCATTTTCAGTGTTTATTCTGATGTTACAGATAAGGCCAGAAGCATTTCTTGTCCTTTTAATATATCAGTACCTTTTCTTAGGATTCAAATGTCACCTGCTTATAGCTTTATCAAGCTTTGATTATTTCAGCTGGAGTTTTCCATTTTGGCTATCTGATAGGTGGTGAAATTTTTTTCAAAGTTTCAGTCAAAATATTTCAATCATTTCTAAAACCAAACCTAGGAGAAAAGAATGTTTGTCCTCCATAAATAGCAACATTTTCCTTGCAACAAGTGAGTGTTCAGAACAAGAAACTGAACTTTTTTCCCTGGAAAACTTTTTCCCAGTCTCCATAAAATGTCACTCAAATATGTCTGGAGAATAAAGTCCTTGGGAAGTGGGAAGGAAAAGTCTCAGTTTTCAGAGACTCATTATAGATTTTGATTTTGGTTCTTGAAGCCCCTTGGTGTGTGCTGGAGGAGGGTAACTGGGCACTACAGCTGAGTGGCTGCACAGAAATCAAGAGGAAGGTATAAATTTGGTAATCAGATCAAAAAGAAATTGGGAATAGATGAGCAAGAAAATGGTGTAGCATGTTTGACATTGCAACCACAGCAATGCACCTATAGCATGTTCTGGGTGCTACTTGTTAGTAATAAATGTTAAACATTGCACAGGGTACTATGTTAAAAAAACTATATGATTAACCCCATATCTAAGATCTCTTGTTAGATCTGCTTATTGGGAATTTGAGGCAGTGCTGTAAAAGACGTGCAGACCAGCTCTGAACAAGCATGCTTGCTCAAGAGCAACAGTCAAGTCATCTTAGGGTGTTAGTTGACTCACAAAGGCCTAGTCCCTCTAGGATGTGATTGAGTGACATGCCAATTCTGGATTTAAAAGTTCCTGTGTGCCACACTCTCAGCTGTGCCAGGACATCTGTTTGCGGGCAAGGCTGCAGAAGAACTTACTGACAAGATCTGGGTTAGGAAAAGTTTATTTGGGAGGGGTGCTTTTAATCTACACTCTGTCACACTGGAGTGTGATCTCACTTACAGCTGTACCAGCACAGCTGAGTGCCTGGTGCTCAGCCCAGACAAGTAGGGTGAGAAAAAAACAGGACTTCTTTAGATGGTAACTCATCAAACTGAAGTCCCAGTGACATCTGGCACCATGCTGCTACATTCCCCTTCCTTTCCAGTGGTGATCTGCACATGCTGCCCTAGACTCTTGCATCTGTTGATCACGATCTTTTTAGTGCTCTGAACATGAAAAACATACTTGGACACAGCTGATGGAGGTGCTTAGATGAGCAAGCCAGAGGTAATTCATTCCAGCAAGTGACAAAGGAGAAAGAAAAAGAAAACAATTGCGTGTGGGTTTTAAGGGCTTGGCAGCCTATCAGCGGAAGAGCAAGAGCTCATGTATGCAGCAGAACGAGAGCACCTAAGTGGAAAATAATCTACAAGAGACAAGGTAAAACAAATGTAAAACTAACACCCCAAGAACAGCCAAAGCTGAATATTCTGTGCTGGATTTTTATGACCTTGAAACAAAGATCTGGAAGCGGCCTGTTTCCTAATGTGCACCACAGCAGACATGTTCAAACTAGAGGATTAACACCTCACACACCTATCAACAGACACAGGCATTAAGCAGGACAAGATAACAGCATGGGCAATCAAGAAGCACTGCATCCCAGTTCAACACAGGAGGGTTATAAACACACAAGCCTCTGAATCCAGCAGTGAAAAACTTAAGCCTGCCAAGCTGAGGATGGATTGAAGTAATGACTAATATTTCCTGGGAAAATATCTGAGAAGTAAGGAAGATAAGGGGAATAAACATCACAGTAGCTCCAGTCATAAATAGCACACTGAAGATATAACCCATCAGCCCCCTTTTTCTGTCAACTGGACTTAGCAGTACTAACATACTAATTGATGTTAGATAATAAAGGTAGACATTAATGAGAATTTCTCCTCCTCCACACTCTTACAACTTATTAAATAAGACTAGTTTTCCTTCTCAATCACCTTTGCAGGTACAGTTCAAGCAGCAGGAATTAAATTTGGCCAGACATCTTCTGGGGAGCACAGCCAGGAACTGGATGCTCAAATCAGAAAAAAGTGAGTGTGCGGGTAGTAAGAGAGCCAGAGAATCACACTGATTGATAAAGTCATTTTCTTTTAACTGCTGCATCTCATGGAGAGCAGGGTAAGGAAAAAAGACCATATCCATGAAAATCACATAGGTTTGGTCTTTGGTCTGCTAAATTTGAAGTTATAACTGAACTCTCTCGTATTCTCTTATATAGAATCTCTCTTTCCCTCCTGTTCTCTAATAAATACATATCTTTTTGTTCCCCCTACAGACCTTCCATGATTGGTGTTTCTCTGCTGCTCCTAAGATCATCTAGTCCAACCATCAACTCATCACCACCATATCATCCTGTGGGCCCTGGCTCAGGGATTCAAGAGGAAAATGAACCGAATGCTGTCCTGGGACACTGGTTGTCACCTAACTCTGACTTCCCTAACAGGTAGGGAAGCCCAAGAGATGGTGCAGACAGTAGGGCAGCCCTGAGGCAGCTCGAGTTTCATGTAGGGCTTACATGGGTCTCGGTGGGGACCCAACAGCATGATCCAACCTGTTCCACTCAACGCAAAGGTGGGTATGACAGGCGTTGAAAGCTTGCTTTGGGATCCCCTCTCTGGAGTAAAAAAAAGTAAAAAGGGTTTCTCTGTGTTCTCAACAAGTGTCTGTGCACAGATATTAGAGAAAGTATGTGCCACTGGAGTCTGTATGCTTTAAATACAGCCAGTCTCACTCAGGCTGCCACACACTCACTTGCTCTATTGCTTCTACACACATGCATATACTCATACACCCACATACATACAAAATATTTCCACTTACTGGGCACTCAGTAATATTTTGAGTCCACAAGCTCATGTTGGAGCTGTCCTCAATGGTGGTGCATCGCTTCTGCTTGTTATCCCAGCCACAGTAAGGGTCTCTGGCTCCTAGGCATTCCCTGCATGTGCAAAGAAAAAGATTAAAGCTGTGAGACTGTCTAGCTTTAAAGAAATGTATTTGAGTATAGTGCTTGTGTATGACAGCTGTCAAGTCCACCAGGGCTCAGCAGAAGAAAAAATTTTTCTAAGCAGAGGTTTACCTGCTTGGAAGGGGAGAATGGCTGAACAGAAGGGTGACAGGACACAAAGCAAATATCACTCACAGAAGCTGCAAATGAAAAATCAGTTCACTCCTTTCCAAGGCTTAGGGAAAGAAAATAACTTTACAAATTTTAGTCAAAGAACCTTGTCATTGAGATATCTTTGTGCTTCCATGTAATCACTCAGCAGGCCAAATCTCACACAAAGCAACCTCTGTGAGTATGTTTTCTGACACTGTGTCCATCCAAAGGGGTTAGACAAGCAGAATTAGCCAATGCAGCACTAATAAAGGCTTTCTATTAGTGCTGGCATTTGCTGGCACAATGGTTTCATTTATAATCCCAACATCAAGATGTCAGTTTGGAGAAGTCACAGCAGAACATTATTTCTAAGCTTTTGGCTGCTTTGAACACTGCTTTATTCATTTTCTTCCTGAATCCATATTTACAGGCTAAGTGTGTGTTCCCAACATGTGAGCTCCTAAAGAAAAATAACCAGGATTCCTACTGCCACTGACCAGAGAAAGTCAATCACAGAATTAGTCTGTACCAATAAAATTCATCTGTATTGGCTGTTCCCATTAGTTGCTTTCAAATTGTTAATTTTCATTAAGAGAATACAAGCCACATTGTGCACGTGTTAGGGAAAGACAAAGAAGAAACAACTAACCTCCAAAAGATTTGCAATACTGTTTTTTATTCCAATGATCCATTCTCTTCTATCACACAAAAGGGCTGCCAGGATCTCTCCAAAAGTCCCAAATGATTTGAAAGCTGCCAATTAGGCAGCAGCAAGGGACCAAGAGTGAAAATTCAGTTTAAAAACGAAACAGGAGAGTAATAACATTTATTCTAAGGGTTGGTATCAGTATGATAAATGAAACATCAAAAAAAAAAAAAAAAAAAAAAAAAAAAAAAAAAAAAAAAAGAGAAGTGAATTGTTCCCTCCCAGAAATCTTTGAAATCCTATTAGTCTGCAATCAGCCACAAATGAAAAACCATGTTCCCTAAGCACAGCTGAAAATGCTCTATCAGCTTTTACTGACTCCACAGCCATTTGCCCCAAAGCAAACCCTGGATTGTTTTGCTGGCTGGCACCCCTTCCTTTATAGACGTATGTATGCACTATATATATGCATATATGCACATGTATGTATTTATGTTTTAATAATGAGTTTCCACTTTTCTCTGACATTGCAGAAAGACATTTCCTCTACTTAAGATTTCACATCCTGAGTGGTAAGGAGCAAAACTTTGTCTTTCTTGATTTAGGAAGGTAGTTACAAGGACTGTCTACATCATTTTTCCTCCAGCTGCTTCAAAACAACCAAGGAAAAGGCATAGATGATTTTGTCCCAGCCCCAGGCAACAGAACATCAAATATTTGCTTAGAAAAGACTCAGTATCCCCAGTCCAAGGACACAGAAGAGACACATGCTGCTTTGCTTTATTCTGGCTAGGCACCCCGATCCTACTGTCCAGCATCCCACACTACCCCATGCATGCAGTGGGGCTGCCTCCATCCCCAGATCTGCCCTGGCCATCCACAGCCCCTCACAAGAGACTGAGCAGCAGCACCTGCCCAGGTAACAGCACTTCAGCTATGAGCTTATCTCTAGAGAGAGAAAAATAATAAGAGAAGCAACGGGGGGAAAAAAATAAGGGGAGAAGAAAGCCCCTGATTTTAGTTACAAAGGCTTTGGTCATGCTTTCAGACCTGACACTGAGTACAAGCTATTGTTTCCGATGACATGAAGCCATTTTGCTGGGCACCCGGCGAGCAGAGAGAGGTCATTGTAATTCATAACAGGGAAGGCTGTTGTGAGTGTCACCCTATTATGATACACATTTTCTCTGAATTTAATTTATAGGAAAACATGTGCTGCATAAATTCAGGAAATAATCTCCATATGTTCTGAGCTGCAGCCCTCAGCCACTCCGCAGGCTGCAGTATATCCCGGTTAGGCACTGACCACTTTGCTGGCACTATTTGTAATGTGTGTCATGCAGCTAATGTGCTGCTACCAGCTGAGAGCAGCGAGCTGAGGGTCCCTGATGGAGCACTGGGGTGGCCAGCTTTGCTCTGTCCCCAGCTGATGGGCACAGTGAGATGGCCACGATGCCCAGCTGTGGCAAAAGCCTTCTGCTGGTAACAGGGAGCTACAGCTGCCTATGTGCCCTGGCTCCTGGATGTAATGCATCCTTACCCCGCTGCTGTTGCCATCTGGGCAGGGCCTGGGCTCTGCTGGGCTGTCAGAATGCACACTCTGTAATTTAAGAGCCATCAAAGACCGGGACTTCTTCCCATCTGACGGCAGGCCCTCAAAACCATTTGAAATCTAAAAACAAAATAGCTATGCTGTCTGCCTCCCTTCAGGATTCAGAGCCCACTCTGCTGCCTCAACTCTGGTAAGAAACCTATTATATCAGCTGACAGCGGTGCACTTAGGGGTGAGGAGGAATGTTATTTACTTACACACAATTTGCTCCATTTTTTTTCCTTTTGCAAGCACAAAAAGCATTACAATGCACATTACTGCAAGAGAATATTTCTGGCAAGTACTTCAAGTGAACACCTCAAAATCCACCCTAATTTATATCTTTACAGTATCTTTAGAATATATGTCCCCACTTATGTCATTAAGAGAGAAAACCACACCAGCAAGCACACAGCAAAAGGCATACATATGTATGCATGCATGAACGCACAGATCAAAATGCTTCAGAAATGTGTTGTCATTCTTAGCAAATCGGGCACTGCGGTGTGGAAAATGGAAAGATATCATAGCATTTCCCCACGCGCAGAACACAAAATAAATTGAAATGTTTATGTGTAAATCTCATTTCATATTATGATACTGTCGAAAAGCCTCACGCAAGCCTGGGGAACCAAGGCCACGCAAGGCACTATGTAAATACTGTGAAATAAGATAGAAGGAAGTTAACATGCCATAATGAAATTCTGATGTTTCAAAGTCAATGGGACTTTGGACATTGGCTCAGCAGGGCCAGAATTTCACACCATACACACATGCACTCTGTGACTATTCACTGGCAGGCTAGGAACACCTTGAGGGATTCATGACACGGTATCACTTCCCATCATTATTTACACAGGTAGAGGGAACCCATTGTCCCAAAAGACAACCCAAGCATAATGGGTTGCCACTGGCTATATTAATGCTAATGACTTATGTAATGAAGTCCCAAAAAGTGAGATGTCTATGGAAGAGAGATGTTGGTGATACCACATGGTTCATGCCCCCAGTTTATCTCTGACCATCTTTCTGACTGTGGTACATTCAGTGAGGACTCAGGAGAATACCTCTTGATGGATATCTAAGAGGCCGGATTTATTATGACAGAGCATTACTATCAATAGCGATTCACTTTAATTCATTGCCTTGCAGTAAATGTCTTATCTGAGGCATAATGGCATACACTAAAAATGCTCAATTGAAAAACAATTCCATTTGTGTCTCCTATTCAAGGTATTTTTTCTCTGGTTTCTTATTCTCACTTACTGAAGACATTTGCATGAAAATAAGATCTTACTCATAAGAGCTCACCTGCTGCCTGCTGTCTGGGAGCTGTAAGGCTCCCTGTTGTTGGCTATTGCAATCATTTTTACAGCCGTCATCTGGGATAACACAAAGGATTAAGACTCTACAATTGGAACAGTATCCAAAGTGCTCTGAAGTCAATGGAAACTCCTAGCTATGACTCAGAAGAGTTTTTACAGTGCCTCTGAAGCCTGGCTTGCTGAGCCTTCATTAACAACATTCGCTGTAAAAAGGTTTCTGCTTGCAGTGTGTCGGTCCTGCCTAGCATCTCCTCAGCAGAGTCACAGGATTGTGATGTGGAAAAGGAGAAAGTATCTCCCTCTCTCACACCCCTGCTCATGCCCTGTCCTGTGTCCTAACCCCACCTCTGCTCTCCATTCCAGATGTGTGGCACTTCTGCAGCAGTCCTCTTCAAGAGGGCTGGATTTGTCTAAAGAACACAATAATGATGGATCAGTGAGCACACCTCCTTCCTAAAAAGAACAACTGCTCCAAGGTGCATTGCAAAGTGACAGCAGATTTCTCATATTCTAAATAATACAAGGATTTGGAGACTTTTTAATAGCCTGAATTACATCTTCTTTCAAAATCTTCATTAAAGCTTTAAAGCCTGTAGTTCTAAAGTTTCTCATTCCCACTTTAATTTGCTCGGGGTCTGGATAACTTCATCTTTTGGTTGTTCTCACCTGTGAGCTAAAAAGCTTTAGACTGTGTAATAAATGGATCATTGAATCAATAGAACCAGACCCAAGAGATTAGTTTTCAGCAGACCAAAGGAAAGAAAGAATTACTGGAGCCTCTTCCCATTCTTACTACCAGACGGAAGATAGCAAACAAGCCTGTTCATACCAAAAAACAAGAAGACATCATCCAGAGCACTCACTCACACTAAAGGATTGTGCTCTTCTCATCTTTCAGGATGTGCTTGCTCTCCAACATTTTTTTTCCCCTCTTTGCATGTATCTCTTTCTCATTATTTTTGACTTCTAAGAATTTCACATTGGTTTGTTCTACTCTTTGAGCAGGTATCTCTGAGAAAGCAGCACTTTGCAAGCAGTACGTGGGTATTAGCTCTGTCTGTTAGTTGCTGGCATGTGGCTGTATTTGTAGACAGGCATTTCCTGACAAGGTTAGCTTTCTGTCCCATTGCAATCAACATGTGGAAGGGATGAACTAAACAATCATATTAGCTTCCAGCCAACCAAATCATAATTACTGACAACCTCAATAGTCTGTGCAAGGGAGAGTGGACTTCTATCTTCCTTAAGCCCAGATGGCATGAAAAGAGAAGAATAAGAATCAAAAGGATGTTCATGGCTTAAGAAAATAAGATTAAGAAGAAGGAAAAAGCACCAGACCTTCAAACAATCCCTCTAATTTTGATACCTTTACAAATTCAAACTGCAGAGATGAATTACTGATCTGTACAAATCCATTATCTTCCCCCACTGAGGAAAGAAGCCAAGTGGAACTGAGCTGTTTTAGTGAGGCAGTGGTCAAGCAGCAGTCTCATTTCTCAGCTGGTGAATGCAGCAATATTCTGTGCCAGATGCTAGTGCCCTTAGCTCAAGACAAGTAACACATACTTCATAAGCAATTATCTGTGGAATGGGACACTGCTCAGGAAGAGCTCACAGGTACCACCACTGTGAGGGCTGCAGCTGATGATCAGTTAGAGAACTAAGGTTTGCTATTTCAGCATTTGACACCAGACAAAGAAGCAGAGAAGCTGAAATGTTTTTGTGTTGCATACACATGTAATTTATCACCCACACATGCTTAGCATCAGCGACTGGTGCTCTGCACATGATTAGTTTTGAATGCATAGATTAAAACCATGGTATAAAACAACCTCTAGAACTGAAGTCCATTTACGAACCAAACACATGTAGCTGAAAGTAACAATGCACAGACAAGGGATTTTCATGGGCAGTTTCACCTCATTTTCTTTTCCCCATCAGGGACCTTGACTTGCTAGTTCCACCTCCTGCCCAACCATTTTCAATATCTCTTTAATCGATTGTGGTTTATAGATTATGGCCTTGTACAATTTACACAACAAACGATTCTATTTCTTACCTTCTGACATCCCATTCCATCATCTTTTAGCTACACTGACTTCTTTATTGGATAGGTGTTTGTTTTTGTTTTTAAAGCAGTAAAATAAAACAACATTGCATTTATTCAAATATGAAGATTAATGCCATCCCGAGAAAAGTTCTGATTAAATCTGGATTTATGTTTACATCAATGAAGCAGGTTATTAAAAAAAAATGAGTAAGTGTTGCTCCATAAACACTGTTAGAAACTCTTGTCACTGTGCCAAACAAAACTGACCTCTAACAGAAACACAAGTACAGAGGACCACTGACTACCAGTGATAGGATCAGTCATCCACAAGAAAATTCAGTTACTATTAAAGTCATAATGAAAGGAATCGCCAGAAGGAACTCCTGAGTGTGGGGCATGTTTGTCTGGATTGCAAAGCACAACCATTTCCTACCTCAGCAGGCTTTTGAGCCTTAAGAAAACATGCCCCCCAGGGCTGCCATATGGCAAAAGGCAGAGGGAAGAAGAAAGGCAGCTTGGCCAAATCTGTGCACTCAACTGTTATTCCCTCTCTCTGCCCTGTGTCAGTCAGCCTCTGAAGAAGGCTGTCAGATTAAGATGTGCTCTGCTTCTGCATTTCTGCTTTATGTAGCCTTTGGAAGATGCTGATGATTTAAGAATGTAAATAATGTTAAAATGGCAACTTAGGAAGGAAAGAAAACTGCGAAAACAGAACATTTAAAAAGAAATGTATGCGATGATGAAGAAACGTTGAAACAGTCTACAGTTATCACCCAGGCTGCACCAAATAATCCATATTCAAGCAGCTCTGTTGTGAAAATTGGATTTTGTTATGTTCTGGAATTCCTGCTCAACAAGATGCAGATTCAACTAGAAAGACTGCTTGTAGATTAATGTTGGAAATGGCAAAAAAATATTAGGCCACCTACCATGATGCTTAGGATCTAACATCTCTTGCCCAATGCAGAACTATTTCAGCTCTATGTAAGAGGCAAAATGACACAGCCAATATAGTCTCCGTTGTGTTTTCCCATGTATCTATAAAAACACTACCAAATGACATCAACTCCACTTTTTTAAAAATGACAACATCACTTAAGCAAATGGATATTTCTGAAATTCAGCCCTACCCCTCCTCAGGCTGGAGTGTTCCCATACATCTGTAGTATTTACGCATACTGACATGCAGAAGACACCAGACAGAAGTACAGTGATATGTTTTTCTACAATCCATACATATTTTATGCACTTATATGTATTTCTATTTCATGCTTATAACAACAGCAAAAACATATCTGCCCTGGGTTCAGATGCTTCCTCCTCCTCAAACAGGTAGAACAGTACATCTCCTAATAAAAAGTTGATGAAGCATCTGTAGCAATGTAGGCAAGGGGTAGTAACATTTACAATGCCTCACAATGTAAATGCAGACTGGAAGCTCGAGACGTGAGGCAAAGCAGACATGGCAGCAGTAAGGCTGGAGACATCAGGAGCCATGTCGGTAGATGTGACCACTACCTAGAATACAAATCTTATGACCTAATAGCAGCAAATTGCAAGAATTGACAGATGCAACGGATATCTGCCCTGGGGCTTGCTGGAAGCTTCAGTTATTAATCTTGTTTGTATAACAGTAGAATCAATGTCATCTTAACATTATGTATTCCGAGAAAACTACCTGCTTTCCTGTCAGTCGCCACTGTGTTGAAACTAATTTCACATAGCCCACCCTGGCAGGTATTAGATGGTAATGACTTTTAGACATCACTGATCTGAGATGGCCCCAAGCCAGACTGCAAGAGGTAAAAGGATCCACAGCCTAAACCACCCCTGATCTTGTGAGCAAATCACACGAGCAGGATGCTTTAAAAGTAAGGAGCAAACAAAAAGCACTCAGCACATTCAACCTCTCAGATTTTTCCTCCCTCTCAGCAGCTCCAAAGCTCCCCAGAACAAATCTGCAACCTAGTCAGGACAGTAAGAAGACAGAAGCCCTGAAATTAGCTGACTTGACTTGGCAATTTCTGGAGTGACCTTCAACTACTGTAGCAGTTGTACAGCCCCAGTCTCTATCTATCGCTAAAGATTCCTTCTGCCATAGAACCATTCACTTGGGGCCATCTCAATAGTTCAGAGCTTAAAAGTAAGAGCCTGAAAAGTGTGCAGACAGGTTAAAATGAATGTAAAGCTTGCTGGTAGTTTGTGCGTTTAATAGGAATAGGAATAACCATAATAATTCATTTGGTTCTGAGCAGAGCCCTTTCCACTCTTTCATCCTATGCCCTCTCTGTTTCAGTAATGCAAGCACCAGCAACCTCAGCACAGACTTATTCCTCAAGCAGCCTCGTTCTGCTCTCCCTCCTGGAACCACATTGCATTTCTCTCCTCACTGCTATTTGTGATTCCCTCGTACTTAAATGCCATCTACAAAGTATGCTATTTTCTTCTTCCATGCCATTAAAGATAATGTCAAATAAGATGAAACTGAAAACCAATCTCTTTGGCATCTTACTGGGAACATGCCCCTGCTCACTATATTACCTACCTTTGCCCCCCTTTTTTCCCAATTTCAGGTGCACATACCCAAATCCTTTTCTCAGACTGTTCAAATGAAACTCTCTAACAGCCCTCTGGAATTCAGACTTCTTAGACCTGCACTATCCCCCTGAATCTTAAAGGTCCATATCCTGCAAAGAGTATGGATGTGCTTAACTTTACATATATAACCAGCTACATTAAAGAAAATGGGAGTAATTGCCTGCTACAGCAGATGCAAATGTGTTTTTGGGATAGAGAAAATGGTATAATTTTGCACTTCTATTTAAAGAACACAAATCCATTTCATCTACCAAACTTCATTCTTTCCAAGAGCTTTAGTGATCATGGTTCTGTTTGATGTCTTCACTCTCTGTCAGTGGGAGTCTTGCTATTTACTTAAATGCAACCAGGATGCCAAAACAGATGTTCCTTGATTTATTCTGAGATATTATTGGATACTGGAGATGACAAAAAATGGGGGTGAGTGCTCTCCTTTATGCCTTGTGAAGTCTTCCAAAGCTTTGCAGAATTATTGATGGTACAATAATTAGTCAATTTCCTTAATATTCAAGAGGCCACATTAGCCAAAGCAGAAGGAAACTGTTGAATTAGTTTCGTAACAACATTCTCACAGGCTCCTACCTTTCCTCCTGCCTCTATTTATAAAGAATATTCAATGTGCTGGATATTTTTAAAAACTCTTAAGGAGAACATTTTCAAAACAAAATCTGGGCCAGACTTTCGACAGCCTCAGCTCAGAGGAGAGGGATGGATTTTCAAAGTCTTAGGTGAACAATGAAACATCAGCATTGCCTCAATGATCTGCTGGTGCTGGGCTCCACTGAACAACAGTCTTCCTTTGTTCCTTCCCTACCACTTTCGCCATTTTTTCTCTGTGCTTTTCACCCAGCAATCACTCCTTGTCTGTCCTTGGAGGAACAATTGTCACTCTGATGCAGAGGTCAGTGGATTTCCAGCCCATATTCAATTGACTCCCCCCAAATTGGAAGTTTTTAGATTGCCTAACAGTCCATGCTGGTCATCCATTTAAGTCCCCTTCACTTCTGAAATCCAGTAATTTTTTTAAAGTTTGTTCTTGCAGCCCTAAATTCAAGTGTTTCATTCCTTTGTTACAGAGGATTTTCTATCATACAAGGAGAAAAAAAAAAAGAAAATAGCAACAACATTAAACATCAAAACAATGTCCCAGGTGATTTACTGGACGTCTTAAATGATGATATGGAGATGGTACAGAGACTGGGAAATTTTAGTTTTGCACTCTGGACAAGCAGGCACAAATGGGAGAAAGAGGGTAAAAAGTTCTGCTTCGTTAACGTGGCTGTTGACCATTTTCTTCCCCAAAATCCCTGGAGCCACTGCAGGAATTACTCACCTATGTGTACTCAGTTGTCTGATCACTGGCCCAGAGCTATTTAGAGGTGAGTTCTGTTTTTCACAAGATCTCAAGTCAGCAAATAAGAGTACTTGTCAGCTGAGTCATTTCTGCTAGCTTTGCATTAAGCACTATGGCCGGAGGGGATGCGCAATAGAATTTAGGCCAAGTAAGAGGGCAAAAGCTCAGCATCACTCAACAGCAAACCCTGCAACAGGGTCAGAAAAGCAGGCAGAGTTCAAACAAGACTGTCACAGTAGCACACAAGAGAATCAGTCTCTTTGTATAGCCTCAGAAGCAGAAGCATTTCCATTGCCATTAGGTTGACTTGAGGTAACACACAACCAGATGTGATAACCACACATGGTGAGATGCGGAGATATGGTGGTGTCAGTAATAAAGCTGTGATGCTGGCTCTCCAACTATCCATCCCCAAAGCTCGGGGGCAACTTGAGGTAAAAAAAAATCCAAGCTCATCTGAAAATTGCAGGGAGGTTACAAAGATTTCAAAGCCATGCAAAATCCAGCAGCAAGCACAGCCAAGCTACCGCCCAGCAAAGCAGCCTTCACAACACTACATGTTCAGAGAACTTGTAGAGCTCACTTTGGACATCTTCCTAATGCTCTCCAGCGAGACTGAGAATAGCAGCACTGAAGCACAACAGGAAAACGCACACACAAGCAAGGTCCCTGCAGCCAAGTCCAGCCTATAAATTTGGGCAGCTGACATTACAGATGTCTTCCTGTCACCCTGCTGCTAAGACTCACTGTTCTGAAAAGACAGATTGAGACAGGTCAGTGGGCACACACAAAGCACTACTCAGACACCCAGAAATATATTGGGTCAACGAACTACATCAAGACTTGGGGCTGAGCTACTGGTCACCATTTAAGAGATTAAATTGGTGCCATGTCAATAAACAAACAGTAAAGGAGATGGCAGAAACCTTTTTCCCTTTCCACCTCTTCCCTTTGCTGCTGCTTTTACCTCTGCTGCATCTCTGAGCCTTGGTAACAAGCCCCAGGGTTTACAGCAGCACAGCAACAAGGAGTGCTAGAATCAATGTTCCCTCCATACATGATTGCCTGTTCCAGGGAGAAGGCAAGGTGAAGGTAAGAGCTCTAAGCCAGCAATCGGGAGGCCACATCAGCCCCCAGGGTGTAAAAGGCTGCAAAGTTTCCTGATAACATGAGGCAGAGCCAAAGAAAATAAACAGCGTTGTGGTATTCCTGCCTGGGAGGCACAAGTTCTCCCTCACCTCAAAGCTTCCTGAGCCCCCCATCAAAATGATTAGATTCTAAAAACTGCTGAAACCAGAGCTTTTCATGGAGATCAGTCAAGAAGTCACAGCATGACAAAAAAGTAACTGGGGCTGTGGTAGGGTGAGAGCCCTTCTTCCTGTGGTGGCTGTATATTGGCATGTATTAAGTATAGACACAACAGTAAGCAATAAATCACAGCCCAGGAGAAGTGCCAGGTGGAATGCACTGGAGGAAATTAAAACATCCCTCTCAATACAGTTCGGCATTGAAAGGAATACAAAGGAGACCAAGTTGACTTATCATCTGCATTGCCAGGGTGCTAAGGGGAAAATGGTTTCCAAGATTTCCAGTTGAAAAAAAAAAAAAGGCAGGTGAATAATTTCCTGAAGAAAAAACTTAGCTTGTAATTAATAATGACATCACAAACAACCTTTAAAATAAATTAATAGCATCCTTGCTTGATTTCCTAATCTTCCTTCTTTTTTCCTTCTTTTTTCCTAGTGCACACTCCCTCCACAAGACTCAGCCAAGGAGCAAAAGATCCATCACAGACTCCATAAGTACATGAACTGGCCAGCACTGGAATTCAGCAAATTCTGACCTCCTACATTGCCAAATGTATGCAACCCACATTGCTGTCTGAAGTCTCCATCTCACGTGCTTTGCTATAGCCCAATAAGTGGCTTACATTGCCTAGAAGTAACAAACCAGTCAGGATGGACTAAAGCTATACTAGCAGGGGAGGATGCTGAGGACCTCAGGCCTTAGGTCGATGGTGCTCCTATCCCCCAACCACTGCTGTGTTCTTTTTTTCTACTTGTTCCTTTTATAGGCAGTTGAGCAAACCTCCACCATTTGAGCTTTAATGGAACTGTCATACAATGTACTTATACAGGCTGAAACTGGGACACGATCTATAAATTACCGGAAAGTTGAACTCAAGATTAGGAAAAGAAAGAAAAGGAAGAACTCATTTGTCTTGAAATTGGATCACATATATGTATACACACATAAATATTCCCAAAATGAAACTCTCCAGGACAGGCTGGAGAAGACAGCTGTTATGTTCTACCTTTTTAAATCTCTGCTTTTAAGAGCTAAGGACGAGATGGCATTTTCCAGCTGTGATTCTTTCTCTTACTAAACACTTTGGTGTCAGCCTCTCTGTATAAGCAGTTAAACCTTTACACATTAAACACTTCTGAGTTTAACTTGCAGTAATGTCCAAGTTATGTTTTCTAAAGAGATAATTAAAGAGGCTCAGCAAAAATAGAAAAAGCCATTATTTTTACACTGAGACAGACATGAATTTAGTACAAGCTGATAGATAAACTCTACTTGTTGAAAATAAAATTATTGTGACATTTTCTGTATTAGATTTTTGGCAAGAGAACAGGGACATCTTGCACCAGGCTGCGAAAGAGGGAGTCCATTTAGATGGTGCTAACAAATTCCTTCCTCTTGTCTAGCACAGAGGACATCAGATTCAGAAAAAACTCTCATCAAAAAAAGCAAAGCAGAGGCAGATGAGGAGAGGAAGCAATGTTTTTAGAGATGTACACACGCCATCAGTTGGTTTCACACTGGTTCACCTGCTAGAAAGAAGCGCTACTATTCATTTCCAAATGCCTCCTACACTCATTTCTGGGTGGAGATCTGCTCTGGAGCCAGGGCTGATAATTTAAAATATATATATTTTTTCTATTCCCTTTAATAGATGCAATCAAGACACAGAATCTATCCAGGTGTAGGAGGTGTCACACTTAGTTGAAATGAGCTATTGGGTTCCAAAAGCAATAACAAGGAGCCACATAACACAGCACTGCCTCATCAGATTTTGAGAGGTGATCACTCAGATAAGCAAGGATAGGCTGGCTGCAACCAGAAACCTGCAGCCACACAGCTAGCAAAACACATGAAGCTAACAAAATCAACACCGAAATGTTAAATTTCTCTTAAAAAAGTAAATACTGCAAGTCCTTCCTCGGTAAACACACAATTAATTTCTAATGAGGACTAATTAATATTTACAAAAAAAAAAATATTGCTCATTCTCATTGCTTCTGTCATCAATGTATTATCAGGAGATGCACTTTCAACAGTGTCTTTTGTCTTTCAGGAATGAAAAAAGGCATTCTATACTGAATAAGGCTGGAAATATGTTTCCCTGGTGCTTTTCTTTTTAAGCTGAAGTGGAATCTATCAGCACTATAAATTTGCTTACCCTTCTGTTCTGTACATGGAGCATCTCTCCAGAGGAATTTTCAGCACTCCGTTATTTAAGCCCACAAAGAGCGACCTGTCGCTGTGCAGGATTTGGAGACTCTTGATTGCTTCCCGTTGTCCATCAGGGAGGATCTGCATTTCCTCTAAATAACAACTCCTCAGGCTCCTGTTAGTGGTAGAAAGGGCCTTCAAGATGGTGCCATACTCTAGTGGAACAAGAAACAAGGCACAAGTAAATCCTGGGAGACATTGCCTTCGTGTCACACCTACCTAAAGATCAAAATACTGATGCTATGCAGTGGCTTTAACCCTAGCTTTGTGTCATTTTCTAATTTGAACATACTTGCTGCCCATTATATAGAAGCCCCTGCTCCATGATTACAATTCTAGGAAGCTCTCAGACATTACAGAAATGAGAAGGACTTGAGCCATCTGAAGAGTGAGTACCTGGAAATAATTCCCACTTGGAGCACTGAGGCAGAAAAGAGCTTGGTCCTGTTACCAGTGAGTTGTAAGGAAGGTGACCTGAGATAACAGGAATCATTTCTGGTGCCTCAAAGTCTATTTTTCTTTTGGTTTATGGAGCAGATCAGCGCAATTTGATGTCATGACAAATGACAACAGATGCAGCCGCCCTGCTGGAAATCCCAGAGGCCTCCATAATGATTGCATGGGTCATGAGTCTAATTGATCCTCTTCCTGGAAGAAGTTATCCTGCTAGCTTGACAAGGGGATGTTACAGCATCAGCAGTGCATATGCAGAAACATATACGCTTCTGCATATATGCTTGTGCTCACAGTGCTCTCAGCTAAACAATCTGAAGATCTGAAAAACTGTGGGAGATTTATGATGGGGAAAAGGGGTAACCACACTGTTTTTCATTAAAACCCCAAGAGAGGTCTGTCAGTCCCAATTGTTTTCCAACTTCAATCTTTCCATCCAGATCACTTCTGTATTGGTGCCAAAGCTCAGCAATTTACAGCAGTGGGGTTGGCTGCAATGCAAAGCCTTTTTTTTTTTTTTTTTTTTTTTTTTTTTTTTTTCCCCCCCCCCCCTCTGCTTAACAGAATCTTAAGTGTGGAACAAGACTGAGGCCCAGGTTTTGATTTTTGGGTTTGGTTTTTCTCAGGATTGGTTTTCTGTTCAGCGCTACCTTGGAGCAGGGCTGTTTCTCCTTAAGAATTTATTTATTTTAAACATTTCAGGTCCAGCACAGCTTTGTCTTCAGTCGCCACCAATCAGGGCAAGAAATCAAATGAATAAGAAACTTATGTTATGGCAGAAGACTTTTCCATAGAAGTGAAACGAGACAGAAATAACCTCAGCTTTCTGGCTTGAAATATCAATTTAAGATATCAAAATGGCAGAACACTGTTATCTTTCCATTTAACTACAATCTTCTGATCATAATCAATGTCCAGGGAGGCTCCTACAGTGGGAATGTTACTAGAAGGCATCAAAGATGGTCACTTGTGAAGCAAGTGGAAGTGAAAGTTACATAAAGTATTCTGGGAAGGTGGTAACATGAGAATGAGGCAATGACTCTGTATTCAGATCTGAGATTAAACTAACACGGACGCAATCCATCTTATTCTAAAGTCAAAGCTTCTGCTATAGAGGATAACAACATTATACCCATGAGGGTGGCCATATGCTCTGATTAATCAAGCTATTTAATTTAACCTCTGTCATTAGTATGAATATGGGCTAAGACAAGCATTAATAACACTCTACCCTTCTTCTGCACCTTTCATTTAGCCAAGATATCTGTACAGAAGAGGCAGAACATCCTGCTAATTAGAGGATGGCAGTAGAAATTAAGAAACTCAAATTATACACTAATACTACCACTACGCATGAAAACACTGCCTCAGCTTCCCCATCTACATCCCATTTCACTGAATGATTGTTCCTGAAAGCAGAGGGACTCACATACCAGTAGGCATGTGGAATTGCATAGAGAAACTTCAGGCAAGCCTGGAAGTTAAAAATTATTATTGCCTATTAGAGATGAGTACATCATAATGCAGAGAGGCAACTTATGTGCACAAAACCACAGAACGTTTTGGTGACCTCTGCTCTTCCCCATTGCCATGTGTTAGTGTGATCACTTGAAGCACATTTTTGTAAAAGGAAGAAAAATATTACTGTTGTTTTCAAACACACTGTAGACTTACGGCCCGTTCACTTGGGAATCTGCCTCAAGTCTTCCATTGTGCTTTTAATTTATTCAGGCAAACTAACTTCCATGAAACATTGTACCAAAATGATATTGAATGACTACTGTGGTAGTCATGGTATCACTAGCCGGCTCCCAGGACTCCTAAGTCTATGAGTAAGTGGAGGCCTTAGCCTCTAGCGTTCTTACCTGTTCCAATATACATCACGTGGTAGAGAGTATCCTTCCCCTGAACAATATCAACCACTAGTTTAGAGAATCGAATGCTGTCCTGAGTCACATACGGATCTACGGTGACCGGCTGCACCACGTCGTTCATCAGGAACAAGCGCTGCGCGTCCTGCAGGACTCTCTCTGTCAGGTTCTCATTCGGGCTGTCATCACTCAGTGTCCCACACTAAACATGGAAGATGGAACTTCAGCACCATTTGCACCATTTGTTTGCTTTCAGTAGACTGAGACCAAACCCAGAAATGCTCAATTTTAACCAGCCATGCCCTGATGATTTCCTGGGGAGGTGGGCCTGCGTGAGGGTCCCACCATCAGTCCCTTGGCATGGGTTATGGCTGGCTTTGGCCTGTAGCTCACTTTTTTTAAAAAGTTTCTCCCAACTGGTCTGCAGACCAGCAATGTGGTGTTTCATTCCTTTGAGGTACCTTGGAGCCAGCATACCAAAGAAAAAAAGGTATTAACAAACTGAGGAAGGAAAAAAAGAATTAAAGCTAGTTATAGAAAGAGAGATTTGAAGTTGGTAGTAGAAACAAAGGTTTTGTGGCAATAAATCCTTGAAGCATTTCAAATAATCTTCAGACTCTGCCTGACATCTCAGTCTGTATAATGCACAAAACCTGGAGGTTAAAAAACCTGAAAAACTGGTTGGTTTTCCATCAAAGAATCTAACTCACCCCACTGCTTTTCTCATGTTCTCCCTTCTCAACAGACCCCTCCAGCTTCATCTTAATCCAAGCAGGTAAGCCACTAAGTGCCTCCTCCCTCTTTTACCTTTATTGGCAGTGCAGATTGACCTTGGTGAATCCATCCTCCAACATTAATGGAGATAGAACTCAGGTCTATACAGAACAGAGGGGAAGAAAAGAGTTTATCTTGTGTCTTTTGAACACCAGCTCATGGCCTACCTCTCATAAACTGTCTGAGCAGTTTTACTAGAAAAAAAAAATATTTTTCTTCATTTTGGGTCCAGGTGTTTCCGCTTTCTTTGGAAGGGAAGCCATTATTCTGCAAATTAGGATGTTGATCTACTGCACTTCAGCTACAGTATACAACTTTCCCATATGCATACTCTCAATATTCATCAAAGCAACACAGCAGCACGGCAACCTTTCAAAGGTGCACCATGTAGAGCTCCTCCTACCAGCTCACAGGAATTTAGCTCACATGTACACAGTCAGTGTAATCAGATCCCACAGCTGATATACTGAGTCCTACAATTGTCAAGCCTTTAAGAATTAATTTCTGCAAACAAACGCATTTGTTGGTGTAGTACAGAGCTTGGATTCTGTAAAAATCCACCACCAATATTTCAGAGCTAATTATGTTGTTATTATTTCCAGAGGTCTTTTTATTTCTCTGCTGCTTCATTACAAGTTCTGAAAGTTTTTCAGTTATATCTTTTCTGCTGTCTCCTGTACTCCTTCTGGTTTACACTGCTGTCTTTTTATGGATGCTTTTCTCCCCACGCTCTTTCCTTTCTAGAGCATCACTGAAGGAGGAGTCCCAATGGCAGGAATGTCATTGTTGGTTTTGTTTTCTATTCTCCTCAAGTCACAGATAATCCTTTTGGGCTATTGGCAGCCTGTATGCTGACACAGCATCCCTCTGGTTTGGTTTTATTTTGTTTTGTTCTAATTTCCTGATTATCTGCACTGCCCTGATCCTCTATATCCTTCTCCTTCCTCTCAGAATAAAAAAAAAAAAAAAAAAAAAATTGGCATCTTTCCTTCATCCTCCTTTGAGAACACTGAAGCAAAAAAATTAATTTAATTTTTTCACAATATCTGCCTCTTCTGTCACTAAATTACCCTTGTCATCTCCTAAAGACCCTTCACTGACCTCCTGTTCCGCCTGTACTTGAAAAACATCTTAATCTCTTCTGCAATCTTCCTTTTGTCTGCCACATATCTTCTTTTCCTTTCCTTATTTTCCCCTGACCCTTTTCTTTCATCTTGCTGCTGCAATCTTTGCACTCCACATTTTATCTGATACTTTTCAGTACATGGAAATGCTTTCCAAAGCCCTTTTCTATTTCTCCAGGGTTAGCCCAGCAAGGGACAGAAGAAAGTCCTTCATTCTCATTTAACCTTAACATTTCTCTTTAAATTCCAAAAAATGTGATCAAGAACCTGAGCGTGTCGTCCCACCTTGTACAGGGAGAAGCCCTCTATCAGGTGCTGTGTTGGAATTCAGAGGGTTCCTCAGGAGTAACGTGGAGGCAGATTTGCCCCCCCTCGGCTCCTGCAATGATTTCAACTGACTGCAGAATCCATTTTGGAGGGCTCCTGACATCACCAGCTTGAAGGCAGATGGCACTTGCAGACAGCCTCAGGACCTCTGCCATTATGAGGCAGAACCAGATTCACACAATTGGGATGGAAATATTCACTGTGCAGAAGCAAGGACAGAAGGACGAGCCTGTCCTTTCCTGGATACTCCAGGTGGAAAGGGACTGAGCTGTAAAATGGGCTCTCACTTCAGAGGACTCAGAATTATGGGGGCTGTCAAATGCATACTTTGTGTTGCACTGACAGAATCTAGGGATAAGCCTGTTCTATACATTTCAAATTGGCCTTAACTCGTAACTCTGGAAAATTGCTCATCATGAAATCAAACATTTTTAAGGCTAAAAGGAATCTCTGTGACCATCATGATGTAGCCTCTTCCACCAGTCGCTTTTGCAATGTGTCAGTAACTTCTGGCTGAGCTACCATGTCTTGGGGAGACATCCATCTCACAGTGAAACACTGCCTTTAGGGTCCTATTAAGTGATGAAAAATTCATCACATCCTTACACAGTTGATTACCTTTCTTGTTTAAAAGCACAGGTTGTCTCCATTGTAGTTTGTCAGCTTCAGCTTTCTACCCTCAAATCTGAAGCTTTGGTGGGGATATGCTTGCACGTCCCCTGTGAGGACCACGTGCTCAGTGTTCGCATGCCAATGTGACATGCAACAAAGACAAGAGAGTAAAAAGGGTGGATCTGCCCTGTTGCATCAGAATTTGGGCCCATTTGGGTGGTGAGGTGCTGCCCTGAGAAGTTGTGGATGCCCCATCCCTGGAAGTGCTCAAGGCCAGGTTGGATGGGGCCTTGGGCAGCCTGCCCTGGTGTCAGATTTAGTGGTTGGCAACTCTGTCTGTGGCAGGGAGTTGGAACTACACAATCTTTGAGGTCTCCCTTCCAACCCAAGCCGTTCTAAGATTTGTGATGTAGGCTGATGCTGTTCCTGCCATTGGCCATTATCAGTAGTTTCAGAAAGTGGTTTTCAGTGGCTTTCAGTGGGGAGATTTCAGTGGTATATCCTGAAGAAAACCTCTCCTCACAACATTTTTACCTAGAAGAACACCTCTGGCCCACAAAAATTTTAAGTTCTTCATTCTTGTAAAAGCTTTGAACACTCTTATCTGTATAAAGACTTAAAATTTCCCACTAATCCTATAGTCTCAGTAAGATGCAGCAAGGAGTTCCAGACTAAAATACTCAGAAAGGTGGAGAAATATCATTTATCTGCACCATGGGTCTACCTAGAAAAGAAAGCCCCATACAAGTTAACCCAATGGGATGATGGAAAGTAAAAAGCACTAGAGCAAAACAAAGGGCAGCAGCAATACCTGGAAATTCGGGATGGGGTTTGCTGTTGGCAGCCAGGCTGATCTTGGGTTCTCTTGGTAACGGAAAGGACCATTAAATGCCTGAGTAATGGCACTGAGATTGAAGGCACACACTGCTGAGGCAGCTATGCTGTTTCTGGAAAAAGGGAGAAAAAAAATCAATTTAATCATTAGAACACTGACATTTTCATCATAACAGATATCAAACTCCACTCAAATAAAATAAGTGTAAATTGCTAGGTAGACGTACAGTGACACCAATCTCAGGGGGAGTAAAAATAAATAAATAAAGTGCAAAATGCAAATGAATCGCATGACAATTTTCAGAATGAATGTTAAGCTTGGTTTTAAAGTGCCTATGATTTAAGGGCCACAGAAGCAGTCCTGACATGAAAGGAGAATACAGTTTAATTTGCACGGGTTATTTGTGTCCAGATTTTTTTATTTTTTTTATTTTTTTTAAACACCTCATCTATCTTGATTGATTACAAACAACGTAATTTTTAATCTCTTGGTGTTTCTCAAGGTGAAAGCCTGTTTCTACCGGCTCCAGCTATAAAATACACCTCCTACTATTTGTATATACTGTATATATAAGCCCACACATGCATGCACACATGCAGGCAGAGGGAGGGAATGACAGCGCACACCAAGCTGGTGGTTACAGTAGCTCAGCAGGCACAAATGTCTTGCTAATATGTGCAAGCCTCTGTCTGCACTGCTCACTGCTCTCTGTTCCCAGCTGGGCGCAGCATCTGGTAGGGCAGGCTGCTCACCATGCACACACCAGCCAGGGGAACGCAGTGAAAGAAATGTCACTGCAGGAAGGACTTTTTGGCAGGGAATTGTTTTTAGGGGGGTGATGATGCCCATGCAGACTTGCACACAGATCTGCTGGGTTTTTTGGTTTGGCCCGTCTCAGCCATTCCTTTGTGGACCTGAGCTGCTCAGTGCTTTGTGCCCCCAAAGGATTGGCTTACACCTCCCTGATGAGGATGGCATTTGCTGAGCGGTAACGTAAAATTCCAAACCTGCTGACAGCTCCTTTTTTTTATTTCTATGTTTTTAATAAAAAGAATAACATTTAGAGAGAAAGATATCAAAATAAAGCTAAAAATAAAGCTAGCACGGAAGACTGACTCGTCACAGTGCCTTTTAAATAACCCAAGTGTCGCTGTATGTATCTTGCTGCTAATTAAAGCAATTTGAATTCTCTGAAAAGAACTTTTTTTTTTTTTTTAACTAAACCAATAATTACACTTTCTCACAGAAAAAAAAAAAAAAAGAAAGCCTTGCTTCACAGTCCCAGGCAGGAAAGCAGAAAGCCAGATTCTTTCACAGCGTATTTCCTCAGAGCCATACAATGTCAGGAGGAACTTTTCACTTTGCCTTCCCATTCCCTGCTCCTGCCCCTGCTCTCCTATCCCCGCAGTGATGGAGTAGCTCCCTTTGAACATGTCAAAGCAACGCCAGGCGAACCTTTCTCCACTTTTGTCTGCACACCGCTGACGCAGTGCATGCTTGCAGACGGCAGCTCTTAAGACAAAGCTAATGATGGATGACAAGTAAATGCCTGGAGGCACACATGGGAGAAAAAAAAAAAAAAAAGAGAATGAGATGGAAAATGAAAAAGGAAAAGAAGGAATAAAACCTTGCTAGTCTAACAAAAACACTTCTTTTTTTTTTTTTTCTTTTTAATTTAAAAAAAGGACCTTTTCAGGGCCCTGCTAAAGAATCCACAGTGTATTCCATTCCCTTTGCTGAAGAGGAGAAAGGAACAACATTTTTGATGAAATAATGCTATCTGTGGCCTGGCATATTTCCCATCCCTCCCCTACGAAAAGTCAGAGCCCAGTCCCCAACCAAAGGCATCAGTTTGGGCAGCAGGCCCCTTGCACGACATGCAGCCTCCTTTATTTCACCTCCTGCACCCTGGCACAAAATCGTTGGCTTAGTTCAAGGAGGTTTTAACATGGTCTCCATTACCTTACATTATCTTAACTGTATTAAAAGTTTCTGAAATATCTCATCAGCAACTTCCTCAATATTATTTCCCACTGATTTAGCTGGATATAACATAAAATGAAGCAATAAATCCTTATGTGGGTATTACCACAACTAAATATGATACAGACTAATTGCCTTTTTTTAAAGATGACCCTAACTCCATTAAACATGAAACTTTCAAAATAAAAACACCTTTTTTTTAAAAAAAAGTAATAGTTTTAGGTGCATCAGTATTCCATTATACAGGTATTCACATTAGAGTATGCACCAACCCTCTTTGGTATGCAGCACTCATGCAGCATGATATCAGTCCCAGTGGAAGTTAAAAGAATAATTACCATTATTCCTCTAGTCAGATGACAAATTGGAACATTTTCTCTTTGAACTCTCAAAAGAACATCATGTTGTAGACCCAAGCTACTTGATCTAACTTCAGCTATTATCAATAACTCATCTCTCCTACTATACAAATGTTACATATTATACTGTCCTCAGAAGACACCGGAGGGAACATACACCTGTAATGTGAGAAGAGTGACTTAATTGCAATCCAAAGGAGACAGGGGTAACACCATGTCTCACGTTTTAGCCAAACTGGAGACAGACACAACACGAGAGAACTGTTCCAACCAGAGCTAGGCCATGTATCCTGTTTTACTCAAAATCTATATCATTTTTATTAATATAATACATTTATTAATAATTTTATTCTCATTTTCAATTTCCGTTGTTGGCTGGATGAATGGACAAATGGATAGATAAAACATTACCATTCTGGGCATCATAAAAGTCCTCTCTTGATATTTAAAAAATCATCTTCATCAGCCACAGCAGTTGCCAGCTTTCCTTTCACATTCAGGAAGTTTCACTAGCAGCCTGTAAATATTTTTTGGGAGGGGAAAAGCTCAAAACCAGAACAAATACTCTCTAAAGTCCACAGTCAAGGTCCAGTGCTCAACTACTTATATTTTTTCACCTCTGGATCCATCCCATCTAACTGTAGCACAAAAAGGGACACCCAGAGCAGGTTGCCCAGGACCATGCCTAAGTGGCTTTAGAAACTCTTCAAGAAGGAAGACTCCATGAACCTTTTCTAGCTGCTTCTCCAGAGGCTTGTTTTAGGCTGGCATTGGCAACAAAAGTGCAGAAGCCAAAAATGGAAGGTGAATGAGGGTTCCCAAACACTTACATAATTCTTGGCATTTACAAACTGGGAATATCATTCTGGCTCTGTTCACTCTAATAGCAGAAATTGCACATACTAGTTCTGCAGCTAACAGGCTTCATATCCTTATTCATATCCACGGGTCCATATCCTCCTTCCTATTGAACAGTACTCCATAGCAAAAATAGCCCCAAAGTAGTTGGCTACCCAGCATGAGAAAGGCATTTTGAGTGGTTGTCAGGTGGAGTAACTAACTCAGATTTCTACTCTCTAGTTTACACGTCAGGATAACACCCCCCTAGAGAACATGTATTATTGAAACTCAATACCACACAGTCTGGTTATAGCCTGAAACTTATCATCCTAGCCCTGGGCTTCAGAGAAAAAGTTATTTCACTTTTTCTGTCTTAAAAAAAAATACATTATGAGTTTTTTAATATATTTTTTAATTAACTTCTCCTTTCTGCCTTCCCAGCTACATTAAATCATTCCAATTACAAGTTTTTTCAATATCAAGCCAAGAAAAGGTGATTATGAAGTTTCAGAAATCATTCCTTCCCCTTGGAGTTCTAATGCTGCTTTTGATTTGTGGTCCTGAGACTGTTTGTAGCAGAGGTATAGACCCACTTAGAAAAGTCAAAAGCTGTGTAGCCTGCATGACCTTGCATATATAATGTATTGTTTAGCAGCAGTTAATGCTGATTTCAGTACAGGCTATTGTGATGCCATTTGCCTCCTTCTTCTCATTCTAACCCTTCTCTCTAAGTGAATATATCTGTCCTTTTGTAGGGCCAGCCCTGATGTCCACACAATAGTGTCAGATCATCCAGGCATTAAGTAATAAATAAATAAAATAAAGTCATTTTTCTCCTGCGTCCTTTTCAGATCAGCTCTGCAAACTACATAAGTAACAGAAAGTCAGAAGTCTGTTACTGCTCAAGCTTATATAAAATTGCGTAATTTAGAAATGTACTGTCAACTTTTAGGGACCCCAGGCAAACATGAGCAATGGACAGAAAACACTGTCCTAAAGCACTGTTGCCATGATGGATAATACAAACCTACTTATTCCTTTGTGTTAACCAAAGGATCTTTCAAAAACTGTTGATCAGATTGTTTAAGAAATCAGGACAACGTCAGTCTCAGACTGCTGAGTACAGAAGAAGGGCACTAAAAGCAGTGCAACTTACACATTAGTGGTGAAGACACCATAGATCAGGTCTTGCTCAGGAAGGTAGAAGGTGCTTTGCAATTCATTATAATAGAAAGGAATTTCTCCAGCACGGGAGCAGTTCAGCCTGGCCTTCATGAAAGTTGTCCATGTGTCCTCCAGCAAAAATCTCCCTCCAATGTCATTTTTGCAGACCCTGGCCACACGAGAATATACTGTTTTCCCACAGTCATGTTCTACCGCATTCTCTCGAAAAAAGAAGTAGGTGAACAAACCAATGTCATAGGCAGCAATAAAGTTGGGTTCTGAAAAACAAATGTGAAGAGGTTTATACAGGTCAGAAATCAACCTATGCTCAACTTGCCCAATGCATTACAACCAGCTCCCTCTATGCAGGCTGTCAAAGCTGCAACCAGAGGGAGTTCAAAGTCAGCAGCAGACATAGAAACAGTAGATGAAAATAATGATACAGGGGGGTACAGCTCTAGCTCCATTGTTCAGATCTGGGAAAGAGCCCATAATTTCCCCACTTCACTGGCAAAGCTGCTACTGAACATGAGTGAAAGGACTTTGTCTATGCACTACTCTCCTTTCCTATAGTCATTTTACAACATAAAGCTTTTCCATTGGGTTCCTTTACCTATTTTTTTCTGAGCTGCATCTTATGGAGTGTTAAATATACTTTTTGCATCCGCTCAACTCCCCAGGCTGCTGCACTAAAACACTCAACCTATTTTCCCAGCGCAGTCACATCTGGCTTTTATCATAAAGCCTTTCCAGTTTCTAAGGCACAAAAGATTATCTTATGTCCATAAAACAAAACCATGCCACAAACTGACAGTATCAGAGCAAGCTCTCCTTAATTCTTTTTTCTTCTGCAATTATTTGTATTATTTTCACAAGAATTGAAAAGAACCTGGCATTGGTTTGCAGTGAATACTTTGATTGGGCATTTAACAAAGCTTTAAAAGTGTTCAGTCTTTCATCCCAACAGTTTCTTTGGCAAAGAGAAAAGATTGGCCAGTGAATAATATCTGACTAAACAACAACAAAATCCAGTTGGTTTTACAGGGTGCTTTAATGATGTTCATTTCTGAGAAATGAACAAAGAAAGAAAAAGAAAAGTACTGAATTCCTTTAATGCTGCAGTCCAGGAATGATAGGAGAACGGAGTCCGGCAGAGGGAGAAGAAATCAGGCTGATGGTGCTGCAAGGCAGCTTTTGGAGGTAGAACAAGGTAGAAAGGGAAAGGCACTGCAAAGCATCTCTGACCAAATTTACAAACAAACCATGAACCTTAAAGGACTGCTGTGATCACCAGTCTGACCTTCTGTCTAAGAAACCAGAGAATTACAGCCTGCAAGTCCACCACTGGATCCTACAACTAGCAGGTGAATTAGATCATGTCTTTCGAAGCAAATCTGATCTTACAGGACAAAGTCACATCACGAAGTCACATCTATCACTTTCTACTTTCCTTGGAGACTTGTTCAAATGACTAAAGACTGCCCCAGCTGCAGCCTGAACTTCTTCCATTTGACATTATCTGGTTTTATTTCTCAATGACAGGCTCTTGTCATGAGTTGTCTGCTAGATTAAAGAACTTCATCCTGCCGGAGATCTTCTCCTGATGTAAATACTTCCATATCATGAGCAAAACACCTTTTATCTCCTTTTCAGAAAGAGAAATACATTGAGCTCCTTAAGTCTCTCACTGTGAGGCAGACTTCCCAAGCTTCAAATCATTCCATGGCTCTTCTCTGAATCATCTTCAAGTTTTCTGTATCTTGTTGAAAAGTGGATAAAAGAGGATGAAATTACTTCATAGTCATCGACACTGCACAAACTCATAAATCCAAGAGTCACACTAGCTTTTCCAACAACAGCCTAGAAACTCAGTTTCTGTTTGCCCATCTTTAAACTCCCCAGTTCCAGTGAGACTTCCTTCTCAATTCTTAATTTGTGCACAGACAACAGGCACGTACTTCTAATGAGTGTTTATGAGTTACACTGCTTCTTAGTCCTAGTTCAGTCTTGCCCGATGACATCCTGTTATGACTTCTATTCTTCATGCTGACTTCATATACGAATGACTGCAGAAGCCTAGTGCAGTCTCATTAAGGTTCTGGAATCCAACAGGAACATTCTGAATATCTGGTCAACATAGCTAGGCCAAAAGTCTGCTCTGTCAAAATGTTCAGTCAGAAGATATCAGCTCAGTGCAGCAACTACCAAGTTGTAATTCTATAGCTTGCTTAATGCACAGTATTATCACACTGGGGTAACACATGATTTGAATAACTATAAATCCACAACAACATGGGTTTACATGGAATATAACTTGCGGTGAAATTTCTCATTTTCAGACTGACCTTGCACTGCAACCAACCATTTTCAGCTAAGTCAGTAGAAGTAGAGGGTGCTCAATAAATTTCAGAGCTAGGTCAACAATATGAGGCTTTATGTAAATCGGATCTTCAAATTCTTGAGGAATTTTCTTGCTAAAAGGATGCCTTTGGTCATCTTAGAAGACAGACTCACAACTATGTTAAGTAGCCTGTAAGACCCACTTTCCATACTCGATACCAACTTCCAGGCTATTTTTAAACATCTTCTAAGCTGGACTGTCTATTGCACCAGAAGCCCATTCCCGTTGTAACTCTTTAAAACAGAGGGAAAGATTCACAAGTCTGCCAAGTTGACTTTAACACATCTCCTGCTCATATACGTCCCACATGACTTTACCATTGAGCCATTTGGAGTTGTACTGTGCTGTCCTGAGTGGGGGAACATTTCCAAGGCTGCGGTAAATAGCAGGATCCCGCCCAGAGAAATCAATTACAGTTGCAGCATAGAGTTCTCCTCGTGATGTAATCACAGCTGTTGAGTTATGCCGGGGGTCATACGGGCACCGAGCCACTCCATTAATTCTGTCAATGATTTTGCTAAGATTTCCTACCTGTATTTAAAACAAGAGAAGAGACAATGTAAAGAGCAGCTGGCTTTTGCAATGGTACAGACAATTCTGTTTGTCCATGAGTACCTACAAGCAAAGCCCCAGTTGAAAAAAACAAGCAGCTAGAAGACAGTAATGCCAGCAGTGGCTATAAATTGATCTTTGCATACATTGTTTGCCACTGTAAGAAGTTGTGTCTGAGCCTCACTGATCCTACTGCTCTGTAAGAAGGGTGATTCCTCTGCCAATAAAGACTACAGAGCCCAGCCCACTCAGGGTAATTAGGTGCTCCTCTTGCTAGCACAGGTTCTTAATCTTCCACAGACACCTTCTGAATGTATACTGGCATTAAAAAAAATATGAACGTTAACGTTACTCTGGACCCACTCCCACCTCTCTTGAAGCCAAGGAGTGTTGTGCCATTTATTTTGAATGAAACATGTAAGTATTCAGGTCAGAAGGCACTCATAACTAAGCCTGTCTATATTCCCCATTTCCAACAGTATACTCAAGGTCTACACAAGCAGTACCTTGCCTAGATCTAGTGGGTCCACAACAGTTTTTTGCTCCCCACCTGTGGATACATCCACTGCTAAAGCAACCCAAAGGGTCCCAGAGACCAAAATAAGAACAATATCAGATCAACTGGATTCGAAACATATTCTCTGCTCCTGTGATGCACTGCAAATGACTGGCTATCCCCAGCACATGTTTACAGCCCCCTCCATTACCACAAACGAGGCAAAACAGACCTGACGACTGGAACACACTGGTGAAAAGGCATTGGTACCACAGGTAAAAACTTTCTTGCCATAAACAATCAGCACTCGGACATAGTTCTGGCACTCTTCCTGTAGGGACACAAGACAAAGACAAATGAATTTTGAAAAGCAGACTGTAGGGTTCTCTATTACTTTAAAAAAAGTACCTGCGTTACAGCTGGAATGCACCTTCCCTAGTGCTAACTTGGACCAAGATTTGTTACATCAAGCAGTAGCACTCCACTGCAAGGAGCCAGCAGTGTCAGCAAGCAAGCCAAAATTTCTCCTTACCTCTCTAATCATAGCCCTGCATAAATAGTCTCTGGTTAGGATTTTATTTATCAGGCTGACTCCGTGTTAGCTACACAACTGGCTCTTTCTGTGCTCTGCTTAAACTGGAGGAGGAATCTTCCCTCTTTTCATATTTCTGCCCTGTTTTTCCCAGCTTTGACATTATCCAGACACAAGCTTCAGAAATTTCTCTTCAATTCTGGTCTGGTCAAGATAATCTTGTGCTTGGACAGCCTGACACTTCCTTTCAAAATAAGCATCTATGCTCAGGATTTTCCTTGGTGGAAGGAGTTTCCCTTTCAGGATGGGAAGAGAGAAATGGCAAATCCCCTCTTTGCAACTGCACAACCATTTCATAGAATCATTAAGGCTGGAAAGACAACTAAGAACATCCATTCTGACACCAATCCATCCCTACAGTGCTCACTATGTCCCTCAGTGCCACATCTCCACAGCTCTTGAACATCTCCAGGGACCTCCCTTTGCAGCCTATGCCACTGCTTCACCTTTTGTTCAGAGAAAAAAAATTTCTTAATATCCAACCCGAACCTCTCCTGGCACAACTTAAGGCCATTATCTCTTATCCTATCACTGCTACCTGGGAAAAGAAGAAACTTATTAAAAAAACAATGTAGGCTGAGTTATCCCAGCTGCTTTGCTTCCCACCCTCCATAGATCATAATTTGCAACTAAGCTGAGCCTACATCTGCAGACACCACTTCTCCTGTAAGCAGCATTCATTCTGTGAGCTCCCCTGTCTCACAGTGCTCCACGCTGCTGAGCATTTCCCTGAAGACTTCATCTGCAAGAGTCAGCAGTGTAAAACTCCGCATCTTCTGGAAAGGAAGAGGCTTACTTAGCTGGATTAAGTTCTATCTTCTTTCATTTGGTGTATGGAAATCAACTTGCTGAAGGATGGCATTTACAGAAAATCCACTAGCATCAGCCACAGACAAATGACTGGGGCTTGCATTGGAATGGAGAAGACTGTAGCCAGCCTGGTTGAGGCAGAGGTCACAGCATGGAAACTGCCACCAGTGTCTCAGCTTTGGGGATACAACACTTAACACCTGGAACACAGTAATAGGGCAATTCATAACTGAGGCAATCCAGCATTCCTGTTTCAGCAAAGTGCAGCTATCCATTCCCACAAAATATTAGGAACATTATGTATTTAACTGTGAAGGACCAGAAATCATTGAGGAAATGCCTTGTAAAAAGGTACTGGTTTCTCTCCCCACCAAGTTCTGTTTTCGGGGTGTGATCGATTTAGCACCTATTCCAAAATGCAGCTCTGTACCCAAATTTCATGTAGTCAGAGAAAATCTACCTGCTCCCCTCTGCTTCCACCTTTTTCTGCTTTGTGCAGAGTCTGAACACAACATCTGCCCTAAACCATCTAACACCATTTACACTGCTGCATCCTTTCCTGCATAGATACTTCAATATGTTCCTAAATAAAACTCTGTCTGGCAGAAATCTAAAATCCTAATTTGCAGAATTTTCTTCTTTGCACAGACCTATATTACTGATTAACAAGCTTTATTTTCCATAGAAATGTTCCCAGCTGAGAAGCTAGTACATTAAAACAAGAATTTCTCTCTGACACCTTGCTGGATGTTTTTCTGGAGTCTATTGCTGCACACATTGCTCCAAGACATAGTAGCTCAGGTCAGTAAGGATGCTGGATGCTGGTAAGGTCCTTATTTTAGCCTAATTAAGCGTGGTTTTATTTGTACCCATTCAGTCAAAAGCAGAGGTCATTTATTGAAACACAAGAGAAACCACACTGAGCAAATATATCTGCTGCTGTCTGAATCTGCACCAAAATATTTCATCTGTGACTTCCAGCTTATTCTCAACTGTGCTAGCTAAGTGCAAAAGAGCACAGTCAGTACGGATGAGGTATTAGATTGGAAACGTTTGACACAGCTGATACTTTTCAGGGAGCTGAATGCACCAGACACAATGAGTATGTCACTGGCTGTAAAAAGCAGGAACTGGGGTGCCTAGTAGGTGCTTTCTACTCTGTTTAGATAATAATGCTCCTAGGTGCGGGCCATATCCAACCACAATTATTCCTGTGACTTAACTGTCCAGGCTATGTGTAGGTTTTTTCCCTGGACTTGCCTCACTAATGGTGGTGAAAGCATGCCACACTTTTAAAGGAAAAGCAAAGATAACAGGCACTTTTCATCCTCAAAGCAATTTGTACATCATTAAGTAATATACTGAAATGGATGTCCATTATCTTCCCTGTTCTCTTAGCTTGGGGAATTGAAACACACAGGTGCTACAGGGTTTGCCATGGTGACACTCTGAATGAGAGGAGATCCGGAAAGACAGCAACAAAGATTTAACTACCAGACCCTGTCTCTCTAACACGCCTGGCTTTAAGAGGAATACTATGCTCATCCAGTACTTCTTATTGCTGTACTCACTACCAATCACACCAGTCTATTAAAAACTCCAAGAAAAGTAAAGAAGAAGCTGTACCACTTAAATATTCCAGCTTTTGTGATTTTTCACTGTTGGTGAAATCTATATTAGATCCCCTTTCTATCCTGTTCTCAAAATAACTAGAAGGGAACAGGTTTCTCTCTGTGTTCTTCAAGCCAGCCTGGATTTGCTCTGATAAGTCATCCACCATGCTGCTCTTTACAATGATCTGTAGTCAAGGCAAATGGTTAGTAAAATTATTTCATAAACACTTACAGAAAATAGGAGCTACTTAGTGCAGTTTCTTTCACGTGGCTGGAAAACTCAGTATGCAAGAAGCAAAATTCAGATGGACTTTAACATAGCTAGAAAGTCTGGCAAACTTGAATCCCCGCTCTTTCCAGACAAAACAGTATTTGGGTCCTGCTCTCACATTATGAAGTAGACAGTTCAATCTGTGTATGATCAGACTGCAGAGCTCATCACCAGAAGATATTATTGGGATCATGAGATTAAGGACTTAAATAAAGGGGGAAGACTCAATATTTATGTGGTTAATGAGAATAACCCAGTTATATTACTTGGGATTATCATTAAATATATGGCAGAGCTGATAAAAACCTGTGGCTCACTGCCAGAGCATTAAGCACATCTCTGATTTTCTTCAGAATTACGTATTACTGATTGTAAGGTTCTCACTCCTTTAGAATTATCTGGTACTGGTCCTTTCTTGTAGATAAAGCCTTAGACTGAGCAGAAATCACTTTCTCCTAGCTGAAAGACCCTAGAAACAGCACGAGTTATAATGCTCAACCCTACAGGATACATGGCTCACTGTTTGTAAGAGAGTAAACTCTACTGAAGTTCCTCACGCCCCTCTTCACTTTAAGTCTGTTCTCATTTCTTTCATTTTTGCAACATTTAACTCTAGCTTGTCTGTGAATGCCATAATGCTACTGCAGATAGGAGCAAGCCCCTTTCCAGCAATACAGATGTCAGGCTGCTTTGAAAGCACGTTTCTAACCCAAGAACCAAGAGTGCTACTCCCTTCATTTGTGCGGACAGATTGGCAAATGGAGGCGCTGAACTCCTGCTGGCTTCAGTCTGAGGTAAAAGTCAAGATGATGTTTTCAGGATGTACAAAAAAAAACAGCTGTAGGTGCTTCTTGAGATATTTCATCTGTCATCTCTGAACACAGGATTCCAAAATGTTATAAGCCCTTAATCTTGTCGTACAGATATATTTTTTTCTTCAAGAGTCATATACGGGCACTGCTTTAATTGGCCTTTACTTTGAATAAAGCACTCAGGCTCTGTTTTCAGAGATCTCGTTTTTGATTCTTTTTCTAGGCTAACACTATTTCATCACATACTAATCAATACATTTTAATCATAAATTAAAAACACAGTTACATGCTCTATCAGGAAAACAGCTGTTTCAGGGTCTGTTGTACTCAGTAAAGCAGCACAAACTCTTCAGAATAGAGAAATTTATTTTGGGGTTAGGCCAGAGTCGATAAGAGGAGAAATGGGATGAAACTTGGCAAAGACACAGTTACGACCTTCTGACAGAGCTACAAAATAATGAAAATAGTTTCACACACCGTGCAATTAATCCGTAGAACTCCCTGCCAGGAGTTCACTGAGGCCAGAACATAGCAAGATAAAACAGGTAGATGGGGGTGTATGGAGAATAAGGACATCAAGAGTAGAAACAGCAAGTTTTATCAAAAACTTATAGAAATCTGGCCAACAGTGACCCAAAGCCTGCCTGTTCTTTCCAGCTACATCAGTAGGGGCAAGGGGTTACTTCTTGCAAAGCTTGCTCTTCTTTTACATTCAGCTCCTGTTGGCTACCATCAACACCACCATAAAAAAATCCATACACTGCAAAAAGGGGAATTCTTTTTTCAGGAGATGTTACCATGATGGGAGGATGTTTCTCTACTGATGCAAGTTGTCCTGCACATTACTCTTGCATAGCCAGGTCTGACCAACACCTACATAGAGTCACCACAGGTAGACAAAAGTTTTCAGGCAACAATGTGTAGGCAGCTATATCCGGGGAGGGCTCCTGCTCTGCTGGATGTCTGATTACTCCTGATTTCTGCAATGCAGTGGGAAGAGTTCAGTCTCTCCATTGAATCACCAGGTCCCACTGCACTGGCCTTCCTGCTCTGGTGCATTTAGATGACTTACTAGCTACACCAACCATCCAAAATTCCTTCTGTTATGAAACTAGATACACTGCAGTTCAGAGAATCAACCAGCAAAACTCTGTGTTATTCCTGTGTTATCCCTGCAATCACATTTTAGAGTGTGGCAAACACTTATTGGTTGCAGTTCATTCAATTTGTTTAAAAATAATCACATCTAATGTGTTCAAACAGTTATTAATACGGTTTTAGATATCTGTTTTTATTTCTTTGGGTAACCAATTTTATTAATCAGCTTAACCAAAGTCCCTGACCAAGCTGTCTTTCTCCTTTGAACACAATGGATACCAAAGAGAATTGCTAATGATTTTCCAGCTAGGTTTTCTTTAATGGACTTTGAATCAAATTCTGGGGCTACAGAACTGGCTGCTTAGCAGAAGTATTAGGAACGTAGTTTCAGATTTCTTGGAATAGTTAGAAAGGGAAAAAAGTGTCCATATGACTGTCTCTCAACCAGAAGTATTCACCTGTGGATTTATATGGCACCTGTTATATCTGGATGCCTATTATTTATAAGTGGCATGGAGATTCCTGGCTACATTAGATAACTAGGGAGCGTATCCTCTTCATGACAGAGCCATTTGTAGGCCTGAAATACCAGATTCTTCCATTATCCTAGCAACTTCTGCACTAAACCCATTTAGCGGCTCCGAAGATTTGGGTTAGGATTCCCTGTACCCTGAATGATAACTTCTTCTATCAGGACATCATACAAGAAAAGGGAGACAACCAGTCTGGGATAAACAGTAGCTGGATGCCCTATCATACATTTCTCTTGGCTCTTTCTTACACCAGAAGTGTTACTTGTGCATCATCTTTCTCCTTGCTACAGATTTCTTAGATCAGCATGTAAGTGCTGGATCTCTGTCATTTTCACAAATGGTTCCCTTCAACTCTTTGGATAGCTGGACCAGATAATATTCACAGGTCCCTTCCAAACCCTACAATTCTGTGGTATGGTGGTGTGCAGCTTTTGGGAAACTAACAAATTATTCTATTCTCAAACATGAAAAAGGGCTCCTGTTTAGAAAGCCACAATTTTCTATGTCAGGCAAAATTCCTTGGATATGGCAGATGGGGATTGCTATGCACAAACAAGCTAATTACAAACTAGAAGTAGAGTAACTCCTAATGAAATCAAATACATTTTGATATAGTGGCACTTTTTCCCCTTGCACTCTATCCATCTCTCATTTTAACTACAACCTCCGGGTGATAGCACTTGGAAGACAGAAAGAAAGGCAGCATAACATTGATTTTGTTCTCTGCAGTATCTCTCAGTGTAGTGGATGGTTTCCAGGGGAGAACTTTAAGATGCTGATCAGAATGTATTTTATAAAAGCTGCAAAAATAGGAATAATTATGAGTGGAAGCCAGCATGGATCTCCAGAGACGTGGAAATAATGTATACGCAATTCTTTGAGGAAATCACAAGCTTTGGTTCATAAAAATAGCAACATAAGTGAAAAGGATTTTTCTGAAGTATTTGTTTTAATACCACATGACATATAGTTGAGAGTAATTTTTAAAATCAGGTTCAAGAACATATATATTAATGGATGGAAATCTGATAAATTAGCGGACTGAAGAAAAGTCCTCCAGTGAGAAATTATTCACAGACCTGCTATTCGTGGAGGGACCCAGATGGCAAGATACTAGTCCAGAATCAACATTCTTTTTAAGCCAACATTTGTGGATAACCCAAAGATTAGGAAAATAGCAATTACTGATGAGGCCAAAGCAGGGATGTATGTTAGTTGGTGAACTGGCCCCAAACAAAATACTTTTTTTAAAAGATATAAATCAAAGATCAAGGAACAAAAAGATTCTGTGTACAGCCTTGGACATTACTGACCCAAATGAGCAACTGGGAAAAGTATTTAGTGGTCACAGTGACTGTGCAATTCTGCACGATCTCCTATGACAGAAGAGCTTATGAAACTGCTGGTATATGAGAAGAGAGAAAAAGAGGTGGAAGACTGTTTTAATCACATTCAAGCATTAGAGACTGGCAAGGGAATACAGGTAAAAAATTGGAGTGTGCAGAAAGCAGACACAAAAAATATTCAAGGGTAGTGGAAAAATGACTTACAGAAAGACTTGGAGAACTCAGCTTTTCATGTTACCAAAATGAGAAAGCCGCTCAAAACTTGAGGCCAGATTCAAAGAGGAAATAAAGCACATGCTGTTAACAAAGAATGTGACTAGTCATTCCAACAAGCCAGCAAACTGTGAAGTCATCCCACTCGCTTCAGACCTTATGGTCACAACTTTCTGCCTTCCTCAGGAAGGTACAGTAGCCAAACACAAGTTAGTGAGCTCAGTGCTGGAATAATCAGTTAAATCTGCGGTCAGAACTATATAAAGTGTCATAGAAAAGACCAAATAGTACCTTCTAGACTTAAATCTGGAAACCAGCTGTCTCATCTCCATTTTCTTTAGCCAATAGGCATTAAAATGTGGAGTGATAATCAGTAATTATATTTCTGTGATATGTACTTTGTAGCTTTTACTCCTGCACTTCTTATTTTACTTACGGTAAAGCTCAAGGCATTTCAGGAAGAGATTTTCTAAGCAGCGGGAAGAATTTGATTTAGATACCCAACAGGCATAAGAAAAAAGCATTTTAATACACTAGGTAGCTTTGAGAACTTCACCTTAAAACACCTACTTTATTAAATGGGCAAAGAAAATGAACCAGTCATATAACTTATCCAAACTACACGATGAATTAATATAGAAGCCAAAGGTCCTCGTTATTTCTAGCCTTTATCACCACATATCTAAGTGCCTGACAATCTTTAGTATATTTATCATCAAATCATCTGCGGTAGGTAGAAAACTGCCATTAGTCAAGTTTTGACAAAGCAGATCTGAGGCTAACAGAGCTCCTCTTGTACCACCATCACAAAAGCATAAATAGAAACACATTAGTGCTTGCCCTCACTTGATGCATTTAACCAGCCAAGAGCAAAGATACTGGGTCAGAGCTGGACTTCTCGGCTGCAGTAGAGCTCATCACCAGCTAACTAGCTCTGGAGCTAGCATTAAGTCATCCCTCTACAGCATAGCAAGCAGTGAATGTGTAGACTTTCCAAGAGGGACTTGACCACGGACATACAGACCAGAGTAGGTACAGACTTGAGACATCTCAGTGTACTTAACTGCTGCAGAATCCTTCTGCCTTTCTTTTTTTTTTTTTTTTTTTTCATTAGCCATTAATTGTATGTCAAGAGGTGTCTAACAATCTGATTAATTATTTTTCTTCAGATCTGCACACCCCAGGTCCCCGCACCAAACAAACAGTTTCAAGCTCTGGATCACAACCAGCATAAACTCAGCTGTTTCAGGCCTCATCTTCAAGAAATATTTGGCAAAGCCTTTACAGTGTGCAGAGGCAGTAGCAGCAAAGATGCTCAGATCACTGCTTTCTTCCGGCATGACAGTAAAAATAATAAATTGAAATTATCCTAGAATTTGTTCAGTCAAGTGCATGCAGTCTCATAAGGTTTTATCTGGGTAATGACAAAATAATTCTGGGTTATAAATTCAAATTCTTCAGGAACAATGGAATACAATCTCAGTCTCAAAAACTTTTACAATGGGAAAAAAGAGCAAAATCCTTTCGTAAGAATACACATTTTGAAGTATAAAGACCAAAAATTCCTTCTGTCTTGGGTTTTGGAATTTTTAATTCTGTCTTCTTTCGGTGTTTTCCTAACATAATCTATTTCTTTTCCATGGTGTTTTCCTACGTAATGTAGACCTTATACAAAACTCAGAAAGATGTTCTGGGATAAACATACTCCTTTTTTCCACAATTACATGACCCTCTTTGTTGCCCATCTTGCACAATTCAAGCCAGTATTTTCATGCATATACAGGCTAATACACTAATCATATTAAGTTTATTATTTAAAAATAAAAAGACAATGAAAGATCATATAATCCTGCATTTGAACAACTGAACTGGACTCTGCAGAACTCCAGATTTTGGGCAAGCTACACAATTGTCCTCTGCTTGACTGTCAAATCTATAGCAAAGATGATGCTCACGCTCTCCTCCTTTGTCCAGCTCCTTTGATTTGGACATAAAGCTCTTTATGGCAGAGTTTTTATGACAACAGGACACTCTCAGTTGAGGCCTGAACACTATCAACAGCAGATTTAAAAAATCACAGTGTTTCCTCTTTTATATACATAGTTTTGTCTCAGTTTCTCAGAAACATGATAGAAGACTCGGCCAGAAATGCCTGCTAACTCCAGATCTTGTGTGGTATGGGCAAAATTCTAGCTTTGAGCCACAGTTTTAGCAGACAGCACCAGCATCCTAAGGAGTTCTATGATACTCCACGTGAAGTGAACCGCAGTATTCAAGCAGATTCAATTCTCACTCTCAAGTGAATTGTACAATGGTGAGCTCTAATGGCAAACAAATATTCAATACAGGCCCATGTGGCCAAATGTCAGCAGCTCACTGCTGAGTACTGAAACTAAGCAAACCTGATGAGGCTCAGACCCTTCTGCAAGATATTACCCTGGACTTGCCCCCATTCTTCTCCTCGATGTGTCACAAATTGTGTCCTCTCCAGATGTGGTTACCTTTACGTTTCATGTAGAGCAAGTCTAATAACTTGGATAGGGGGCCTTTGAAATGGTTGCTCTTTGGTGCTCATGCACTTGGGGTGCTAAGTATTGAAGATTTACAAACTCAAGCTGGTGTCAGATGCTTCCCGTCTGGATTTCTAATGGAATAATGTAAATAAATTTACTCATACTATCTCTGTAGCAAAGCAAAACTTACCTCTGTTTTCCCTTTACTTTGACAAGACCTCCTGGTGTCTTCATCTGAATCCCATGCTGTTGCCTGAGAAAACAAAATGCACAGGTCACACGACATTGCCACAAACCACCAAATCTGGAGACTCCCAGCACAAAAGCAAGTATCTCCAGCTAATTTATACAGCCCAATTTACAAGCAGTGTGATGACGGTAAACATGCATCTCACTCCCACTGTGCTCACTACACTCACAAATGACAAAAAGATGAAATGTCCAGAAGCAGAAGTAACTGGCATGTTAACAGGGGTAAGGCTTTGATTTACATGTAAGTACAACTTCTGATTATCATTCAACTGGAAGGTCCAAGAGTCAAGTCCCATAAGACCTCACCCCTTCTCCAAACACCTAAGACTACCAGCTTTCATCACCAAAATGAAAACTTTCCCTATGGCAAAACTAAGTAGTCCTGTACAGATATAGTGGACTCCTTAAATTTGTCTTCAAGATTATCACCTTCAAAGTAATCCTGCAGTGAAGTGAGATGGATCAAATGAGAATTGAGAGCTGATGGACAAAACCCAGAGACAGAAAACGAGGAAAAGTTGCATAGTGATTTGTGGTGCCCTAGAAGTGTAGTCAGATCCTGACGTGGAGTAAAGTGCTGAGGGCACTACTGACTGGGGACTGCAAGACTTCAGCCATGAGCTGGTGGGATTCCCTGGCCAACCTTGACTAACACCTTCACAAGGAAAGTCCAGCAGAAGTGTGTCAGAACTTTCAGATTTAAAGTAATTTGGAAACACACCCAATCATTCTATGCCCTCTGCAACTTTCATACCTTCAATATTTTTTAAAAATAGTCCTAAGAAATTCAAGCAGTTATTGTTAGCTGGAGGTGAAAATACATATAAGCATCTGTACTATGCATAATACATTATTCTGCATACAAAAAAATATATAGCTCTGTTTCATAGGGAGAGGCTATGCTTTCAAAGTTCAGATACAGATCCAAAGCTCCTCTAAAAGAGTCAGGACTTCTTCTTTCCCCCCAGCACTCTTCAATTCATTACCAACACAGTAAATAGCTTCAAAGTTTGGCCCGGATCTGAACTCTTCTTTGTCACTACAGCCAATATTTATTTATTTATTTTTAATACTGGACTTCCTTAGAAATTGTCCCCTTGACACACAACAAATCCTACTTCTTGCAGGAAATAGAAGAGACTACTTAAGAAAAAAGAATGACTCAACCCCAAAAACTCGGTTCCATGAAGACATTTGTTCATAATCACAAGAAATATACTACCCAGCAAATGCATTTACATACAATATTTAGAAAAGGGATACTTGTTCCACTTTCAAAAAAATGGCGTCTGTTCATTAGCTGAGCATCCCATTCCATTTGGCATGGGGTGAGTCCTTATAAGTACATGCAAAATCTGGTGGGAGAAGAGTAGAGATATTTCTCTGGGAGTCTCTTGGGAAATATCTCCCAAGCAGTGCAGTCCAACTGGCTCTGAAGGTCAAAAGCTTGTGCCTGAAAAGTGTTTTTGTCAGAGCTGAAATAAGTCCTTACTGGAAAGGATCATTTAGCCATATCCTGAGAGAGGATATGTCATTAGATGGGAAAACTCACTTTGATAAGCCATGACAGAAGAGCAAGGAATTTTGACTGGCAACTGCCAGGAACCTTTGACATCTGTGAAACAACTGCACATTGGCGTTTTGATCTCTAGTACGAATTTTGGCTCATGTTCTCATCTATCCACTGTGGTTTTGTATCTCAGATCAATTTTTGAGGAGCTTAATACAAAACAACTCCAGAAAAGAAGATACCTTATTAGGTGACTTCTCTTTCCATTTCAAAAACAGGGACAGACCACTCACAATTATACAGCTCATTTTTAACTTAACAGTGCTTGACAGGGCAAAATGAAAGCAAAAATTGTTGGTTACTACAGAAATCAACGCTGCTTCTCTGCAAATACTCTGGGTCTTCTGGAACTGTAGTAAAGCTACAGAGATGAATCTGGGCCTCCTAGGGGACACTTTGCTCTTCCTGCCAGACACCTGCACGCAGAGCTCTGAGGCACACTGTAAACATTGCTCATGTCAGAGCACTAATCCCCTCCAGCTATGTTTTTGGTGCCAAAACATTTTATTTTATTAGGCAACAGTGCCCTTCAGCCTTCTGAAGCACCACCTTGATGAGTCTTAGTGATAACAGAAGTTCTTGGTGATAGCCCAAATTATGGGAACATGTTGTTTGTGACTGCATCATTAGTCAGGGTGCACTTCATTAGAGCTAGGAAGATAATTAAGCAATATGGCAATTCAGAGCATATTTTACAAATCTCACACATCTTTGTTGGGGCAGGGAGAAACTAGTCGAGGGCTCAGTGACTTCAGTGACCTCTAGTGACTCAAAGAAAATATGTATGATCCTGCAAAGCAGAACATCATGTCAATAATAAAAATATAATTGCAAGGCCAAGCAGCAAATATGTGCTTAAATAACTGTACTTCAGGGTATGAACGTGCACCAGCCAGCTGACCTAATGCCTAGACAAATCCTTCTGCCAGACTGCCCACCCAGATGTAGCTGCGGCCTTTGGATTGTACCTGGTGAGAGGACCAGGGCAGTGTCCTTCATAAAAGCTTTCTAGCCTGGCTTGATTTCTTTACTTGATTGATCAGATGTCTTTTCAGATCAGAATATGTCATCTCTGTTGTCCTGAGGTTTTCTGTGCAAACTCCCAATGCAATGCTGGTGCTTTGCTTCCTGCATCTCACTCATTTGTTCAACCCTCTCCTTTGCAAATTACATTTACTTCCTCTCCCTGAGATTCATTTTGCCTCTAAATTAAACTACATCCTGGTCATTCACCAGAGATACCTTCAGAAAGATGTCTCATCTGGAGTACACCTGTGTGCACACAGTTGTACTTACATTCGTGCACGACCAAGTATTCCAAGAGATGCTTTGTTCCTTTGCCTTCTTACCTAATCTTAATGCTTCTCTGCCTTCCCCTCCTTTCCTCATCTTCCTCAATAAACCAAATGAATACTATTTCTTCTTGCTGACAAAAGCTGCCTCTGCACTCTTGGCTGATGTACAAGATGTAACCATCGTGCATCTTTGGTCACCCAGCTGTATCATTATCCTGAATTTATGATTATTTTCTCATGGCCGGGCCATTTAAATTTCCCAGCTCCAGAAAAGTTATCTGGAATTATTTTTGTACCTCCTGCCCATCCAAAGCAGTAGAGTGGAAAACTCTGGACCCATTTAGCAAAAATTAAATTCACAGCATGGGTCATGGAAAACAGCGCCTAGATGAAGATATGACAAAGCTGGCAGCAAGAATACATACAAATGCAAGTTAGTATGCACTTTCTCCTATCTGCTTCCTATCTGTCTCATGCTTAAGCAACCAAGTGAACACATTTTTCCAAAAGAAATGCAGCTTCTTGCAGTGCTCCCAGCTACTTTGAGGACCTCTTTACAATCACAGGGCCCAAGTGCAGAATGGAAGAACACTGGATTCACATGACATGTGAACGAAACAACCAGCTCAGGGCTGTAGCTGATGTGTAAGACAAGAGCAATGCAAACCCTGAGCAGGACTGCCCAGCCATCTGTGCACATGGGCAACTTTGTTCCTGAATTGAAAATGCAGTTAATGTGACTTCCATTCACCATAGTTGCATGGACTTGAGCACTATGCAGGCTGATTTTCCAAAAAAGGGGAGAGAAGGAGAGTCACATAATCACATGTACATGGTCTAACACTGACCAACAAGATGATTAACAGAAATGGGCAACAGTGGCTAAAGCTCAGTCCATATCTAAGCATTCAAATGCCACAGTGAAGCACAAAAAGGAAGAGTTAATGTCTCTTCTAATTATAAGCATCACAGTTTGCTCCCAGTTCAGACTGCAGATCAACAGTAATCTAGAAATTCTAGCTCATCATGTGCTGTCAAATCAGTTATTCAGCACACACTGCTGAGAGAAGCTTTCTAGATACATTTATTTAATTACCTGCATATCCTAGTGTTGGCATCCAAAGTACCTGTCTGTCACTAGCAAATCCTGTTATCAATAGTTACATACATTCTCAAATGCTGATGTGAAAATCTCCTTGACTTCTATGGACCAGCTCTTACATTCAGGCCAGCAATTTATAATTATTAAAAGCACTACATATGAATTTAATAGATCTAATCCCTGCGCTGTACTTGCACAAGACAGATTGCAGGTTATTTTTTTTTTGTGCAAAAGTAGCCCCAAATCTCTGCTTTGAAACTAGAAACTGAAGAATGGATGAGAATAGGTTACTTTCATATTTATTGGGCAAATTAAACCCATTCTTAATTTCTAAACTCCCTTAATACAAATCTATCTGTTACCAACCTCACTTCCATTCAGTAAGTGCTCTGTACAAGCTTCTGGCAGCCCTGCATGCCTGAGGTCAGACCCAGAATCATGCTGTTCTCTCCTGTTAGTGGGGGAAAAAGGTGTAATACAAGCATATACATTGTGTATGCTTGCAAGAGAATGAACAAACAAGTACAGGATTACTGCAGAAAAGGAGGAGCTGTGAGAAGCCTGGCATTTTTTACAAGGTGGTGAGTTCCTCAGTTTCCTGCTAACATCAGCGAATGCCAAAGCAGCACTACATGTCCCAGCTCCAGCCTGCAGGGACTGCAAGCAGCAGAAGCTCCCATTTCTATCATTCCTCTGCAGTGCACACAGGAGGCTCTTCAATCTGCCCGAGGAGCAAGAGGTGATTTCAGCTCTCTGCTTGTGCTGTGCAGGGCACCCTGGGCAGAGCCTGCTAGTCACATCACTCTTTGCTGAGTTATACATGAGGAAGGAGGGTAAGAGGTGCTGTGAGATGACAGTTATTGCGTACTGGAGACCAGAGCTGGCAGAACCATTTCTTTTTCCTTGTATTTATTCACATCTTTCTTTCCAGTAACTGTACAAGGCACTACTGTGTTCACAGAAACGTACCTCTGGAAAAAAAAAGGAAAAAAAAACAAAAAAAAAAAACAAAAAAACAACTTGCTTCAAAAGCAGCTCCTCCTTATACTATACTAGCCTTCGGTTCCTGAGTTTCTCGTTTCCATTTAGAAATTGTTCTTTGACCAGGTCATCCCATAGCAAGGTGTGGAAACTTCTCCAAATCTGGAGAGAGAAGAACATGGAGGGACCATGTTTCTGTGTTGCATTTAATACTGCCAAATTCAGTGGATGTAAAGCATGTATTTAAGTACATATCGTACTTGACCAGTTTAATTAATCACGTACTTAAGAACTTTGCTAAATTAGGATTCAGGGTGTTATTTATACTGTGGCAACTCCAGGACAACTTTTTTGCCCTACTTGTTGCCAGCCTCATCCTTTTCATCTATACCAATGAACACACATTATACCTCTAAAATACAACCCACAGATTTCTTGTTGATAATGACAAAAGCCTTTACGAAGTTTATTTCTATGTGTCTGTGTACCTTGCAATCTCCACACAGGACAGTGCCAGTGTAAATCTACCTTTCCCAGGCAAATTCCAAAGCATTTTAAAAAAATTGCTAAGAATTAGATCTTCTAGCACAAAGAAGAAAACGTTATCTGGAAAACAGTTCTAATGACTGTGTCCAGAAAATCCATGAAAAAGCTCTTATTTAACTGAGGTTTCTATGAAGCATATTGCAAACACATTTCCATCATTTTATTTACTTCTGTCATATTAAATCCTCCAGAACTTCCCCATAAAGACATGCTGCCATAGTCTACAAGTGGACAGCTAAACTCCTTTTTGAAGCATTGTCTTTTGTCTAATTTAGGCACATTTATAGTACTCTACAAACAATAACTTACCAAAATCCAACTTCCTAATAACGGAGCACGGGAGCTTAATACCCGGGAGGCCCTTTCTGAAGTTCCAACACAGGTAATTTATTAAAACTGTGATAAACATGTCTGAGAAACAGATAGCTAATACCAAAAGGACATAATGGCAAGCGTCACTAAGTAGTTCTGCACTGTGCACATTGCAAGGCACTGCTGTGTGCAGTGACAGGTGTGAAGGATGATCGCAGGATTTGGGCAATTTGTTTGGAGGGGGGCGGGGAGGAGGAATGTGGATGAAGGGAATTGTTTTGTGTTTTATCAAATTATTAATTGATTTTCCTTAAGTGATCTGAGAGCCTTCGGGATGCAGTAAAACTCAAGCTGTAAGTTTCTTGTAAACAAAGTGCCCGTCATGTACCCTTCCAGGCAGACCTGGCTGCATGCTCTGCTGGAGGGCTGGGCTGCCAGTCAGCTGGCAAGGCCTCAAAATGGCGCACTCACAAAATGGAGGCTGTCAAACATGCACAAGCAGTTCCAGTTTTGGTCACTTTAATCTCTGAACTGGAACTCTTCTCTATAAGCAATCTCCAGCCTCTTGCTATCCTATCCCTGCACCTAAGGCCACGGAGGGGGAACATTATCAGTTGCTTTGAGCTCTTGAATGGCTAACTCTACCAATTCCCCTCTCCCAGCTTCACAATCCTTTGTTATTCACTTGTATTACAGGAGCACATAGAGGCATGGACTGAGATGGTGACCTTATATTTCTAGGCAATATAGAGACATGCTGTGGGAAAGAATTTCTATCTGACAGCACTTACAAGCTAAGCAGACAACACAGGCACATGGGAGGAAGGGAAAATCACAAGCACAGAGAGGTCAACCGGCTAGGAAAAGCCACTGAGCTTGTTAAAGGCAGAGTTGAGCACCAAACTTCGCTTTCTTAGGAACTAAAACTTCCCTGTGTAGCACAAAATGAGTTCTTGATAGCATTTTTTCACTAATATCACAGTGTGCACAGTGTGAATCAGTGCTGTACAGACAGCGGGTGCAGAGATGAGCACCATGCCATGCATCCAGTCATCTTCTTTCTGACATTTCAGGGAAGGCCATAGTCTGACACACAAAACCAAAACTGATCTTTGGTGCCTCCAACTTCCGCTTGTACTGCAGGGGATTCCATTAAACAGTGTCAGGGCCATAAATTCAGCCTCCCCTCCCTCTGCAGTGTCAGGAAGGAATTTACAACTCTGGACTGTGCATTTCCTTATCTAGAAGGAGTATTGTATGAGGCTTAACAGATCATGGTTTCTACAGCACACTCAGATGGAAAGCACTATACAAGTATTTATTATGAAAGAAAACTGTCTGAAGTTTCAGTAAACATTTCATGCCAAGTACTAAAATGGAAATATATTTTGCAAGATAAACAATAAATACAGTCACATCCATGTTTCAACCTGCTGTTTGCAGCCTTTTGTGAGTATTAGTGTACAAAGGACAGCTTGTAATAGAGCAGCCATCTCAACCCTGGGGACATATGGTCACGTTCAAACTCATGTTTGAAGCAAGCGGATTGACTCTCTTGTGCTTTAAGCATAGTTTCAGCAGCCCTAGTTTAAAACGGTTGTAACTAAATGCTGAATCCCACAAGAAAGAGACTTTGAGATTTTTTTAGATTTGCCATCTACATTTGCAGTTTTCAGAGTAGTTGATAAGTGCCTAAGCCTCCATTGAAGCTCAGGACTCCCTGCGTAAGCCCGTGTATAGCTGCAGCATAATTTGCCAAAATGTGTTATAAGCATAATGAGAGGCATTAGGATTAGCAGTGGATAGCAGTGCACAAAAGTGGACAGGAGAGACAATGGAGCATGACCACACAACAGGGAAAGGTCTCAGCTAGCTAAGACTCATTTTGAGGTTTTTGTAACCATTTTGTTTATCAAGGATGAGATTCTTCTGAGACACAAAGGAACACTTGGGAGAAAGCAAGATGAGAAGGCGTACGTAACCAAGGGGAGGAGAGACGTGGGCTTCATGAGCTAATTCAAAGTGTGGTTAGCCTCTTATGGGAAGTGATAAGCAGACCTGTGAAATGCCCGTTACTTTCATACAAACTTTAAAGCAGCACACCAAGGATACAGTCCAAAGAAAGGGGAATCAGCCTAAGGATGCAAAGACACTGGTGACCCAGTGACAAAGCAGTTGCTAACAGTGTGAGTTAAAAGATGCTACACCTGAACCAAAAAGCTCATGGAAGCAAGGAATGATGCCCTGATTACAGGTTTTAGCAACAGATTAGATAGCAGTACTGTCCATAACAGTAAAGAAAGATGGAATACATGCTCTGCTGTGGCTGTGTGCTGAGCTTATGCTGACAACTACATATTTATGCAACAATGTTAGATGAACATGCCAAGATCTTATTTTGGAAGAAAGATACAGCTATAGAGAACAGAGATAAAGATGGCACTGGATTTCTGTTTCCACTATCTACCTAGTTGTTTATGTTTTTATCATTCCATGTACAGAAAAATGTCAGTCTGTGGCAACAATTTCATTTTGCTGATGATCTACTTCACATTTCTTGAAAATGCTTAACATGGCAGTGATTTATTGCAAGTACAGCATGGGAATACTCACCTTCTCTTTTGAAAACTTAATCCATTGGATATTACTATTGCTTTTAAGTATGCAAAATTATGGATAGGGTCAAATGCAAGCAGATAGTCTTAGTTAACTGGGACATTTGGCATGGAAAGTGAAAAAAAAGACCTTAAAGCTCTCATCTGTAGCCAGACTAAAATGAACGACAACACTCAGAACTGGAGAGCAGCACAGAAAATGTTAGGGAAGGATGGCTCACATTGTTTCCTATTACTGGAGATCAAAAGCATACAATAACTGAGACAAGACTTCTAGTATACTGAGTAATTAACACAGTGAAATTTGGTTTCTTGCCACGTCACATTCAGTTTGTCACTTATGACAACAAACATTTACTAAATATACTGGTGAACACGAAGACGTAAGATTATATGATAAATCAATAAAATAACTAAATAAAGAAGTTGAAAATACACACGGAGAAAAACAGTGAAAGAAAAATTCCACTGCAGTCAAGCACAAGTCAGGAATATATACACGGCCAACGCACACACAGGTGTGGTTGGACTGGCCAGGTGGGCACTACACAGCACTCCTCCTTACATCTCCAGCACTATTCTGTAAATAGGTTTTTCTATTTTTTCTATTTTTTTTTCCTTTCAGTAGCCACCAACAAGGTACAAGATATTTCTAAGAAACCAGCAAACGAACAGATTCACAGCAATGGTCGCCCTTGGTAAAATGAAGGCAATTCTTCCTTTGAGGCCCCTCTACTGCCGAAAGATGTCCATCCCCACCCCTTTATGTTCTTTGGCAGAGTCGCCATTCAGAACTAAATCCCTCCTTCCTTTTTGTGGGCTCCACTGATAGATGTGACAAGACTTCTAAGCAGACCCCTCTTAATGTTTTGCACAATGATTTCTGGAATACAGGGTTCAAAAACCCTTCCAATGGACCAGCCCATATTCAGCACAAAATCAATTTACCATGGCTATAGTCTTCTTTGTGCTTCTTCATCAAGCAAGGCAGTCTTATTCTCCTTCATTTTTCTGCTCTGGATTTCCTTACCATTGTGTCTCTTTGAGGCTCACTGCTATGTAGAGATGTTAAGGGTTCTCCAATACACAAGCTCTTATTTTTTTCTGCTTCTGAGACAGACTGGACAAATCCTGCACAGTCAACTGAGTGCATTTTCATACATCCACATTAAGAGTTCAGCTATGAAAGGTAACCTCCCTATACATGCTTCAAATCAAAAATATGATCATTTAAAGCAGAAATGAAACCTCTCTGCATTATCAGCTTTCTAAAATAAGTTGGGAAGATCTTGCATTCTTTATTCCTCTCCAGGTTACATCACTGAATATACTTATTCAGCATTTACTCCTCTGCTCTGAGTGGGAGAAAAATAAATTTGAAATGACCCAACTGGATCTGATTTTCCCCAAAATTATGCTGAGATTCAGGAATAAAAATCAGCACACTGTGCAGTATTTAAGAGACTAATGAAGAACTCAGGATACCATTTTCACTGTTCTGTACCTCTGGTTTTTCTTTAGGTAATCACATCTATTGCATTAGGGGAGGTCTAATACTCTTTCACGTAACAAACACTGCAATATATTCTCATTAAAATTGTATAAGAGGTTGAGCACAGGTTGAGTCCTGTCTTGGCCTGAAAAAAGGGGGCAGTGTGCAATTAAACAAATAAAATGTGCATGTGATTCAGCTTATCCTATCAACATTCTTTTCTGGTTGTGCACTTAAGCTTGCTGTAGTGCAACCAAAAGTGGGAGAAAAAAAGGCACTGGAAATCTTTAATTAAGTGAAAGATGCATTAAGACCAAAGGAAAGTTTTGTGATTACTTTAATTAGCCAGGGACAGTTTCATGCAAGCCAGAGAGATTGGGAAAGTTTTGCAAGGCACAGTGAAAAGAGATCCCACCTGAGCCTGAGTTGCACGAGGACCAGAAGTGAAAACAAACTTTCCATCCTGCTCTTCTCTATTTCAAACAATAGATTCTGAGCTTCAAGAATATGGAGAAAACAAATTCTAAATCCTCAGCTAAAAAAAAAATATAGAGGGAGTGTTTGTACTTTATCCAATTCAGCAGACATATCTGAATTTCCATTTCTTTTGCATATCTGGAGAAAGGATCTACACTACTGTTCCTAGATGGCAGGATATTGACATGCACAGTGGTAGCACACAGAAAACTCAACTGCACTCTCTAACCATTTCTGCTTGCGGTTAACTGGCAATCCTTGCCCCACTGAGCCTCAACCCTTGGGTTAGTGTGAAAGACATCAGGCAGCTGCAGAAGCCAGGCAGAAAGAACAGAAGGAAGCAGTGGGATGACAATACAGTCAGGGATCACACAAGGTACACAGGCAAGTGTGGTGTGAGCTTTCCAGGGAAGGTTTTGACAACACATTTAGATTTTGATCTTTTGACTCTCTGGCTTCTGTGAGGTTTGGTGCTCACAATCACAGCCTGTCAGAAAATATCACTTTTGATAAATCACCAATAACCAAGAATAAGTAGGAATCCTCCAGACATTATCAGACTGGGCTGGGAGAGGAAGCCAGTGATGAAAAGTCCCCCATGCTTCACAAAACATACTTCAGTATCTATTTTATTGTTCTCTATCTACACCGTGCGTTACAAACCTGCTTTCCTCCGCCAGGTGTCTAATGCTCTTGATAAGCTAATTACAGCCTTCTGCTTATTTCATGTCAAGCTTAACTCCCAGTCTGAGCCTAGCCTGCAGTTCTGGCATGTTTTTTCCTTAATCTAAGACCATCTGTGCTCTACCGACACAGAACTCTAAAGTACAAAGGAAGAGAAGAAACAACAGTGTTGAATTCCCCACACATTTCTCCCAGCTCCTCTACTACTCAGCAATTCCAACTAATTTTGAAGCCAAAATACATCCAATCCTAAATACACTGGAAGGCTCCAAGCAGGCTACAGTTATCTAGAACTTTACCTCCATGAGACGTAGCAATCCTTTCAGTGATCAATGGTGAGTCTGACAGAACCTGAAACTCTGTTTTTGCTTACATCTACATCAAAAGCTTCATATTCCAAATACCATTGTATCACTAGTAGTACATGCTGCAGTTGAGTTCCACACTTGATTAATATAAAATCAAATACTTCTCTAGGAAACCAATTTGAATAAAAGCAATGGGATTGATTTATCAAGAGTCTAGAAGATATTTCCCAAGTTTCATCTACTGCTGTAGAATGGGAGCACAGAACTTAGGGATGCTGGCTCTCCTCCCCTCTCCCATCCCATCATCAAAATTCTGGGTATTTCTAGCCCCTTCTACACTGGGTCAGAAGCAGTTCCCACCTGCTGCTCCTGTAAGTGGCCAGAGCCCAACTGCTGTATGTAGCATCAATCCACCTAGCTTCCTCCTACGGCTTGGGAACAGATGCCTTCAGATTCCCTGCTTGGTCTGTCACAGTTTGCCTTCTTTTGCCTCCTCTTCTCCAACACCAGACGTCAGCACCTGATGCTGTAGTGAGCTCTGCCAAGCTTCATCTCAATAAGGAATTTACTTGCTCCTTTTCCTGCAAAGAAGACTCTTGATGCAATGTCTTTTATCCCTCCCTCCCAGCTCCTCCGTTCTGCTCTCCAGTTTGCACTCGCCTGCCAAACCAGGATTTATTTTCCAATTTTCTTCACTTCAAGCCTTGCCGTCACATTCCCTCTGCCACCTGTCTCTTTCCTTTCCTCGCTTCTACCACGTTTGTATCTGACCTCTACCAAGGTCAAGCATTCTACAAATGAGTCTTGAGAATATAATTATGCTTATAATTAAGTTGAGGAATACCAAATGATTCCCCAACAAGTATAATGCAGCATACTTCTTTGTACCTGTTCTGTCAGACTCGTTTTTGGTAGTTTCCAATGCTTTTACATTTATTGCGTTTTGAAAAAAAGTTTTTCTTTGCCTTGTTCTTAAATCTCCAGCAACTGCTTTCATAGCAAAAGCTACTAAATTTGTAACAATTACATTAGCCAGAGACATTTTTTTCTCCTGTCACTGTGTTTACCACTAGTATATTCATGAACCATTGATCATTCTTTTCTGTCCCATGCATCAAAATCATCTCTTCTTAGGCAACTGCAGTTTATCTCTTAATACTCCCAGGCTAATTTCAGAACTTTTTTTGTCATTCTGAAGAAAGCTTCTATCTTTTCCCTTTCAGCTACCCTGCAGCCTATTCAAATGGCTGCAGCCCTATTATTCCTTCTTCTTTACTTACGAGGAAATGAACCATTCAAAAACTGAAAGCCATGCCTCGTCTCCTCTCTGAAATGGTTAACTAATAATTAAAGTAATGTACTGAACTTGATCCAATTTACTGTCAGAAGTATTTCAGATGGAAAAATATCTTTACTAATCCCCTTCCCCCCCTGTTCTTTCCAAGCTGATCTCTTATTTTAAAACAAGTTTAAACAATTGCTTACATTTTAAGTATTTTTATCTCAAGGGGTAAGTTCCACAGCCCAACAATTCAATTTTTTACATTAAAAGAGTTTCCTTTAAGAAGTTTACAAAAATATAGTGAAAAGTTTGTCCATGGAGACACTCTTAAGTTGCATAATTTCTCATATTGAAAGCAAAGGTGAAGATAACAGCTGGTTAATATTACACATACCATGGCACAGAATATAACAACTTTTCAGACTCACAATTAAGACAAATTCACTACATTTGCATATGCATATCACTGTGCATAATACTTATGTGTTAAACAAAAAAGCTGTGTATTTCAAAGAACTTTAAGAGGACAAGCATCATCATCTCTGCTTCAGGTGTGGAGAAAGAAAAAGACAGGAGGTGGCTGGAAACCACCTCACCACCATAGCTGTCCAAATGTGAGTTGTTTAGTCTATGCTATACTTGGTCTCCCCTGTTTCAAAATAAAATAGTCTGCACTTGGTCAAGGTACCAATAAAAACATACCAGATAGATATAAATACAGTGTGGTAACTTTTAGATGAGGTATTTCAGTGGCAGTAGAATACTTGGCAGGATGTTGTTCCTGTGGACCTTCCACGCTGTGGTGGCACTCAGCTACTCTCTTATACCCCACAGCCAGATTTCATCACTCCCCCCCGCTTTGTTGGCACAACCTAACTTTTCTCTCTCACAGACAACACATTAGCAGCCAAATCACAGCAACGACTGCCTGACAGAATCCCAGAATAGCTGAGGTGGGAAGGCAATTCTGAGTCTATCTGGCCCAAGCCTGCTCAAAGCAGGGCCACCAAGAGCAGGTTACACAGGCCAGTATCCAAGCGGCTTTTGAAGGATGTGAACTTTCATTTTCCAGTGTGCTGGGAGGCCTTTGGCACAGTCAAGTTGGTGCCTGCTTACTCATCTGTTCTCTTAGCACATGGGTGGTGCTTCCTTGAGCTCAGCCCAGGGAAGGCAGGTGAAGCCTTCAAGGCTAAAGCTCTCTGAGGTCATCAAAGGGCTGAGGGAAGCTGTACTGCACCAGACTTGACATCTTGTGGGAGTGATGAGCAAACCATTCCTGTCTCTGCTCCCCAGCTCTGGTTTTATGGTAACAGCTGCACAGTCCATGTAAGTGACTCCACTGCATAGCCCCAGGCTCCAATAATCCCCACTACATTACTCATTCAGAACCATTAACGTTTAAAAGAAGCTGTAAAACAGACATCAGCTAAACTGTTACTAACAGAGAAAGTGGGATTATTTATCCAGGAGGAAAAAAAAAACCACATGCACTGACAAGAAACGTATTTACTATAAAATAATTCTTTTTTTTTCTTAGAGGTCAATGGCTGGTTTTGAAGGAAACGTATGAGGTCATGCATGGGTCCTTTAAGAGAGGTGCAAATCAATAAATGGTGATTTTTTAATGCTCTCTTTATAATGACTGGATGCTATCAGGGTCAAACTTAATCCCGTGCAGAGAGACAGCTCAAGGGACATGAATCATTTAAATCTCTCTTAAGCTCTGCTTTGAGTATAAAATGTAGATATTTCCTTGCATTGTCTTAAAAAAATAAAAGGCAATGAAAAAATTGCTGTTTTGAAGTCTATGAGCCATGTGCAGCTCTGCAAAAATTCAGAGTTAGAGCTGACTGAGAGCTGCAAGTCAGCATGTGAAACTCAACAAGGTCTCTACTACCACATCCACCGCTCTTAGGCTGTGGTTTCATTAAAGCATAGCCAACAGGAGCTGATTAGCCTGCAGGACCAGCCCCAGGGCTGGCTATATCACAGCAGTGGATGAAGACATGGACAGGGCAGGGACCAAAGAGCCACACAAATTCTTAGAGAGACTGCTGGGCACCAAAGGGGGAAGCATCCTACATTGGGGGAAAAAAAAAAAAAGGGAAAAAAAGGGCAAATAGATGAGCTGAAATACATTTGGTAAAGACACAGAAGCAACACTGGTGGCAAGAAGTGAGAAGTCTGTAGTATTTTTCATTTTCCTTCTTTTACTTTTCTGTGTAAGGTACGATCAATGGTTCTGACTGTAAGTTGCAAGGAATAAGAACATTAGTCTTCATTTCTAACACATAAAATGCCTGACAGGGTTTTATCAAATAAAAAGCCCAATATGCCACTGTTATCAGTAAGTGACTTCAGCAGCTAATTAAATTCTCAGTTTCTGAATCCCGTATGTAATATTTGCTGACAAAGACCAAAACTCCTGCAGTAATTTTGGCATTTAAGTAAGGTGAGGCAAGGAGGGAGGTAATGACAACTAACACAAATGCAGGTGACAACCCACAGCTGACAACCACTTCAGCTACCCCTTGTGAGCCTTCCCTGCCTCCAAACAAGCTGTCCAGCTCAATGCCAAGTATGAATGCAAACAGCTTTATCTTCTGCAGCTCCTCTATATGCTATACAACCCCATGTGTATGATTCTCATGCGTACATATACATGCATGAATACAAACATATGTAAATATACATATGCATGAGACCTTCCTAATGCCTAAATACTCACTTTAAAGAGCAATTGTGTTGGTCACAACCAGGCAGCCCACTCTGAGCCAGTTTAGCGAATCTATTAATGCACATACTGAAATTATGCTCCCCTAGTAGAGCATGCAGCATGTTCTTAACTTCGACAGTTCTCAGAGGAAAATAGGCATTTATTTAAAGCTAAACACGGGCTTAAAAGCTTTGCTGGATATAAACTGACTCCTGAGCTGAGTTCTCTCAGACAGAGGGTATGCTGTGTTCCAAAATCACTTGATATCACAGAGTGTGACAAGTGATAGCTTCTTCTGCTCTCTGAATTTCACCTGCTGAGTAACATCGGGACAAAACCAGTCCCCAGTGGCTCATGTTAGTGCAGTCTAGAGATCATGGTTCTCTGCAGTGAGGAGCTATAAGGTGTGTCCTTGGAGGAAGAAGCACAGCCCTCAGACATGGCCAACTCCTGGTTTTCATCACCCATCTCTCACTCCAGATAGAAATTTCTTCCTAGATAGATCTGGGAAGGGAACACAGCACCTGAAAGCTGCAGTCTAGCTCTTGATTTGTCATTTTAAGGAGGGGTGTGTCTGGGGAGTAGATTTGATTTGGGAACCTGAGACCATAAGACTAAAAAAGCTGAATATGCCGGAAAGTTTGTTCAGCCAATATAAGCTTTATTACAGAATAGCTTTAAACCTCTAGGCTGAGAGTGAGAGGCTTTAGGTGCAGCTTTGGAAGGTGATTTATGAATAGATTTATATGTTAATCTGCTAATAAAAAATGTAGCATACTGATAAAATATGTGACAATCATAACTCAGCTATAAGCCACATATTAAATACTGCATCTGCTCTGGTAGAGGTTTTGATTATGTTTTTAAATAAGGGAACTGCATTGGGCAAGAAATAAAGAAATGAATGTTTTATCTAGAAGTATGTACCCCATAATTCAAAGAAGTATCTGTGAATCCGCAAGAAACAAATAATAAACTGTTTTTTTAAAGAAATGTCTTGTGGAAAGTGAAGCTTATTTCTGAACATCTCAAAATGGATCTCCTCTTAGGTGGCACATAAAGCTACACAACGTGGTCTCTCTCTCCCAAAATTGCTTCCCAAACTGGATTTTAAATTAGATAATAATCTTGGCTCTCCAACTAGATTGAACAGATAAATACCTTCAGCAAACCGAGGCCTACTTTTGAGCACTCACAGGTTTGCACTGTCATATCAATGCACACTTTCCTCTTGATTTTTGAAAGGATATTTCAAAAAATGGAAATGCCTCTGACTCAAGGATGTGCTTGCAAGTAAATCTGAAATACATTTCCCTCTTTCTATTGACAAAACTCCCACTGCTTTACAAAGAAGCCCTAGAGTCCTTTTTCACAAGGGAACAAACGGTGCATGGATACATGGGCAGAGGATGCAGCAGTGTGAATCAAGCCCTGCAAGCCCATCTGGATGATGCCTACCCAAGATCTCCTGGGGATGTAGGATTTATCCATCATTTGTAAAGTTTCTGATGAGTGCCAGGATTCTGTGAATGTGTTCTGAATCCTTTAAAATTCCTGGTGAAGTATTTTCACCAGGAAAGATTACTCAAGAGACAATTTGTACTGTAAACTGTATTTCTCACAGCTCCCTGTTGGTGTTGTTTATCATATTTTATTCAACTGCACAGAGAAACCCCAAGTAAAACCCTGCCACCTCTCCTCGCACTTTTATACACATGCAGAACACTCATCAGCACAGTTTCTCATCAGCACACATAAATGTGGCAGTACTGAGCCCTAAATAAGTAGAAAATAATGCATTTAATGGTTGGTTTGTTTGATTCAAAGTACAAAATACAAAACCCGTTCCATTTGTTGCTATGTGACATATTTAGGACTGAAAGGCAAGTCTCGTTATTACTAAACTACCTGTTGTTGATGGGTACTGATGATTTACCAGTGATTATGCCACAGAGTTAAAGGTTCCCTGGGGAATAGCAGGGAGAGAAGTGTGACTTCAAGAGCAGCTATTCAGCTTGGGAGCCTCCTTTCCATAGCAGGGAGGTTTCTGCTTCTTAGAATAAGAGAAGTAAAACTGGGGTAAATGCCCAGTAACTGGGGTAAATGCTGCAGTTCATCTGCTACAGGACTATACAGAAGTATTTCATTCCTTTTTTTTTTTTTTTTTTTTTTTTTTTTAAATATCCATTGCAAAGCCCCATGACATCAACAGAAAGAAGTTGACTTCATTAAGCTTCAAATCAGACCTTCAGACCTACTGCTGCTTTGCACATGTTGCTAACTTTGAGCTTGGGTTTAAGCTTTGTGCTTTCAATGGGTCTGCCCTGGTGACTGGATACATGCAGGGCAGCACCCACAGGAATAACTGTGCTGTCAAATGAATTTGGAGATCTTTTTAGCATCCTAATGCTTCGCAGTTGGGCCATCAATGTAGATGCTAACAGCTCTGCTGCTATAGAGCAGCACATAACCCTATGGTAACCCTCCCACATCCTGAGTTATGGCCATATGACATGTAAAATGGCTCTCTTCTGATCTTAGTCCTCACTCATGAAAATGAAAAATTAGATTGCTAATTAAAGCATGCTTTAATCCTGAAATTCCAGTGTTGAGATTTTCAGATAAATAAACCATCTTCCACATAGTTTTCCTACAGGTGAACTTGTTGATTCTTCCATATTCTGTTGAAATATGGTTTATTTTTAAGAAAGGGACTGGATACTCATGAACCATTATAACCTGATAAAACATAATTGGTTGGCATATGAACTTCACAGGGTTGGAAAGAAACTTTTTCCTTAAAGATCTCCCATTAAAAGAAATAATTGGAATGAAAACATTATATGATAATCCTAACAGTTTCCATTAGAAGAGAGTCCAAAAGGGACCCCCTGGGTCCAGATGAAAATTTTTAGTTGCAGACTTAAAGGAAAAGAGTATGTCCCAAACAAAGTTAATTATTTGAGATGAGAGCAATGCCAATTCAAATCTTCTTTCTAGTTTCCTCATAAAATAACTTGACCCAGAATATTTGTATCCCAAGTAAGCATGTGTCTACCTCCTTCTCTTTCAGATTTCAGAGATGTCAACAAGCCTTGTTTTTATCACAGTGCAAAATATGTTGGCGTCTCCAAAAGGTTTTGGAAATGGAAAAGTCATTTCCCACTCGGTTCTACTGAGAGCTCTAGATCCCAGGTAAAATGGGAGGGATGGGGGGGGGTAGGCACCGTGCTGAGGTTTATGAATTGCCTGCCAAGCAGCCTGCTTTTAACACACACCAGAGAGTAGGATTCCTTGCTAAGAAGTCCTAATCAGCACTGTGCTTTTTAAAAAAGTTGTTCAAAGGATTATGTTTTTAAAATGACCCTTCCACCCACTCTATTAATTACAACACACAAACTCCAGCAGAAAGCAGAATTTTCTATGGCCTCGCTGCAAAAGCTGCAGATTAGAAGCTAACCTTGTTTCAGGCCCATACATAAATTAAACAGCATATGCTCCAAGTGCACATCATTTTAAAAATGCGTTCCATAAAGCATCTAATATTTACAGCTTATAAAGCATACAGAAGGGGAGTTGAAAGACGGAGATGAAACTTCATATGGATTTTGTTTAACAGAGTTGCTAAAAGATTAAGAATGGCATCCATTTTACAACTTTGTTTCTTTATTGCTGCAGGAATTTTATGCTGTGCGCCAAACTCTCCAGACTTACCAGGTGTTTTTGAATATCCTGCCTGGGGCATGGTAAGATGCTGATTTTCAGAAATTCTCTAAAAATGTACCTCAACGTTGGCAAGAAGGGCTGAGACAAAGAAAATCTCAAATGATCCCCAAGATACCTTGGCCCCAGTTTTCTTCTGGATGTTGACATTCAGCCAAACCTCCTTCTCACAAAAAAAATAACCACCATCAAATTTTCTCCTGCAACTGACACTCATTTGGTAAAAGGTTTCTCAGACACAGAATGGAATTCTTAAAACATTTCAGAAACAAAGAGAGGAGAGGAGAATCTAGAAAATTGTTCTGCAGAGCACAAAATGAACTAGTTCTGCTTCATTCCGTCACCAGCTCTCAAGCAAAAGCTCAGTGCTACAGTTCTCTGGGATGCAACGTCAGCAGCACAAACAGAAAATCCAAGTTGGGATCAAGTTTTGCCGCACAACAGAGTAACAGGAATAAAAAGCATTTGGTTCAGAGAAGGAATCCAAAAGAAAGAGCTGGGAACTAAGAAAAGAAAAGAAACAATCCCTTCATGAAAATATAACGTATGCCAAAAGCTGACATATCCTAAAATTACTGTGTAGGGAAGAAGTAAATAACAGCCATTCTATAGGGTAATTTTTTTCACACAGCTCTTTTTCAGTAACTTGCCCACAGAATGCTAAATTTCACCTTTTGGGTAGAATCATAGAATGGCCTGGGTTGATAAGAACCACAGTGATCATCTAGTTTCAATCCCCCTGCTATGTGCAGGATCTCCAACCACCAGACCAGCTGCCCAGAGCCACATCCAGCCTGGCCTTGAATGTCTGCAGGGATGGGGCATCTACAACCTCTCTGGGTAGCCTGTTCCAGTGCATCACCACCCTCTGAGTGAAAAACTTTCTCCTGTTCCACTGCAGTTCCAAGACAACTACTTCCTACCGCAGCTCCAGGGAAGGACTTCTATGGTACTGTAGAGTATTCTTTTCTGTGGAGATCACAAAACTTAATTTTTATTAGTGGCAGTCCAATCCCAATTGAAAAGTAATACCAGAACTTTAGCTTCTGAAACTAAAACGTATTTTCAGGAGTGGTGCCTTCACAAAAAGATCCTCGAAGCTGATGGAAAGCTCTTGCTCATTTTCATGGATTTTGTACTGGCTTTAAATGAAAGCCACCCACAGCCATTCAACAGGTAGAAGGAAAAAGCAGCCTTTCAAATTCTGGGAGCTCAAAACCCTTCTAAAATCAGAAAGTAACTACATAGTTAACACTGGTCTTGCAATATACAATAGATTAAAAGGGGATCATAATCCCCCCAAAGAAGAATTTATTCCCATTGAAAATCAATGAATAAAATAATATCGTGATGAAAAACTTTATAGCTTACTTAATGGCAGGAAATATTCATTTTCTTGTTAAAGAAAAGATATCTGTCAGGAAAAGCACGCATTAAGCAGAGCGAGCTAGTAAATCTACCCATTACAGAATGAGAGACAGAAGTACTGAATTTGCTATGTAAGCAGGCACTGGCAAGGGGATTTTGCTCCAGCAAGATATTGTTGCCAGCCTTGCTGAAAAGTTGGTTGAGAGCCATCTACTTCATGGGAGCACCCTGGCCTCCTCTTCTTTGCAGGGCTGCTGTGGGGCTGCAATGTGCCCTTGCCTTTTCCCTGTGGAGATGGTAGAGCCTAGGGATACAGCAGGCTGAAGGAGAGCACTTGGTGGAAGCTACATTTAAACTTCATCCCATGCTGCTGCAGTGTACATCCCTCCTGCTGCCAGGTTTTGCCCCACAGCAAGCATCACCTGCTGTCTTATGGAGACATCCCACTCCATCCCACAGAAGTACAAGTGCAAGGGAGTAGATATCTGCCAACAAAATCCTGCACCTTGATTTAGCACCACTGAAGACTAAGTCCCAAGAGCAGAAATACATCAGACCACAGCCTAAAGAAGAAACTCTACTCCCTGATCAAGTCTGACAAGATCCACACTGTATTTTAGCTACAAACAAAGAGGAGATAAAAAACAACCCAAATTAGCACTGTGACTACCTTCTTAAACTGTGTTCTTGCCCTCCATAGATCTAACTGCAGATTCCTTGCATTTTTGGTCTTGCTTTGTGATCTGAACTTTAAAATGATACACGGCAAAGGGAAGGTGGGAGGGGGTGCTTCTAAGCTGCATCATGTGCTTTGTGGAAGCAAGCCAAGCAGCTACTTAGGCAACCATTAGGTTGGGAAACAATCACTTCCATCATTCCCAACACGTGTGTCAACATAATTCCATGCTCTCTTTGTCATGCAAAAAGTCTTGGCAAAGTGACCGGATACACCCAGAAAGCAGGAGCAAACTGAGCTCATTATGTTAACCCGGAGATCCCACAGCATCCTCCAGTGCCATAGAAGGAGACTTCCCATTTTTTGCTGGGTAGGAAAGAAAATGTGGTGCACTGAGAAGAGCTCAAGCCAAGCCTGGCTTCAGAAGTGCATAAAGGAAATTCACAGTAGATTTTCATAGAAAAGGACCTCATATCTGACAAGCACAAGAGATTGCATGGTGCAGTGTGATCACAGGCATTGCAGAAGGTATAGCACCTCACATAACTAGAGACTTCCCTCTCCTGTATGCTTGCTGGAATCCTTCCAGCCATGCTAACACAGCACTGCAAAGGGAAACTCCTGCCAAATGGGAGTATCAGCTTCTCTAACTCTTTATTATTGTCACTGGTAACTCTGGACTTTGCTTTCCATTTAAAGGAAGATTCAATGCATTTTACATCCATTAAACATCTTTTCTTCTCTCCATCTATACTTACACCCCCTACTAACAGCAAAAGGCTTGTGCACAGAAGAAAGGCTGAAAATATTAGCCCAATGGCTTCTTTATAAAGCCATGCAGAGAAAGAAGACCTTTCCATCTGCCTGAAAAATGCTGAATACATCTTTGGTGCCCTAACAACTGTAGAATATAGGAAATATTCCAGATCACAGGTATTCATTTAAAGATAAGCAGTTGGAGTTTTCATAAAAAAATTTTTCATCATCTTTCAATTCCAGGTTTAGTGCAGTGAGAGGAAAGTCCTAACACTGCTGAGTATTAACAAATCCCTTCAAACTTCAGCTGCTTTGCCTCCACTCTGCCATGGTTAACACGTATTTTGCAGCACATTTCGCCTGCTGAATGCTTGCAAGTCTTGGTTTTAGTAACACGTTCAACAAAACACAGCTTCTCAGCAGTCCATGTTCAATGAGGGCCAACAAAGGCTAAAAATGGGGATAGACAAGAACAGTAAAAGCTTTTCCTGTGTTGTTGACACCTCCTCTAACGAAAGCCAAGGATTTCTATTCCTTGTTCTGTTTAAGCCTGTATCAGTTACACTACATGTTTTGTTCCTCTAAGATGCCATATTTTTGGCACATCTCATTACCACCCAGACACTCACGAATCAAGAGCAGGCAGTGCTGTTCAAATGGGCAAGTGTAGAAGAGCCCTTCCCCTAGCGTTATTGTTGGAGTGGAAATATGCATTATGTTCTCACTTTGACTTCTCCCTGCTCCACCACTCTGGGCAAATTTACACTCCACAGCCTTCAAAAAAATGCACATCAAATACTACAAAAAATTCGTTAGTAAGTCAAATAAAGGAAAAGACAAAACAGTGGACATACCTGAATAAGAGAAACGTTGTGTAGACTAAGTCTGAAGAGGTAGTTCCTGCATGAGCAAACAGAAAAAATACAAATTGTTAGGATGCCAAAAGAAGGAAGGGAAAAGTTATAAAATCAAGCCATAGTTTTTAGTTATCCATTTCTATGAACAAAGAGTTCTTGCTGGATTCCTCTATACAGGACATGAAAAATACTTATATGCTACTTGTACACCCGTATCCTAATGAGTCTTGCAGCAAAGCTCTGACTAGGTCTGGAGTAAAATACTCCAAACCTTGTAATGGAGGCCCATGTTGTAATCCCAACAACACAGGGACTGTTTCCATACCCTTGGAGTGCTTCGGTTGAAGCCAATATGGGCTGTGCTCATGGCTTTTTCTGCACACTGAGAAAACTGGGTTTGGACAGATGCCAACTGCAGCAGAGCCAACTCTTGTAGAACATTCCCCCCAAATCCATCCTTGCAAACGAACTTTGTAGAAAAGGAGGAGAAAAGGAAAGATGTTTCTCAGCAGCATCTCTTTTCACAGAAAACCAGCAGGGAAATCAAGGCAGTGACTAGAGTAACTCCCAATCTGCCTGTCATCACATGTCTAAAGGCAAAGCAAGGGAATTCCTGACAGAACTCACTGTAGTGTGAGATATCACACATCAGCCGAGCTCCTGCAGCCCTCCCTCTGTGTGTTCATATCCATCACAAATAGGAGGGAATGCACATTTACATAAACATCTACAGAAGAGGCTTAGTTAACACATTTAGTTCACATTTTTGCTTGGTAAGACAATGCAGTTACCAGCAATCACCTGGCATATATTAAGCCATATGGACATGATTGTGTGCTTGAGGCTGTTGGCCATAGCTAAGTTCATATTTTGCATTCCATCTGTCAGGGGGTCTGATGACCTTGATCCTTTTCCAACATCCCTGTTACCACAATCTCCCAGAGAAGACATATTTATATTATACCAGGTGAACCATGTTTTTAAAAGTGGCTTTATTTAAACAACAGAAAGTACATCTTTGATGGTAGAGCTTCACCCAGTTTAGAAGCTCTCATCTACAGGCATTCCCTCAGATAACAGAAATGCAAGTTTCAGTCTTATGCCAGCAAAATCAAAGCTCCTATAGTGACAAAATGATCCTAAGGACTCTGTTGAAGAGCCTTGTTTAGAATGTAGTCAGCAGCACACTCTGCCCGAGTAAAGAAGGTTATTCAAACTTCCACACACAAGAAATTCATATTTAACAATGATCACTAGAAGGCTTGAGAAATTTTGCCTTCTCCTGTTACCTCTCACTTTCGTATTATGGAAATCATAGAGTTCCCTGTCTATTCTGTCTATAAACAAATCAAAGGATCTCAAACACTGCAAACTGTCCAGAAAGAAGGGTGAGAACAAGGATGATGAGAGACTTTGGAAGTGAAACTCTTGATGCCAGAGCTTCAGACAATGCAGGTCTGATTTGTACCATCTATGCTCTACTCTGTAATGGGAATGTTTCCCCAGAGAAGAATGAAATCTATTAGCAATATCTGAACAAAACTTATCAGTAATTATCACACCTCTTGTAAGTATGCAGAGAAACACACAAAACTTCCATCTTCTCTCCTAGTCCTATCACTTGAGAGTTCTTTCATATTCTGAAACTGTACTCTGTCTCTAAGGACTGCACGCTTTCCCAGTTAATTTATTATTAACTCTTTAGCATCAGCTACAGATTTAAATAATACAACCTCCAAGTGCACCTAGCAGGCCAGAGGCACCAAGTACTTTAACATACAGTTAAAGTCTTAAAATGGAGGAAAATTCTCATCCAGTGGCTGATCTGACTCGACTTGCTCAGAGAAGCAAATGCTCACCAAAATATTAATGCACTTCCAGGACATGACTTGTCACAGAATAAGCCTTCACCTGGAGAAGTTAAGCATGTCACTGGCCTCCAGTGTTACAACACCCTAAGGAGAAAGTTCTCATAACCAGAGACTTGAAGTTGCTACCCTGTTGTTAAGCATGCTATTTAAATGCATTGATTTTAGAAGACTTACATAGCAGACTTCAGCTCTCTGTTTCAGTCTTGTAAAATGCTGGACAGTTTGACTAAGTAATAAATTTTAACATTAGGTGGTTGGGTTTTTTTCCCCACCAACAGCACTGCAAAGCAAATTCAACCAAAATATATTTAATGGAAGAGACAGAGCTAAAGGACACGTTTTTCCTTGCACTCAGCCAAAACAGATGCAGAGAGGAATTAGTATCCATTTAAGTAAAGCCAATCTCTGTCCTCCCAGTTACTGCTGAGTAGCACCTGAACAAATCATTAGTGCTGAGATCACTCAGGTGTCTGAGATGTAAACCAGGCAGGAGCACAGTACTAATGTGAGTAGCACAAGGAGCTTCCAAAAACTTCACAATAACCTCAATTCTCTAAGCCTGACCTTGCAACTTTCTTACAGCAAGAAGGGTTTCCCTTAATTTTTCGTCAGTTTGCTTTACCTGGTGTCTGAAGAGCCACTGGCAGTTTCTTTTCATTTGTTTGATCCTTTTCACATCTCATCAGCACCGTTAGGCAGACCAGAGACACCAGCTGACCTGCCCAGCTAGAAACAACTAAACCTTAATTTAAAAAAAAAAAAAAAAAAAAAAAAAAAGTTCTTTTAACCCTATTCATTCTGTAAAGCTATACCTTGAGTTAAAAGCCAAGGGAAAGATTTGCTGAATAAGATAGTACCATTTTTATGAATTTTATCCTAACTGCAATTTCGGTCCAAGAATGAATGAGGTCTCTGAATGACAAGCATGGTTTATTGTACCTAGAATTGCCCCATTTGTGCCTTTTTTTCTGTTCATATTTGAAGTTATGTCTGTTTAATACCTTGCTAAACTATAATTTAAAGCATCTGGAAGAGTAGGATTAAGAAATACATGAGAACACTAAGATCTCACTCCACATGAATAGATGGGTTGCTTTCTTGTTTTTTTTTTAATTCTTTTCCCCCTCACATTTTTTCTTGCAAGTAGATGTTGACTAACTGCTTTCTCTCTCAAATTAAGCCCTCCTGAACTAGGCCAGAAGAGCAATGGCTTGGTGCAAACAGCTATTCTAATAACCTTTTTCTCCCATACAAAAAGCTGGTGCACAAACTTGGAGGGATAGGACAACCCTTTTACTCTCTTTCTATCCTAAAGATCTTGCACATTCACTCCATGGTATTACAACAAAAACTCTCTTTCATCCCTGACTTGGCTGCACTTCAGCCACTTTTGTTCTCTAGAAAGAGGCCACGCTCTTCTGAATATTCTCTTCTAAATATCTTGGGATAAATGACATTATACACATTGCAAGGTGCCTCAAACTGCTGATTACTTCTTCTACTATTACTCACAACTACTCATAACATCAGCACATTTCTGAAAACGCCCATGTTAATCAGTAATACCCTAAATTCTCGGACAGACTGAGGTTTTGCTGCCTCACACAGAGTGGTGGCTCCTCTGGCGATGAAGTCACAGAATCACACACAGAATCACAGAATCACCGGGGTTGGAAGGGACCTCAAGGATCATGTAGTTCCAACCCCCCTGCCTAGCAGGGCCACCAAACATACACATTCAGATCAGGTTGCCCAGGACCCCGTCCAACCTGGCCTTGAACACATCCAAGGACGGGGCATCCACAACCTCCCTGGGCAGCCCGTTCCAGGGCCTAACCACTCTCCTTGTAAAGAACTTCCCCCTAACATCCAACCTAAATCTTCCCTCCCTCAACTTGGATCCATAAAGTCACAGCAAAAGCCAAATGAAACACCATCAGGATGGCTCTTCTGTCACTCCTTATTGCAGTATTAGCCCCCAGCTCAGGTACATGAAGTTATCTGATGTAAAGATCTTCCTAATCTATGCAATCCACTTTGAAGAATTTGCCACCTGAACATACAAAAAAGGTACAAAAAAAAAAAAAAATAGAGATGTAATTTCCTTTACACTGAAAGCAAAGCATAACCAACTCAGCCAGTATCATAGAGCAGCTCAAGCAGGAGCTGATCTCCTGGTCCATTAGTTTGTGCCTGGCTTGGTAGAATAACTTGCCTCCAAGCTGGGGAACAGAATTTAAGCATGTGCTGAAGAACCAATTTACACTCATGGAAATTGGGTGCAAACAGAAGTGTTTTACTTTCTGAACAGCGTCTCCTACACTGATCTACCTATGGACAGAGCCAAGCCACAGTAAAAAATCCTGTAGAAGAAAGTATTTTTTAATTGGCTTCCTAACTTGTATTTGGCTGTCTTGTTACATGATTAAGCACTGACAGTGCCTGGTACTACAAAGTTTTAATACCACAGCAGCAGGAGAGCAGCTGAGATGTACTTTAAGAAAGGGTGGAAGAATATATCCACTTAAATCCACTTGGCATGATATTCCCAAGTCAAAGTCAATTACTAAGTGTTTATTTCACATAGTCGAGGCACCTTGTCGATGAACTTTTAACATTATGCCCATTCACTTGTTCACTCATCCTATGGGCTAGAAACAACTTTCAATGAGGGAAATGGACTTTGTCTGCAATGTCACTGAGCAACAGGGCTGCAAGACAAACCAGGATTTTCCAGTGGGAAGCACTTTACAGCAGATGTGAGGAACTTCTCCCTCCCTCCTTCAGGGCAGGCTATCTCAAGCCCCCTCTTTGTACACACACCTGCTAGTAGAAATGAAGCCAACAGCAGCTGATAATGTTTGATCATGTTAAAAAAACATTTAGGGTAAGCTGAAGATGACTACATGAAGAGTTGTTATGGCCTTTGGGTTTACTATTGCACAAAACAGGCATCCAGCACAGCCCAGGTAGGATACTGGAGACTTCAAGTACACTCGAGGTGCTCTGGGCAGTTTTTTCCTGCCCTCATGCTGCAATTAGGTGCCAGGTCTGCAAGAGGGACTTACAACTGTCACAGCATGCATAATAAGATAATTAACAGAGCAGGGTCCTTTGGGCAGTGCTGAACAAGACAAGGAATTATGCATGTGACAAATCTCATGCTCCCTCCCAGCACCCCTAGAAGTCACATTCTGGGGGTGGGCCTTGGGCAAGGAGCCAGCAGCTCATGTCAGCTCTTCCTATCTTTGCTCCTAGAGTCTTAGATATACTTTGTACTTCCACAGTGCATGGCAAACACAGCTTAGTCATGCTTCACGACTCCCCAGGAGCGGGTTAGTATCATTGCCCCTTTACACTAATGAACAGAACAAGCCAGAGAAAGGTTAAACACCCTTCTTCAAAGCACACAGCAAGGCAGTGATAGAATCGAGTGCAGACCCCAGGGCTCTAGCCTACCAAATCTCATGCTAGATTAATGCACAGTGCCTTCACGCAGGCCCAGCTGTGGCCTTTTCAGATGGTTATCCACATCTCTGAACCAGCCAACCATTCCAAGAAACTCTGCTCCTGAAAGACGATGCCAGCCTTTGCTCTCAGAAAGAATTAATTACGTGCCTGCTCTGGAGTGCGATGAGATGATCCCTTTGCAAATGCTCCTCCAGTGATTCTTTTGAAAGGCCTGACATGCACCTGCTAGAGAAAAGGTGGTGAGCCAGCATCTCCCTTACAGACTAGATTCCTATTCACCAGTAATTTCATTTCTATTGAAGAAAAACTTGTCTGTTAAATCATTCTTTCTTAAAAATCAATAGATGTTCAACAGAGAACCACACTAAATGGCACACAGTAATATGATGCAGTTGGTGTATGAGCAAGTACTTTTCCCAAAGCAGCATTTCTCTATGATAAATCCAGCCAGAGCTAGAGCAGCATCCTCTTAAAAGAGGCTCCTTATACAAGCAGCTTCCAAATCAAGCCAGGGTCCCAGACACTGCTTCTGGATTGTCGCTGGAGTCCACCTCTCCAATCATCACATTTTATCCCACCTCGAGTCTCTCTTGACATATGACTGTCAATTCTTCTGTACCTCTCCCATCCAGCTGGCAGAGTCACAGAGCACTGACAGCACCTTCTGATGGCTTCGAGCTGTGTGGGGACCTTTCATCTCCTATTTGCCCATGGCTTTAGTTGTGTTTTCCTAAGCCAAGCTGTGAAATTCCTCTTCTTCTGATGCACTGAATATTGCTAAACGTCCCCTGTGGCCCCCCACCTGCTGTCTTGGGCTGACAAACCCATTCAGTTCTGTCATGTTTTCCTCAGATTCAGGATGAGTTCAACAAAACTTGAAAGGAAATATGCACAGAATTGACTGGTGAGATTAAGTTATTGCAAACCAGTCCTTTCTCAGGACTCCCCAGGAGAAAAGGCTCAGGGGAAACCTTATGGCTCTCTGCATTTCCCTAAAAGGAGGTTGTAGTGAGGTGGGGTTGGCCTTTTCTCCCAGATAACAGTGATAGGACAAGAAATGATGGCCTCAAATTGCACCAGGGAATATTTGGGTTGTATATTAGGAAAAATTTATTCTCCAAAAGAGTGGTGATTGGTACAGGCTACTCAAGGGGTGGTGGAGTCACTGTCCCTGGAGGCATTTGAAAAACGTTTAGAGGCTGTAATAAGGGACATGGTTTAGTGAGGAAATATTGGTGGTAGGTGGATGGTTGGACAGGATGATCTTAGAGGTCTTTTCCATCCTTAATAATTCTATGATTCTATTCTATGACTCTCCTTGCTGTTTTTTATACCTTTGAAGTGGCGCTGAGCAGTAGGCTTCAGCATCTAAACATCTGGATATAAAGCAAAATGCAAGTCACTGTGGTGAGCCCTGCCATATTAAACTGACAGATCACCTTAATCAGAACAAAAGACAACATTTTCAGCAATGCCAAAGGAAAATGCTCTGCAATCTCAACCTGTGATGCTGAAAAATACATTATCTCCAAGCTTCTAAGACATTTGCCAAAATATCCTGACCTTATGCTTGCCCGCATACCACTCTCTCAAACACAGTATTGAAAGTTAAGTATTCTTGGTGTGTTAGTAAAGGAAATTGTGTCTTTCATGGGTGTCTGCTTTTGTGATAGGCTAACACCAATTTCCCTTTTATCTGTAACACAAGGTATTTTTCATGTCAAGCCTGCATTTTGGTCAGTTCATGTCCAGAAGCAATAGGTATGGCATTGCAGCTTATGTGAAAAACCATCGCCTCTTCTCCAGGTACACACCCAGGGCAAAGCTGCTCTCTTGCAGCTGCACCTTATTCTGTGCATTTGCCAGACACGGCTACCTGACAGTGCTGCACTGCAGTGTTTTATTTGATGTATTTATTTGGAATAAATTGAAGTTCACATTCTGTTCTCCACAAAAGTATAAATTTTAGCTAAGAAAAAAAGTTACACTTTAAACAAAATTTGGACCAGGTTACAAATTTCTTAGAATCCCATGAACAACAAGAATTCTCCTTCCATCCTTTTCCTGTCTACACCTTTTCCCTCTTTCCCAAGGGGTAAGCCACAGAATCACAGAACGGCCAGAAAATGTGTTGGAAGGGACCTCAAGGATCATGAATCTCCAACCCCCTGCCAAATGCAGGGCCACCAACTTCCCCATTTAATACTAGACCAGGCTGCCCAGGGCCCCATCCAATCTGGCCTTGAACACCTCTAGGGATGGGGCATCCACAACCTCTCTGGGCAGCCCATTCCAGCACCTCACCACTCTCTCTGTAAAGAATTAGCCAGGGACATCTTTGGGGTGCAGCAAATTCAGACTCCTTGCAGACCAGCAAAGGATAGCAAATCCTATAAAAGCCATGAATCCCTGTGGGGCTTCACCCCTCCACACTGACACAAGGGCTGGGCTGGCATGATATCAGAGAGGAAAATCTCCTGCACTTTAGATCACATTTTTGTTCCCTGCATAAAGAAACTATGCACCTCCAATTACGGATTTAACTAGCTGTAATGTCTAATCACAGGTTTCTCACCTTCACTGTATTCTTTCTCACGCAGGTCAGGCAATTTCTTTAAAAAATATCAATGTTCCTTTGGAAGTTTTTGCTATTTTCGGAGAGTGATTCTCCCTCCATTGTCCCCCTTCCAATTCTCCCCCACCCCCCACAAGGATGCAGCTTTTTGTCTGATTGGAAGAATCACAGTGAGAAAGGATAGTATTTGTTGTTGTTTTTTTCAGGTTTCTTCATAGCAGCCCTTTCAGCTACCCTGCTACAATCTGGATATAATCAAAAACATTATCATGCTCTTTGCTGGCTCACGTCCTCATTAAGACCTCAACCAGCAAGGTAATTTCTCAGCCAAACGTGACTTAGAAGAGGGTAAAGCTGGCATGACACTAATGTGAGCCATCAACATGGCAGTAACTCATCTCAGCCTTCTTAGAAGAAAGAAGCATCATCTTAGAAAAGCATTCAGTCAAACTGTAGTCAGTGAGGAATGGCATGTCATACATGGTAGGTATCAGGACAAGCCAAGATTCTATTTACTTTTGGTTATGCTCATGTGATCGTGGCACATGTTAGTTTGTTTGCAAGTTATTCTCTTCATGCTATATGAGACTTGAATTTTTCAGCTGAGCTCACTGTCCCCATATAGGTGTGCAGAACTCACAGACTTTCACAAGCATTGTGAAAGACTTACACCTTCTCTGGGGATGCAAGGCTGAGGACAAGTGCCAGGTACTTGCTTCTACCAGGCAGAAACACAACAGCAAATGGATCAAACTCCACCTTTGCCACAGATTTTTTGTGAGTTCATAAGAAAACTTTGGCCATGGCCATGCTAGCCATGCAGAATACTGCAGAGGCCTCTAACATTGGGCTGACTTTGGCTGGTACCTTCAAAAAGCACAGTCTTTCTGCAGTAGTTGTGTTAGGTGCAACAAAGCACACATTACAGATTTATCACAATCCCACATGTCTCAGCATTACGAGGTCCTGATCATTTGGCAGTAGAAAGTGCTGTTATTTAAATTTAGACCTGATACTGATTCCTAAAGCTTCAAACCCACTCTGCCCCAAAGTTTGCCACTGAACTTCCTTGTTTGCAGAATGCTTTTTGCCCAGGCAGCACCATCTGCCAAGATTTGTTCTCTTCAGGGTCGGTGGCAGCCCAGATCTGGACAAGATTGAAGGTGCCCAAGGGTAAGAGTGATATTTTCTGAGCAACATGGGTTTTGAGGGTTTTACTGCAGTGCTCTTGAGCTTTCTGCCAAGTAGGCAGGAAGAAGCCTGCATTCAGCCAGAAATCTGCATGAAACCTGGTGTCTGATGGACTAATCTATCACAAACCAGAGAGTTTCAGTAAACTCAGGATGCAAAACCTACTGGTTGGGGATCCAAGATTATATTTACAATTTACCATATTTCTGCAAGTTGCAACTTGAAGCAACCTTTTCTGGACGTCAGTCCCTCCCTTCAGTCTTCAGCTCCTAAGCCTGTGTGATGCAAAGAAGCTTTTGTACTCATGAGTCAAGAGCAAGAACAGCCAGGAAGGGGTGCACCCAGGCTTTGCTCCCACTAAGGAAGCCTGTTCAAAGACAAAAATGATCCTTCAATACCTGCTCTACATCCTAGAGGAAAATCTTTTGACCTGATCTGTAGCAAGCTTCTTAAGTTAACATAGCACCTTTTGTGCTCCCCAAACTACCCATGTCTGCTTTCTTGCTACTATCTACTTGCTATTGCCAGGCATTTTCAGTTCAGCTCTAAATCAAGTACAGAAATAACCCTATGCCAAAGCAGATTTGCATCATGAAGAGCTTGGTAGCTCTACCTCCAGAGCAGAAAAATCTGGCAGGCCAGAATGATGTGCACTTTACCTACCAGTTCTGACTCCCTTGACAGTGTTCGCTCACTGCCCTCTACCTTCAGGCTCTTCACGGCGATGGCCATTTGTGACAAGGGCCCCTGCGCTTCAGTTTCCTGTGCAACTGCCATGAGAGATGATTCCTTCTGATTTCCTGATGGAGCTGACAGTCCTCTTGGCAAACAGAACTATATGGACTTCTGGTCACAATGCTTTCTGGCTGGATTTCTACAGCAACACCTCCACAGGCTGCAAATGGCCGCCTCTCATTGCTATGCCTCTCACACCCACAGCCCCAGCAGGCTGCTGCCCCGAGCTGACAATCCCACAAGCTTCCTTCTGGGAGAAGTCAAATGTTCCCTTCAGGGTTTCCCAACCACTCTCTGTGCAGCCATTTGTTTGGGTACTGTCCTCCTGTTGTCCAAGCTGTTTCCCTTCAGCCCGCTGTTGTGCCAGATTTTCACATGGTGTTTCAACCATCCTCCTTTAAAACTTTTGCGTACTCCTCGCCAGGGAGTTCTTGTGAAGAACGGTTTTTTGGCTTGATTTCAAGCAGGGTCTTTCATATCAACATCTGGTTATTGGCTCTTATCTCTGCCCAGCCAGTAGCAAGTCTTGGGTTAGAACACTGCCTACAGCACAGGTGAGAGAACAGAGCACTGCTTGGGTACAGGCACAGGCTGCCCAGGGAAGTGGTGGAGTCTCTGTCCCTGGATGTATTAAAGAACCTTGGAGATGTGTTATTTAGGGACATAGGTTAGTGAGCAACACTAGTAGTGGGTACATGGTTGAACTGGATGATCTTAGGGTTTTTTTCCAGCCTACAGTTGGAACAGTTCTACAGTTCTCTAAAATTCAGGTGAAGTCATGGCTATGGGGTCCCTGCCTCTGATGTGGACATGGCAGAGAAGAACAGGGGGATGAAGACAAGAGAGCATTGAGCTGGGACATGCTGCAGGATTGGGATGAAGGCTTCCTCCTGCGCCACCATCACCTTTAGCATCCCCACCAGCACAAGTGGAGGGTTCACAGCCAGGTTGTTACTCTCCATGTCTACTAACAGCATTTAGATCTGACCTTCAGATACAGCACAGAGTTCAAACAGTTGTATTTTTCAAGTCACCATTTTTTTAACACAGGTCTCTTTTACTTGCCCATCGAGTTAGGAAATTCAGCTATCTCCTTTGTTAAACCATTTTTTATATCACAGCTCATTCAGGCTGTTCTTCCCAGTCCATTCACCAGCTGTACTGCTGACAAAAGAGCAGTGTCCCAGTCTCCCAGCCTTTGTTCTGGTACCAGAATAATCTCTTCTGTGCCTCCTCTGCCGTGGCGGCATATACAACTTGTGTCTATAATTCAAAACTATAGCTCATTACATGACACTAATCTGAGAGAAACTGCCACCCATTTCCTCACCATTAATCTCTGATTTCAGATGTTTAGGTAGAGCAAGTAGACCTTCAGTTAATAAAAGCAAACTGCTCGCTAGGAATGCTGTACAGCTGAGTTAAATTTGAAATCTAATAATGGGAAAAAGATTGAAAGTAAAGACAATAAGCATTCCTGATTGCACCATTAGAGAGGAATGGAAGTTTCTACATAGTCAAGGCTGCAATCAGTTTCCATTTCAGCTCCTTTATTGGCTTTGACTTGGAAGGTCTCTCAGGTCTGAAAAATTTGAGTCTTACTCCTGATGAAAAGAAGAAAGTGTTTAGCAAAAAAAAAGCAGGACAATTGGACGAAGTGGCATTGCAGATAGCTCACACAGAAAAAGCAGGATTCAGGCTCCAAAACCCATCAGTTTTTTATTGGGATGAGGGGGAGGAGAAGGATTTATGTGTCTTGGTTTTTTCAGCTGTTCAGCTCATATTTTCAAGTTTTTTCTCAGTAATAATGAGATCTAGAAAATTGTTTTTCCTCTCATTAAAATAGGTTCAAATAATAATCACGTGAGCTCAAGAGCTGAATAAGCAGCAAATATTTCAAAACAGTCACTCATTCACAGAAGAAAAAGAGTACATTAAAATACTCACACTGTGTTTTAAACCAAACAACAACAACAAAAAAAAACAAAAACCATGAGTCAAAATGAAGGTTACGAATTTTTAAAATGTGTGTTTTTATACTTAATGAAATGTGGCTCCTAATATGGGCAGTGTGAGATTTACAGTGCTCTACACCATTCACATCCTCACTTGCAAGTGTTTGGGTTTTACAAATGATGTGACAAGTAAATACGTTGCTTAGGAACCACGGTGGGCTTTTGAAACTAATTCTTTGTTTCTGGGATTTTGACTTGGCAGGTGTTTGGTGCAGTGGAGTTATCAGACTCCTCTGGTTAGTGCTCAGACAGCACCACTCACTTGGGGAGGGCTCTCAGATAAGGATAAAGCTTAAAAAATCTGAGGCTCATGTTATTACAGCTTCCTGTGTAAACAGCGTGTCCTCAATACCTCTCACAGTTTTGGTCACGCTGTGTCCAATTTCCAAAACCAAAACTCCAGTGAGCCCCGGGATCTTCTTTTCTTCTAGGAAGCATTTTCCACAAGACTTTGAACCACAGGATGAACTAAGCGAAGAGATGATGTGGTGAGGTCATACAGCTTTTAAATAGAGACAGAAAGAACTGGCCTGAAATAATTTATAATGCTGTCGTCTAAGAGAATGATGTTAACCAGGAAATTGAGAAGTGGGAGCACTTATAAACTCTACCCTGATCCCAACCTCCTTCCACAACCCCAGAATAGCTGGTGTTACTACTTATATGATCTGCGGCAGCACATTTAAACATGGTTAACATTTAAATTTAGGTTTCATAAATTACACCCTGTAGAGATGGATAGAGACAGCTCCTATCTCTTTGAGGTATTGTTTCATTTGCAAATTCAGGCAGATGGTGCACGAGCAACTAATGACTGAAAAAAAATCACCCCTAAAAATAGTCCAGAACAAGGTGGGGATTTATCAGGGAGGGAACAGAAAAGCCATGACTTCCCATTCCCACTTCTCTGGCACAGCTCTAGGAGCTCCACTGACCCTGAGGACCCACAGTGCTGTGCAGGACAAAGATTCTGACTTCACCCACATTTGTGCACCGCCCCCCATTGCCCCATGTAGAATGGGAATGAAATGGCAAGGAGAGAAAGGAATGGAGGCTTTCCACCTTCCTCACACCATGGCTGTATCCAGACCAAAAACGCACCCTGGGAAACTGCATGTGTAAGGGGGGGCTATATGAAAGGAGACAGGCTCTTCAGCAGGGTCTGTTGTGATATGACAATGACAAATGGTTTCAAACTAAAAGAAGGGAGGTTTAGACTAGATATAAAGAAGAAGAGATTTTTACAATAAGGGTGGTGAGGCACTGGCACAGACTGCCTAGAGAGGTGATAGATACCCTGTTCTTGAGGACATCCAAGGTCAGGCTGGATAGAGCTTTGAGCACCTGATGGAGCTATAGGGGTCCCTGATCGTTGCACAGGAGTTGGATCAGATGGCTTTTAAGAGTCCCTTCCAACTCAAATGATTCTATGATTAATTCTATCAATAATTGCTCAACAGAACCATGTGGCTCCATCAAAACTTTCATTCTCCTAGTCAGGCTTGGTCGCACTGAGTGAAAACCGACTTCTCCAAGCAAATTCTATAAATACTTGTCACCACTTCTGCCTAAAGTAATACATTGCACTATATAGTACCTCCAGCAGGAAGCCAAATTTACTGTCATTCTCCTGCTTATAATGATGCTGTAGCCTCGCGTTTAGCCACTCTCATACAAACCCTTGTGGAGACAGTCTCCCTCCAGGCTATGTGCCAAGGATTTAGCAGGGGTGAGGCATGTCAGCAACAGCAATGGGACACCTGCTGCCCTGCTGAATGATGTAAACCACGCATCCCTCAGAGTGAGAAGCCTGTGTTTGTACAGCGCCTGGCAGAGGCACTGGTCATGACTGTCCTCAATGCAGTGGCATTCCACTAATACACCTTTGTCTTCTCCCAGCCCCTTTCCCCTCCCTGCTCACTGGTGCTGAACAGCCTGGGCTGACAGCAGTCTTTGCCTCCGTTTCTCCTGTAGCACAACCTGCCACCATAATGCTATCTGCTTCTAAGCATTATACTGCTGGTGGGGGCTGATTTGTTGTTAGATCGTGCTTAGTCCTTTCTTTCGAGGCTGTCTTACATGTTTATTATGCAATAAAAAATAGTTGCTGTGGGGGCTCATGATTCAGCCACTCCTGACGTATATTATTTCACTGAACCATAGTTCTTTTTCCCTGGTACAAATGCAGCTCTAAATTTGTTAGAGCTTGCCTGTGCTCGCACCGTGTTTGTGTTTCTATGCTTCTCTTATAGCATCCTAAATAAAGATAATGTTTAAAAATAAAAGGATATATATGCTAATTATATACAATGGGCCAGAACAACAACGCTGCACCCAAATGCATTAGGTGGGGATTTGGCTACGTCAGCAAAATGAAGCAAACAGGTTGTGGAGTGAATTCTAAAAGACAAGAAAGCAATCGTATATGCTGCCAAAGTCTCACTACAGTATATGCAAAGGTGTGTAGATGAATCTAGAACAGATACAGAGTTTGCCCACAGCAAACACACCAAAAAAAGCCAAATTCCCTGCTGGCAAAGTGATAGTGCAGAATAATTCACTACAACTCTCCTAACATTAATGATACTGAGGGAGAAGCCAGCATTCTGCTTCATTAACCAGTCATTTTGATTGCATCTTTTTCTTTTTTAATTCTAGTAATTTTCTCTTCTTTGCAATTATATTAGGAGACTAAATCCCTCTACATAAATTACAGCTTTCTCTTTGAAGGGGGAGACTGACCACATAAGCTGGAAACACACTCACCTCCAAAGCCAGAACCCAAAAGAAAGAGCTTGAGCATCAACCCTAGTCTAATTAAAAGATTCTCTTTACCTTGCTCCCACAATGAGCTGGTTCCTGTTGGCATCCAGGGCGAGCTGAGAAAAATCATGCACACCTGGATAGGTGAAATTGGACACCCAAGGCTTCAGATCTGCAAGGAAAAGGAGAAAGCAGAACACAATAAGTCTGCTCTAGAAGCAGTGAGTTCACCCAGACATCTGCTAATGGATTTCCTACTGAGTTATCTCTCAGGAGAAGGCTAATTAATAATCTATTTAAAGGGTTGCTATTTATTCTCATTCTCGACAGAATGTGCAATACATGTACATAAACACAGGGCTGTCTCAGCACTTATTTTCACATCCAAGACGGAGCACGAGTGGTGGCTCTGGAGACAGTGGCAGGTTGTTTTAGTTCTGTTAAACCTGGCAAGTCACGGCCACTGATGAGGCTAAGTGGTGTACAGGGACCAGGCTGCCTGCTGTGACACATCCACTGCCCTGCCTTCTCTGCCAGGCAAAGGGAAGCAGCTGCTCTCCAAAAAGAAAAGGTGGGCTCACCTGACTGAACACCAGGATAGAGCGTGAGTGATTTGAGATCTGGCTGCTCCAATGAAAGGCTTTAGGTTCTGTGCCAGGTTTCACTTTAGCTAGTACCTGGGATCCCTATCACTTTATCCCTCTCCCCTGAAAATCACCCACGTATACTTTGAGGGCTTCTCTTAGTCCTGTTATACTCTGGCTGTTAAACACATGGAGAATACTAAATATCCAAGGGAGCAGGGCACAGATGAGACCAAATCATATCAGAATCCCTCTGTAACCTGTTGACAATGAACCCTGCCTCATTCAAGGGCTGGATGCTGAAGATCCATAAGACTCAAAGCTTTGAACGCAAAAGGCAAAATCTTCTGGTCCCATACCAATAGGACATCGAGAGACAGGCCAGTGACCAGGACAAACCACAGCACTGATGCAGCTATGTCCAGAGCAGAACAAAAGATTTCTGAATAAACATGCCACCTTGTCAATTTATATCCCTAGTAACAAGAAGGTTCATTGAAGGCAGGCAGGTTTGAACATGTTGATGTAAGCATTAGTTCTCCTCTCCCCTGGACTGAAATGATGATACTGACAAGGAATCGTGTTGTTTGTAAGGCTTTTGGTGCCTTGGCACGTTCTGTAGTGTTACAGATGTCTAACAGTTTGAAACTTCTGACATAGGAATATTTGTTGAGCAATCTTAAATCCCCTCTTTTTCTAGGGATGGATGACAGCTAATCAAGTCTTTCAGTTACCAAAACCTTAACAAAATACATGTAAAAGTCCCTTTTCTTTGCTCTACTTGTCCTGCATTGCTTTCCAGGACAGAACCTTGCCATGAAACTTCTGGTTCTGTCCTGAACATCACATTTCCTAACCCTTCCTGAGCTCCAGTGAAATGGGGCTGAGCACCAGTCTCGTCCCCATGCTCCACCTGACTGAGTCCTGCTGGGACCTTCACCCATACAATCTTAAAACCCCATCACCACGAGCTGGAAGCTTCCAGCCTTTCCCAGCATTCTTGTCCCACCATGTAGCCGCACGCAACACGTGTACCTCATCTGCTCTTCGTTGAAAAGGCATGAGTTAAAGAATAACAGCCTACCTAACCTTCAAGCATCCCCACCTCCTACACTCCTCTGGGACCCACAATGATGTACTGGCACTGAGGAGGCTCTGCAGTTTCACCTCTTGTATTCTCCTAACTAACGGGGCTCTGCCGCCTTCTCCTGTAGCCCTTTAGCTGCTGAGACACTTCTGAGCCAAGCAGCAGAACCAGCAGCAATAACACCTTTCAGGCAGGTTAGCTGGCTGACATGTGATACGGATCTCCTGGCATTTCTCTTGGCTGGTGGGGGTGGGAATGGGGGATTGCTGTATAATAGTGATACTTTTTAAGATTCCTGCTTTTAGGCAGTAATTTCTCTTGTCATTTTACCTTCTCTCCTACCAACTTTTTCCTGCTAACTAACACACTATTACAGTGCAGCGGCAGAAAGAATATTTCTTCATCTGCTGCTCTAAGCAAAAGCTCCTCACTTCACAGAGGCAAACTCATCAGATCTTCTATTTAATGGCAAGCTCTGACAAATTACAGGTAAAAATAATTAAAAAAAAAATTAAAGGCAGTAGGTGGCTCGAATCTTTCCATGTTGGCTGAAATGTCAGTCAAGACCAAGAAATAACAGGCAGTGTCTTGATTTCTGCTACTACTGCAGGTGGTACAACTTATAAAGAAACCCTTCCTGGTTATTAAATTAAAGGCTTCAAGGCATGCATCCTCATAGCAAAATTAAGCTTTTATAGGCATGTAGTTGGAGATTATTAAACCCAGCGTGGTCCCAGCTAAGAATGTCTAAATGCGAGTCGTCAGAATTAATGCCAAATGGCACTTTTTCCTTCCAACCTTCTTTCTTCCTGTTAGAGGGAAGGGATAAAGTGAAATGGAAATGTAGCCAGGACACGGATTTTTTTTTCATTTGGCACATTCAAATCTACTGCTCAGACCACAGGCATCCCTAAGGACAGTTGTAGCCTTTCATTGTGAAACAAGCTCAGTTATGCAAGGTAAGTGCTGCCCTGGGCCTATCCCATATTAGCTGAAGTTTACACATATGGACCCAATGAACTCCAGAGTTTGCTCGTATTTGACCTTTTTCAGACGGCTGATTTTTCCAGTGCTGACTCCTTAATTTGGGTAGAAACCTTCAGTGCTGGGGCATGTTTACATTTGCAAAAGTATCTGTTTAAAAGCAGCATGAAAAATTAAAAGCCAAGGCTCTGGCTTTGCATGTCAGCAGCAGGAGCCGGAAAGTGAGGAACCATGCAGCTTTGGGGCAAAATGTTCATCAAGGCCTCCTTTGTGCTCCTCATCTCTGATCATTTCCAAGGGGTTAAAGATCCATGATCTCACTTCCTTCACATTAGGACAACAAACAGCATTTTAAAAGCCTCCACCACCACCCAGAGCAGCTCAAGGTGGTTCAGGTGTCCAGCAACAGAGAGCACAGAGCTTCACAGGAAACGCTCACTGGCGCACACAGCTGTGTTCAGGCTTTCAGGCATGCCTAAGACAAGGAGAAAAAAGGCCCTGTGCCATTTGGTGTAGTGGTCCCTGTGCCCAGCTGACATGCTGCTCTGCAACAGGTTTCTGAGAGTACAGGAGCATGACAGGGATTAGCCAGCTGCATAAATGCCAGTGTGCCAAATTGCAAGAGCTAGCTCTAAGGGTCTGATCCAAAGGCTCTTCAAGTCATTGGCAGTCTTCCACCAAGCTTGATGAGTTTTGGATTAGCTTCTGAAGATGTGGTAAACCTGGTAATACTTGAGTCTTCATCTCCTTAAAACCAGCTGCTCCCCACCTCACCCTCATCCTGTGTGTTTTGGTGGGAAGAAGTATGTAAACACTGAGCTGACACTTCCTTATCTGAAGGATAGGACTCATTTCTTCATCCCACTGGAGGCCGCTCACAGTTCCCTTTTCCAGCAGGCTGTGATGGCTTTGTGCATCCAACACACACCACATGAGCAGAGAGGTGAATTGCTTGTGCCTTGAATTGCAAAGCCATTGCTAAGTACATGGAGCTCAGCTAACCACATCGCTACTCAAGAACTCTTCTGGAATAATTCTCTGCATAATTGCCTAGAGGGTCAAGGATTCTTCCTGCAAAATAAGGATATATCCATATAAACAAGCTACCCATGTTCCTAATTTTGCTATCTTTGAATACCAGTGAGGCTGCAAGAGCAAGAAGCTCAACTTAAATTACTCATCCAAATCTTTCTCCTGTGCTTTGGGCAGAGCTTGCAGCCCAATATGTATCCACACCAGCAGCTGCAAAGTCATCTGCACCAAAGCTGGAGAGTTGCAAGCAAATTCAGGCATGTCTGCATGAGCCCTTTTTGTTCTTAGAGCAACAGTGTTGTCACATATTACGAAGGTCCACAAGTGGAGTTATTCTGGAATAGCTCCTCCTGGCTAGTGCCGGCTACAGTCACTGGTTATGCTACAATGTAGTAACACCAATCTCCTGCCAAAAGGGGAGGATCGCATATAAAAGCTTCAAGAACCATAAAGAGACCGTAAGGGAGGAAGATCGGGAATTTAAACAAAAAGAAAGATCCAGAGACTACAATCCAGAAAATACAACTTGCTGAATCAGCTTATTTTTCAAGGGCTTTGAGTACAGCAGGTACAGGCTCACGTAATGAGGTGGAGCATTCACAAAGCACTGAGGGCCTGCCAAACTCAATGGGCTAAGTAAATACCTGCTCTGCAGCTATATGGACCTATTTCTGCGCAGCATTAGCTTGACCACACATTGAGTGCTTCCCTTATTGCCTCAAGTTTATCTCTTAAAAATTCTCTTAATCCAGCTTACTACTTCATGGCTTAACTCCTGTGCCAGTATTCACGGCGAGGCACAAATGACATTGATGATTTTTGTAACTGTACAGTCACCTCTCCTTTTAGCTTGCTTAGCTTTGGCACAGGGCAAACATTCAGCAGCTGGCAGATCCTCCAGTTTGCAAGTGCTGAGATCTTGTCCAATCCATCCGCTAGCTTGCAGGAGTCTCAGGACTCTCAGCGCTGAATCCCAAAATGACCAACAGATGTAAATCACTTTGTAACATAAAGTCACAGCCTGTCCTTTTGGTATACACTGATGAAATGACCTCTTGTTAGAATTTAACCTATCACCTTAAATCTGTTCACTCGCCAAGGCCTGCTAAGTTAGACCATCCTCTGCATCGTTTATCCTCAGCATTCAGAGCATTTTTGATGAAGCAGACAGTTGCCTGCTAAGAGTGATGTCAGAGTACCCTTTCTGTAAGGGTTACTGATCAGAATCCACAAGGAACAAAGCAAGCAAGGCTGCAACCAAAGATCAGATGGCTAATGACTGCGCATGCTACCACGTGGCTTCTGAAACACAGCAAGCACGAACGCTTCCGAGGCTCCATAAAAGTAACTGTCAACTTACAGTGTTATCTTCATTAGACCAACAATGAATCATATTTTAGCATCAACCTCATTTTAAATTTTAGCTCTCTGTTGCAGGTCACACCACAGGTTAGTGCAATAGTCTTTGAAAATGTTTCACTCCTATTCCCTGCTGAGATGTTTAAAAAAAGCCTCCACAACACAAAAACACCCCACAACTCAGCAAAATTGTCAGGGGAAAGAGAAATCTTTTGATCTGCAGGCAGTGCTAAGCAAACAAATGTGTCAGCACTCGGAGCTCAACTTTACTCAGGAGGCCAGAAAACTCTAGCTGGCTTTACCCCAAAAATCCTCCTACACATGCATATCACCCTGCGTCTTGTCTTCCCATCACCACCTCCACCTCATTACATTCTCTCATTTGTTAACCTGAGCTGTTGAAATCTTTAATTGTACACCAAATATGCCCTAATCCCAACCGCTGCAATATCTAGCTTCATTGCCTTCCTGAATCTCTGATCTCTGTTCATAGTTATGAGGACTTAGAAAGCTGCTGGCATAGTACATTCATTCTACAAAGTAGGCCAACCCTACACCATGCCCAAGTCAGCAGTTTCCCCCTCTCTTCCCTCAGTATCTAAATCCAATTGTTTTACCCAGTTTACCGTCTTACCCAAGCTAAGCACCCCTCCTACTCCTGCTTTCTTTTTTATCAGCCTTCACCTTCCAGTCATATTTCTATCTCATTTCTTGCCCACTCACTCAATTATTTTAGTGCTGGCCACCTACAAAATTTTTTCCAAGATGAGAGAAATAAGGATCAGCTAACCCACCAGCTATATGAGTGTCACCATTATAGATGGCTGCAGATAACCATTTCCTTTCAAATAAGACTGAAGAAGCACAAGAATTGCTCTCTCCAAGCTGTCCAAGGGCACATGGATAGGAAATAACTAGAGGAAAAAAGAGTTAGGCTTTTTCTCTCTTTGTATCAAGAGGGAGAAAAGAGTTCTACCTCTCAAATTCCAAGAAAAGGAAGGAGTTGGAAGAAAAGGCTTTTCTCTTGCCATCCTGAAGGGAAACATGAATGGAAGACCCAAGTCATATGTCCACATAGCCACAGGAATCATAGTAATCATAGCAACCAAATTGTTACCATTTAAAATTATGTCAAGTATAGATGATTTTATGCTTCTCATACACTTCCTCCATGAATTGACCTTGCTGAGCTTCCATCCCAAGAGAGGAATATCATGTACAGATGTAGGCAAGGCTCCAAGTACCCAACAATGCTAACTTTGGAGTCCTCTGTCTTGGGCAAATCATGAAACCATGTAGTGTCTCAAGTCTAAATAGTTAAACCAGTCCATTCATGCTTCATTATCTGTAAGGCATACAATGTGCAGGATGCACTGTTGCTAATGCATACCAAGCATCTTTACTGTTTGTTCCCTAAATTTTGATCATTTCTTCAAAACAAGTGTAGCTTAATTGTTTCAATATGGAGAAAAAAGAACTTACTCCAAACCTGATTTTTGCAAAAATACAATTATGACTGTTTGTTTATTTAGTTTTTTATTATTAATGTGGAGCAGCTGGCAAAACACACCAGTCTGTCAGAAAGAACGCAGGGATTCAATCCCAAATAAAGAAAACAACAGATTATAAGCATGAACTAATGCTCACTCTCAGTAAGGGACAGTGTGCTCTTATGCTATCCTGCTGGTCTCCCAAGGAAGGAGTTTAAAGGACTGAGAGTTACATTCCAGCTTCTTCACATTTTACAGTTCTTCCACATTTCTGCTCCATAGAGGCCAGTTTTGCACCATTCTCTCTTTTGCTTGGGTTCCTCTGACCTATTCACTCATAGCAAAGGGCAGGCAGAAGTTCAGTCAAGAGCTACCCCAGGGCAGAGCCAGACAGCACTTGGTGAGTCCCCACCATGAGGGTGGGGGATTGGGAAAGAAGTCGTGGAACGTGAAAGGGACTCTTTCCCCTTCAATGCGATCCCTGTTTCTCAGAGCTGCGCAAGAACACAAATCCCAGCTACTGTACAGTATCAGAGACCCTTCACCAGGGATGGCTGCTCACTGCAAACATGGCAAGCCAGCAGACAAAGAGGAGATGCCACAGTGCTGCAAGAATGGAGAATATGGATGTGTGGTTGTGAGTGGGGAGTGAGTCCATTCGCCATATCCAAGGTCATCTGGACCAAAGGTGCATATCTGCACAGCACAGGGCTGCTGGAAGGGATGGAACTAACTTTCCTCAGCAGGCTGTCAACAAAGGCAAATGCTGTGCTGCGTCCCACCACACCTTGTGAAATCAAGCTAACCAGGGCCATGTGCAGCCCCACTGCCAGCTCATCCAGAGCTCTCGTTTGCTTAGGATGTTGCAGTGTGTTAAAGTATTGTGATCCATTGTATACTGAGACAAGCCCTGCAGCTGTCACACAATCTCTCTCGCTCAGAATGATGAGTGCTCATGCATCACTTGCACCTTCCTATGACGTTCTGATCAGTATAATCCCTCTTTTCAGACAGGAGCAAGCTGCATCTTGGCTCCTACAGCTGTTACGGTCTGATGGAAAAAAACACTCCTTTGTCATTATTCAAACCATCTCCTCCACGTCTGGCGGCAGAATTTTTTTTCCACTATCCTTACAGTTATATGTCTGCACCAGATACCTGTGCCAACAGAGATGGTGCAAGATTCAACACAATTGTTTTCATGATAAGAATGCAGGATACTGAGAGAAGGCAGGGAAAACATGACTGAATTCCCCTTGAGTTTCATTCACAGATCCTCAGATCTGCCATGGAAGAAGATGGGATTTTGATGAACATCCTCAAGTAGAAGCTGACCCTCTTTGCCAGCTCACCAGAGGCTTAACAGGAAAATCTGAGACAAACACGGAATTTGTACTACTTAGCCAGTTGGACCTATGAGGACTACAGTTTCCTGTGGATAAAGGCCCCATCATGAATTGATGATACCTATGAATCAGAGGCTATAAAATCCTTTAAGAGTTTCAAAATGAACCTCTTCTCATAACCATCAGTGTTTTTAAGTTGGAAGCTGGCTAATAATAGCACAGGATTATCAAAGACCAGAGATCGACAGTGACCTCCACCTCTTTTATTAATATGCTGTAAAACAGAACAATCCCCTCACATAAAATACAAATCTGAATTTTGCAGCTCAAGCACTTCCATTAAAAACATTGCCAGGATTGCCCAGTATTAGTAAAGTGAAAGGATGGGTGATATATGAAAAAGTGGAGTTTTAAGCCAAAGCACAAGAGTTCTTCAGGATTTTATCTGCATCTCCCAAAGCCAGAAATGATCAGAAAAACCTCTAACTCAGTCTGCTGTGTTTTACAGACAGAGACTTTCTTCCAGTTCCTCCTATATTAAGCTGAGGAACACTCTGGTTTCTGAATCACTTGATTCAGCCATCTTAGAAAAACAAGTTGATCAATTGGACCTGTGGTAGTAGAACTTGCTGGAAACAAAATTATATACTAGAGTTTATATTCACAGCCTTGATATGTCAGTTCCACGCACCTTGACTGCAGCCTTCCCAAGTACATAAGCACACACTTGGTTCCAGTTCCACAAACACACTGACTTCAAGGTAAACATATATTAAGTGCTTGACTGAGCTGGGGCTATTCCTGATTTTCCAGGGCAAGCCTGCATGATTAAACAAGAGTACTTCTTACGAGAGCACTAGTACTAAACTGAACTTTATTAAAACATAATCACATCCTTGAATGGAAGGTTTTAGGAGAACATGATATATTAGCACTCACCAGGAGCAGATACGCTAAATAAATGAGGACTGCCATGCCACTGACTCGGATTTACTTGGTTACGAAACCACGCAAAGTGAACTCTGAAAGTGAGAATCAGGTCTCTGTAATGTTTTTGTTTGCACTGAAGAAGAAAAGCACTTTGCTTTGCTTCTCGCTCTGATTCTTTTCACCAAAGTACTGCCATCTGGGATCTGAAAGGAGCCAGCCACTGGGCCAGAGGAAGGACCAAGCCCATGCTGCTGCCAGCCACTGTTGCACCAGTGCTATCTCTGGAAAACATAAATAAGCTGCTCTGCTGCTGAGCAGGGATTTTCATGGCTTTGGTCTACGTTATCCTCCTTTGGTGACCTGTGTAGCTGAGCACACTCTGCCTCCTGAAGCTCCACTGCATCTCTCCTGATTGCCAGCAATTCACTCTGTCTAAAGCATCTTGTGAATCAAGGGCACACTTCCAACACCCCTCTCCTCTTTAAGGCCTCTTTAAGGCACACTGAATCATTTCTTCAATCAAATCTCATTGCATTGGTTTGGGAAGTGCCTGGACATCACTAATGTGGAAGTGTCAAAGAACTAGTGTCATTATTGTTATAATTATTCTTACAGAATGAAAAATACACTGACAGCTGTTAGGTGTAATTTTTGGATGTTTGGCCTGAGAGCAAATTAATTCCCTGACCACTCCATATTTATGGCTTTATTAGTCATAATTTTCAAACAAATTCTATATCAACCCTGAGAAAGAAAATATCAGCTTCATTTGCCACAGTTTCATTTTTCAAGATTAAAAAGGAAATTACCACAAGGCTTCCTTAATAGAAACAAAATCTAAACCAAACTGCTCTGAAGGTCAAGTATTCCACAGCATCCCAATCTTACGCACAGGATGCCACCAGTCACAGGTTAACACTCCATCATCTGTTACATTTGGACTCCTCATGTGGAGATTCAAGGGCAGCAGGGCTATGAGCTAGAAGTCAGTTCTCCCATAATGTATTTTGCCTTCCCTTTAACGTTTAGCCTGGTATACCTCTCAGACTTCCTGCAATCCCAACCACTGTTAACTAAAGATCTGGGTTGGATTTTCAAAATCTCACTTGTTCAAGAAAAGTGTAAATCTTTATCAGAATTTCCTAGGGGGCTCTCTGAGCTGACTTGTGGAGCTGATGGATGCTAATGTGCTTTTTTCCCCCATCAGCGTACAGTAAAGGGAACAACGTATTAGTGGCCAAATGAAAAATGGTGGGGGTGTTCAGTAAAATGTCAGGAACCTTCAAAAGAAATAAATCATTTCTTATTATCCTTCAGCCCACAAGTTTAAAACAGCTTTTGCTTCCAATGCAACAAGCAAATACTTAACTGCTCCCCACAGATCTCAGAATTTGAGGCTGGCCACATTTCAATAAAATGTTCAAAGAAAGAAAATATTGAGAAAATATACAGCAAGTTACATTCAAACAACCCAAATCACATTCATCTGATAGAAGGCAATAATTACAGTCTGAAGTAAAATTCCAGATTTAAACACTCTCAAACTAATTCACTTTAAATATCTGGGGCCACAGACAGAGTAACTTGCCTGCTTATAGCAGAGACTGAGGACCAGAAAACAGTCAGATGCTATATGCCCAGAATTCACACCAGCCTTGATTATATAGTCTGCAAAGCTGAGATTTGCTGTCCTGAGAAGATCTGGGATATAAGCTACTCAACCAGGTCTACCTCACTCATATGTTTCAGCATAAGATCTTCTGGGGACAAAGAAAAGCTGCAGTTATTAAAGCAGAGGAGCACAAATAATGTAGTTTCAGCTTATACAAACTGCCATGACCCAGAGCAAAAAGCGCTGCCAGACAGAATAGAGAAGGACATGGAGAGTCTACACAGTTCTCCTGAGCAGGGTGATCTAATGGATAAAACTAAAGAGAAAGAAATAATGAGAGAAACTGCAAGTGAAAACCTGTCTACAACTTTCCAGTTAAGCTGTGAACATCCAAGTGATTCATATAACCAGATGAGTTTGCAGACTTTTGAGCACTTCCTTGGTAAACAAGCTGAAACCAAACTCTGCATCCATTACAGACATATAAGCACATGTCAGTCATGGCTCTGGCCTCTTGAAATAACAGATCTTATACAGGATTGCCATGGCAGACGGTGTTCCTGGTTTTCCCAAGGGGCATGTTACAAAGAAGCTCCAAATGTCTTTAATGAATAACAGTTTAATGAATAACATAGTTTGCTGTCTAAGAGGCAGCCGTATAATAATGATACTGTTGAGAAACTTGTTGGTATGGCAAGGGCATAGGCCAGTTGCAAATACAGGGAGCATCTCTTCTTGCAAGATACACACAAAGACTGGAAAAAAAAAAAAAAAAGAAAAGAAAAAAAGAAAGAAAAAAAAAAAAGATCATAACTGAAAGAAACACGAAACATTTTCTCTGGTTTTAGACTTTCCAGAGTGGCCTGTAGTGGAGCTGAGCTGCGATGATGTACTGCTTAGTTAAGCAGGACTTGTATGCATGTGTGCATGCACCAATAAATACAAAAAGGACACACTAAGAATATATATGACTTGTTTTACTAATTTCTCAGCTCACTGAAAAACAAACAAGCATGCAAGATCCTTCATGTAGCCACCCACTCACAAACAGGTAATAAGACACCATCAGCAGGCTCCTGGGAAGTAAAAGATCATTTTGTTATTGATCTAACAAGGGAAATCAAACTTTAACAGGATTTCCTATAAGCACAGAGTAGAACAATCTAATTATGAAAATTCCAAACTGGGTATGTTATTATTGCTGGTGAAACCATATGGTGAGCATCATTTATAAGTCCCAGGGAAACTGGGGCAGCACTGCAGTAGCTAGGTGCTGTATGAACACCCAGGACAGCATAGCAGCACAAATGCCTGGCCCACCCTCACAGCCTTTATGTGGTGAGCTAGGAAAACTCATTCAGCTCACAGCCTTTTCCCAGTCCACACCTCACTTTGCAGTGCAAACTTCAAAATTCATGCCTGATCAAAACAAAGCAAATTGGCAGATCTCAAGTGTAGCCGTCATTCCTTCAGAGAAGTACTGATGTTGACTGCCAAAAAATGCCCACCTATTCCTCAAAATCAGGAATCAGGGCTCCCATGTTCCCTGCAGAATAGTTTATCTGAGTGCTGGGTCCCAAAGACATACTCTCAGTAAACTCAAAGTTTGGTGCTCCTGGCTAATAGGAAGAGAACACTTTTCCTTCTTTCTGTATCTAAAACATCTTCATTATTGAATTATCTATTTAAATATCCAACTGAGTTCCAACATGTTTTTAGCTGCAAGGATTTCTCCTTTCACCGTCCTCTGTTAAACAGACAGCCAGACTAACTTGGCAATTAAAATAAAGGTGTATTTACCCATTTTACTTGAGCAAGGTTAGAGCCAGTGCCATATCATGTAGGCTTAAAGATTTTGCTAATTCACTTTAATCCATTTAAACCTTTAAAACACAGATAATGGGAAACAGACAAGAAACCTCTTGCACTTTCCAAATGAAGAGACAGTCATTTCCTCCTCTCTAAAGAAGGGTAAAACTCTCTAGAACAACCCGGAAAGGTCAGCAAAGAAGCCTTTGACTACTTTCTTCCTGGAAACCCGATCTCAAAGGTCACGAAACAACAGCTAAATTACCTTTAGCAAAGAAGGTAACCAGAGACACATTGCAACGTACTTAATTGCCTTTAGCAAGAATGTAACAAGAGATGCATGGCAGGGCCTTAAATGGGAACCCAGATCAATACTTCAACATTTAGGAAGAAACCACTTTTAGCAAGGAGATTCAGAAGCTGATGATGAGCTTAAGGCTGGGGTGAATGCAGAAACAGCAGCAACAGCAGCATCGTGGGCTAAGTGCCATGCAGGCAGACTGCAGCATAGGGGTACATATACGCTCATGGAAAATCCATCTGGATGAGAACAAGGATAACCCAGTCTTTCAAAGGAACAGTAAAAAGATTGGCCACATTTTTGTGTGGCATAGCAGGATGCTGAAGTCATAAATCTTAGAACTGTAGAACCATAGAATCTTTTCAGTTGGAATGGACCCTTAAAGGATATCTGGTCCTCTGCAGTAAACAGAAACATCTACAGCTTGATCAGGTGCTCAGAGCCCCATCCAACCCAGCCTTCCAAGTTTCCAAGGATGTGCCTTCCACAAAGGCAAGATGAGTGTCTAAGTGAAAGAGACAGAAGAATTACTGGCTGAGGTGGTAGATACATTCCCCAAAATGTCAACAAACAACATGGCAGCCGTGTGGTGCAATTTTAAAGCAGTTTAATTCTCCTGCATTCAGTCATGTCCAAACTCTCTGTCGCTTTTCACTTATTACCTCTGTAGCTCCAGCCAGCTGTGAGAGGTATATAAACACACGAAACGCAGTTTCAATATAGTACAAGATCTCAGGGAGACTGTAGCAGAACTGGAAGGAGAGGCTCTTAGACCAGTACTTCCAGAATGCCCAAAGTGACTGCTATGAAACCTCAGAGAGAAAACCCTGCAGAGCTTCAAAGTGAATGCAGTTCACCGGGCCACTTGCACTGACCTGTGGATAGCAGGTGTAAGCAAAACAACACAGACTAGACCCTTCTCCATAACAACACCAGGAAGGACTTCAAAATGAATCATCCTACTGGAACTTGAAACAGAAACAGAAGCTCTTACCTTCAAAAGCAATTGTGGGGTGTTCTTTCCTGACACACTGCTGATGTTCAGCTTCAGAGTATTCAGGTACATTCTGTGATGCTGAGAGATGAAAAGCAAGAAGAAAAAGGCTTGGCAATGACAGGGAAATGGCCTTTAATCTTGAAACAACCATGACTGAAGGGCAGTTGCAGATCTAGCTTCCAAGGTGGGCCCAGGGAGGATACCTGAAATACAAATAATTCCACTTTCAGAAAGATTATGTTTATCCAAAGTTTGCAGCATAGGTAGGGGAGGATGGAATTCCCCTTTCATCCCAACCCTACCTGTGGTAAGTACACATGAAAATAACCCACAAAACAGCATTTAAAAAACAAATGACCCAATTTACAACTGTATTTGAGCTTCTAGCTTCAAAGGCAGACGTAGTGCACAGCTTTCTAGATATCTCTGTGTAGCTTTGGGGCACATGTCCTTATAGAGTACCGAGTGTGCAGTGGGCAGCACTGACAACAAGACATCACCAGTGCTCCAGGTGTAAATGTGTCCCCAGTGTGGACTCCTCACTCTTCCACTTCACAGGAGGAGTATTTAAATGTTGTGTGACAATCAAGAGATTGCTCTGGGTAGGCCAACATCAGAACACATGCAATTAATACTGTTCTAACAGGAGGTTTATACATTTTACCGCTGCTGTTTTAGATGTCTTGAAACAAGAAAAGCCAATTTAAAGGTGTTGCCAGGAAAGTGCTAATTAAGGTGTAACATAAAAATTAAAAGATCTTAATGGGGAGAAGGGTGAGAAGTGAGTCAATTGCCTGTGTTACTACAGGATGTCACAGCCACATGAGCTAAGGCACAGCTGAGGAGGAGGAGCTCTTCTCTCAGGTAGAAGGGCAAGCCCTGCCTCTCCTACATGAGCAGTTGGTAACAACAGGAGCACAACAGGTACAGCTCTTTGAGCTCCCTGGGGCTACCAAGCCTGAGGCAGGGGATGGAGGATTAATTAGCTCCTGCTACCGCTCTCCAAGATGCTGAAGCAGCTTAAGAAAATCTGCATTGCCAAATTTAATCTTTCCAATGAGCACATTGTTTTTTTCCTATGTAACTGTTCAATTAATGCAAACACATGTTTTCAAACAAATGAAGCCTTCTATCATTGAATCTTATCTACTGATAAAGCTGATTCTGATTTAATTCACATATAATGATTTTCAATTCCAGTGGGTGCCGTGATTCCTAAAGGTAACACAACAGTCAGCTCCTGCAGTGCCCAGCGCCTCTCTGGTTTTGCTAGCAGTCCCCCAAGCCCCTCCAGTGAGCTGAAGAACTCAGACTGGAGTCCAATAACACAAGACACTAGTAAGCAATGGCAGGCTTATGGCAAGAGCCAACTCCAACATGTGGGATCATGCTGTGGAGCATCAAGGAGCTGGGAGAAGTTCCTGAAGGTCTTTGGGCATCATGGGAGCAACAACAGACTGCTTACAGCAGCAGTGGGAGACAGCAGGTTTGAAAGATGAATCCTGTCTTATTCTTAAGTGTATTCTCTGTGATTTTAAACACAGGCATATAGAAGTGCATCCATTATGCATGTCCTCAGCAGTCGCACTGTACCACTGAAAATAACATTGGCATACAGGAGCCGGGGACATTACAGAGATTTGGTTTCCTTACTGGCAAGAGTGAGAGATTACAGCATTTCACACTATTTTTTTTTTCAGCCCTATATACAGATTTTATGTAGGGCTGTATAAAATCCCCTTCCATTTCTCCAGTGGAATTTCTACAGTGTTTCCCTATAGAGCTGTGGAGCTTTTTTTGTTTGTTTGTTTTTTAACACAGCAAATACAATGTTACATTAAAAAACTGGACCGGCAGAAGTCAGGGGCCTGAAATCATTCAAAGCCAAAGCCAAAAGAGTGTTCAGTCATTAAGCACAAGCATACTGTAGGGCATACATAAATGGGCACTGTGGCATCTCAGATGATGGAGACGTTACTCAAGTCACGCTATAATACAAGTTACTGATGATGGAGCACCAGATTATATTTTCAGCCATTGGTTTAAATGACAACTTTTTTTCAGTATAGATCCAGAAGTTAAATGCAGCACACAGCTGTGGACTCCAGGGAGATGTGTTTGTATAGCTCTCAGATCCACTGAAAGTTCCAGCGGAGACAAAGCCAAATTTCCCTTTGATAGGAGATGGTTGTTGTGGGAAATGCAAAAGAAGCAAAAGGACTTCATGTCAGAGATCATTGCTGGGAACTGGAAGAGACAGGCACAGAAATCTCACTTTATGCATGCTGTACTCCTCCCAGTACAGCTGTGATTATCTAAGCCAGAAATAAGGTAGTAAGCTAGGCAGACTTTTGATCTGAGTCAATATGGCTGCTTTCATGTGCTAACCATCCAAAAAAATGACCTCAAGTCAGGTGAACAAAAAATCTTACAAATTAGATAAGAGTGCTTGAGGACACAAAGCAGAGCTCTCCCACAGCCCTCCAACACTTCTCTAAGGCCCCGTGTGGTCCAGAAGCAGCAGATGAGTAAATCCAAGCTTCACACTCAACAGTCATGAAACAATAAGTTTCATACAAGAGAGCTTCATAACATCCCACAGATTATTCTGTGCCAAAGCAGAGTACATTTACTAGTGTTTTGTCTGGACTAGTCGTAAAATGTGCCAAGTAGCTGGATTTCTGCCACTTTCCCTGGGAGATTTTACCACAGTCCAAGACACTTCAGAGTTCCTTAGAAAGCTGTAACCAGTATTTAGGGTAAAGTTCCATCTCCATTTTCCTTGTTGTCAAAAGGAAATCCAAAGTGTGCTTGAAAATCAAAAATTGATATGAAGTGGAAATACACAACTGAAGAAAGATAAAAAAGAAATAATATAAAAAGCCCGTATCCTTCCCTATGTCAGCTATCTCTTGCACCCAATTACAAACACGAAATCTATTAAATGAAATCTGTGCTATGTGTAGTCCTGGACTGGTGTTTGTGATCAGCGAGTCAGTGGGTAAATACCAGCTTGGTCAGAGGCAAAAGAAGCCTTAGAGCACCAGCTCAGATAGTGGATAGCATTGCAAGCAGTTACTCCACCATTCCCAACCTGCCTTGGTCATTTTCTTTTCAATATTTTAAGAGTCCCTACCTAACTTATTGCTATTTCCAGCTGCTGCAATTTTATTTCCAAAAAACCCCATAGTCTCAGATGAACAAGTGCTGTATGCCCAAGGAGAGCAGCTGTAGGCCTGACCAAAAGTGTAAATGCTTGAATTCTGCTGGGGATGGCTGGACTTGAGCCTCCATTTTGTCCCAGCTGCAGATGTTCACTGAGAGGTATGGTGGGGAGGTGCTCAGGATCAGCCCTCTAAGCCACGTCCCAACCACATCCCAGCCTCGCTGCTGGAACTTGTCCTAGCCCTAAGCCCTTTAGATACAGTTTAAATACTATAAAAATAGTTGCTCTTATTAAAGTCTCTCTGCTCAAAATGGCTTACGGCTTTAGAAATCAGCTGTCAAAGTTTCAGTGCAGATGAGAGACAAGAGCTGAAATCCCTGGTTAAACTCAAATCCCCGGCAGGACACATCAATTCAATTCTTTATGTGCTCATCTTTGATGTATCTTTACCACCTTAGCTGCTACCTCCCTCCAAAATGCAGATACATTTTAAAAAAAAAGAAAGAAAGAAAATGTCCAATAAGATGGTGTGCCCAAGTCTTTCTGCCATCTCCCTATTGAGAGTCTGGCAGCCCCAGGCTGTGTTGGGGCCTTTCTCTCCCCTGTCCTACCACATGCAGAGAATCCTTTTGGCCCTTTGCCACAAAGGTCAGCACATTTGGGCTCCACAGAGAGGCATTTTATAGGTCATGACTCCTGCCACCATCCACTCATCTCCTCTGTCAGGTTCCTTAGGCTCATGTGCCTCTGGCACAGTGGTTCAGGACGGGACTAGAGCTGCTCCTCTTGGGGGCATTGCTTGGGCTGAAATGGCAGCCCCAGCATCTCTATGAGCACAGATATCCCATTTCTCCTCTGGTACCTTTCATGGCAGCCCAATAGGGACTTCACCCCTTGCTCCAGCACAGCATTTGGGGCATCCCCTTCCATCCCTCCTGGGGCACGAGCCTATTCCAACTCATCCTGCACTGCATCACTGCAACTCCATTGATTTCATAGGACCTAATCCTGATTTACAGAGGGTAACTCAGATCAGGCCCCCTTTGACTAAAGCTCCACGTCTAAAAGAAAAATACCTTCAATCAATCTTCAAGGCTTTAAAACAAAGCACACTTTAAAAATGGCTGTACCAGGAATCCATATCCTGCTTTCCTCTGACTGTAACTATCATTTTGACTTAATAAAACGTGACAGTAAAGTTTAAGGATAAAAGAAAATGCTTCATCTTTCATTTTAAAGAAAAGAGATGCCTTTAAAAAAGGCTAAAAAAGGAATCTCTTGAAAAAGCATTAATTCTTCCGTTCAGGATCTTTTGTCATTGGCGCTGTTATAATTTTATTAGAATGGAGACCAGAGAGGAGAACAGCAGTAGAAAGAGGTGAATGCTAAAGTATTCCAAAAAAGCACTGGGAGAATAAAGGAAATAAATAAAAACATTACAAAGCACAACAGCTTGGCAATGCAGCTGTGATGGGCTGGCACAGGGCAGCAAGGCCTCGGTCCTTCATCCCTGTGCCTCTCCATGCCCTCTCCACCCATCCTCACCCCATGCTTCCCTGCATAACCCCAGGGCTACCTTTTACAACAGTCCAGAGGCCAGCAGCAGGGTAGGAGCAAGGCACACAGGCTCTCCTGAGGCAAAGCAGAAGTTCTGTGCTCACCGCTGTGTGCTCCCCAGCTCCTTCCACATCCAGCCCAGCGTCACAGAGGGTTTTACGTCAGGAACAAAACAATCAAGATCTCACAACACAGGTCACTTCATTATAACCTTTCAGTTACCCAGATCTATCTAAATTATTATCCAGTTCACTCTTTGCAGAAGAGAAATCAGTTTAACTCAATATGCTGCTATTTTTACAGCACGGTCACCAGCTGCAGGCTCCTGCAACCCAAACAGATCTTCACCCTTCAAGAAGGCCCTTAAGAACTGGAACCTCATAGAAAAAGCCCCCATTGGATAGAGCTGAATCAACAATAAAAGCCCCTGTGTAACAGAGCAAAACACACTGTGCCACTGGGATGTGGCCAAAGCTGGTGGGCATTAATAAATACCTGCTCTGCTGACACTAGGTCCTGTGAATGGTGTGAACCTGACCACACATTGAGTCTATCCCCAGCTGCTTCCAGATGCCCACCTCAAAGGGCTCTACATCTTTCTTTGACTAGCTACACATAATAAAAAGACGTGAGGGGTTTTGTGAGAGTTTGTCTGCGAAATGAATTTAGCACTTGTGAAAAGGTGCCTGGGAGTCTGAAGTCCTTTGTTTATCCAAAGGTTGGATTTGGCAACGAATGCTTGCACACATTTATTTCCCTAATGGTATACTTCCACGTTATCCAGAAGACCCCAACAGTGGTCCCGGAAGATCTTCCCTGCACTGGGTACTGTGGGACTGCCCAAGCAGAAATATTTTGGTGGTTCTGGCACCTCTGTTCTTGCTCAACATGTGATGTAGAGTCCTCTGCATGGCTGTTGTAAATCCAAAGTGCCAGACATGCTGCTGACATGCAGATCAGTGATGTAAGTGCAGTACATCCAGCATCACTCTTACTGCAAATAGCCCATTGGCTGTAAGGGCCTCTGTCTGTCTTGAGATTTGGTAATTGAGACCACAGACTTATGCCTTAAGCTGTGGAAACACAGCAGCTTTTCTCCAAGTTGCCTCTTGCACATTTGCAAAGTAGTAGAGCCACAGCTCCTACCACCATGACCAGCCAGTGTCACTCTAACGCTGGCACTCTAATACTGCACAGTCTGGAGATGCTGACCTTTTTGGGAAAACACTAAGAAGATGAAATTTAAAAAAAAAAAAAAAAAATCTGATTTCTCCTGTGATCTAAAGTATTCTCAGAATGTGAGCCTCCAGCAGACAAAATGCAAGCCATATAATCATCACATCAACAAACCAATGCCCTTCCTGACAGTCAGCCACAAGACATTTCCCCTAAAGCTTTGTTTTTTACAGTTTCAAGACCCCAGTGCAGGCTCTAAGGCCAACGCCTTGCCACATAACAGACATACAGCTTAATTCTAACTACAGGAGGAGAAGCGTATAGCATTCTATGGTGCTGGATCCAAGTTTCAGACTGCATATATTTTGCTGCAGCATCTTCTTGGCACTGCACAGCACTGGTTATCATATGGAAACCTTTGGCCAGAAGGCAATCAAGTGGTCAATATATACCCCAAATCCAAACCTCTGTTCAAATTCTGGGGTACCAAAAGTGTAGTACTATGTTACCTGCTAATCTGAGCTCTCTAGCACAAGAATTACTATGCGGAGTCATGGTGAGATACTTTTAGTGCTTTTCTCAGAACGATATTTAGGCAAGAGAATGTGAAACATGGCAGTGACCCTTCTGGCTGCCTTCCTTTAATGAACTGGAACCCTAATATTCACTGCCCACAGATTTACATTGCCTAAATAGCCTATAGGATGGTCCCAAACCTGTAGTATGCCCCTTCCCCTAAATTCCCAGATTCCAAGATGATGCAGGATTTCATTCAAATCCTATGGTCTATGACCCAGCTCCATGCTGGAAAGGAAGGGACAAATATCTGACACAATCCCCATGCTCAGGTTTTTGGCAAATCCAAATGTTCAGCTAAAACCTCAGCCCTGATGTAGCCTGCTAATGGCATGCCTTGGCTTCAGAGCAGTGCTCTGCTCCCCCGAAATGCTTTATAAAAGCCAAGACAGACAGAAATCTCACTGTCATCTTCCAGGAGGCAGGGTCTCAGCACACATCTGGGGGCTGATATGGTTTTAATGCACTCAGAGGCCAGGCTTTCCAGAGATGAATTATTTGTAATGAATTCCAATCACATGGAGCTCCAGCCCCCACACCTTCGCATTGCATATATAACCAAATTAGTTTAGAAGATGTAAGTTATTCAGGGACTTAGCTGTTCAGTCTGGCCTTGGAGGATTTGCTCTCATTATGGCTTTTATGCAAATTCTGTCCTCCAAATCTCTTCTGAATCAATTATTACTAGATTAATTTAAACATGTCCACCTGGGGTGCCTGTATATCATGTGCCTCATGTTAAAAAGTAAAAAGGATGGTAATGAATTCAGGAGGTGACGGAAACAGATTCCTGCTTTGTGGAAATGTGACCTTTTTGCATAATGTCATAAAAGAAAGAAGTTCCCTTAAGAAACATGGCAGATAGGGTCGTTGGTTGGATCAGCTTGGCTTTCAATCACTCTTCGGAAATTAGCATGATACAATAAAAAATTAATAAGAAATTAAAAAAAAAATCACTTTAATACTCCAGACTATTAAAGTCTTCGATGGACTACTAATTGAAATGTAATGCTTAATTTTAAGCAATGCCATTTTATTAATGGTAAAAACTTGAATTAATGTCATTAACCAATGTTAATATTACAAATCCCCTGAGGGATAACAAAGCAATTATGTTATTCACAGCACTGAAAGGGGGGAAAAAATGTAGTCTGTACACGACTTCACTAAGGCGGAAGACACTGCTTCCATCTGCATCTCCTCTGCTGAGGAAAGGGGTTTGTTTGTTTGTTTTTGAGCAAAGAGGAGGGAGAGGAAGGGAAGAATTTGCACTAAGTTAATTACTGCTGATTTTCAGGCACTTAATAGCTAGGAAATTATTCTGTTACGCAAACACCATACTGTGGGGATTCTGGAAAAATAATATGGGAATGAGAAATTGATTATGTACTCTCCTTCTTGGAGTCTCTTCTGTGTGCTTTAGGATGCTTGCATACACATCAGCCTCCTTTCCTGTGTGTAAAAGCTTGAAGAGAATGGACAGCCTGGCAGTAAGTGGCTTTATGAAGCTGTGCTGTTTTGCATCTGCCAGCGACCAGACTCAATCTGATCACCAGAAGAGTCACCTTTTGTGATCCTAAATGCCCCTCAAACCTACACAAGAGGAACTGCTTTTATTTCATATAGTTGAACAAGTTCAGCATCTTGCCAGATTGACTGCTAATCAGCAGGATAGGTGGGGCAGCATTAATTAAAGAACCCAAACCAATATCCTCAGCAACTGGCAGAGATTGCATTGCAGAGGGAATGAGAACCTCAGATGGTGCAGGTGTAATACATCTCTTATCCCAGATTAACCATGTCTGAGATAAACCCTCGTTTAACTCCGCTTTTATTGTCTGGTTGATAATGCAAGAACAATGGGGAGATTCAGCAAGCCAAGGACTGCTGACCTCACTGTTATTCCTCAGAATCCCAAAGATTTTTACTTTTTGTTTACACAGTGAGAGCACTCCAATGCACCCAACACACCACCGTCAGAAACCACAGCGAACACAAGTGCCTCTTCCAGATTGTGCTTTTCAAGGCAACTGGTCCAACGTGTCTCAAATTCACAGGCAGCATTAATACATGGGAAGAGATACAATGCTCTATGCCGATGCTCTACTCTATACCAGTTTTCAGACAGTCCAGGAAACTCTGCCAATACTGCCCAGCCAAGCACTTCTTAAAAATTAAATCCATCACCCTCTTAGGGAGAAAAGCACTGATGCTATTACTAACACGCTTCTGATTTGTGTCATGTAACATGTAAAACCTCAATACTGACCCAAAAAGAATCACAGAAAAAAGCCCGTGGCTTTCCACGGAGTGAGACAGTAACCCCTGATGTTGGCTGGGTACAATGACAGGGACTCATGATTGTGGCTGGAACACCAGGGCGACCTTCTATCTTTGTGGCCCAAGCACAAAGCACAAGTGTTTCTTAATGTTTCCGTTCAGGATATAGATACAGCTGTAAAACACAGTTAGATTTGGGAATTTTACTTAAGATGATACATTACTGAGCAACTGTATTATAAATGGGAGACTGAGAGAGAGGAAGAATTACTGCGAGCTTTCCACTGTGCCTACCAATGAGGTCCAGCACACAGTAACCCTCAGCCTGTGGAGCCAGTTCTGCCTCTCCTCCTGGAAATCTGCAGATCTGTACTTTCTGTCTTCCAGTAATAGTCTCTCTCTTACCTTTTATCTTCCTCATTTCCTCCAAGAGCAACAGTAAACCTCCTGTGAAATATCTCCAAAGTCCACTCTGTCACTCTTCTATTTTCTCTCCCAGCCCCCCACTCCCTCTTTGAAAACAGAGGGAGGGGAACTCACTGAAGACACCAAGGTCAAGGCAGAGTGAGACAAAGTCAAATTCCTGCCATCATTTAACACCGCACACCATCAGACCATTACGGCAGCGCAAGACATTATGGATTGCAGCTTAATAGAAGGGTGGTGGGGAGAGAGAAAGAAAAAATGTTCCCTCTGCACTGAGACTTGCTGATTAAAGTGCACGAGTGGGCAGGGGACCGCGACAGCACTTGTGTTCATAAAGCCAAGAGTTACTTCTCAATATTAATGGGCGCACCATTGTCGCCAGACGCAATGTTTTGTTATTGCGTGATTAATTGAAAGTCACACGCAATGACATATTACAAGCAGGATGAAGCTGTCACTGGGAAGCAATTCTTCACCGTAATTTCTGCCAGTCTACACACTCTGAAATTGCATACCCCGCTACAGACGACCCCTCAAGCACAAACGCATTACATATCTTTATATAAATAACAGTGACTAACAACAGCAGGCTGAGGTAATCTCTGCGGGATATGAAATAGAGAAAAAGGTAAGACGGAGAAGTTGTCTTCAAACATTAGTGAGCTTGTCCGTGCTAATCTCCATCAAATGAGCCATTTCTCTTTTCCACTAAAATAAAACCTGTTCCTGCTGGAGACATATAAAGTATGATAAAAGGACACGTTGCAGCACAAACGACAACCCAAAGCCTTTCTTCTTCAAAAGGCCACTGGTTCTAAATCTTAAAAACGTATCTTGATCAAGACTAATTAAACTTCGACACAGTCGCTTTATCACTTACTTAGGTCAGTAAGTAAGTATCAGTATCTGGTCCAGCTCACTTTTCTAAAACCCCCAGATCAAAGACTCTTTTATATTTCCTTTGGCAGCAGCAGGAAGATATCAAATCATTAATTTTCTCCATGCATTTTATTTCAGTCAGAATCACCACATTCAAAGTATAATGTAGGATAAAAAGAATTGTCAGCGCTCACAGAGAAGGACACAGCCCAGGTTATACAGGTGCCCAGGAAATAGAATCATAGAATCATTAAGATTGGAAAAGACCACTAAGATCAGCTAAGTCCGTCCATCAACTCATCACCTATGCCCACTAAACCTCGTCACTCAGTGCCACATTCACCCATTTCTTGTGTACCCCTTCAGGGATAACGCCACATCTCCTACATTTTCTATATGTCAAATTTCAGACAAATTGCCAGTAATGGCACAGGGTTGGGCAACCTTTGGTCAGAGCCTAGTGCTCCGTTTCACACCCACTGGAGTTGTGCAGAGGCTCCATGCCATTCCACATCCCTAGGCACTCCCCACGTAAGGATATGGGGTGCAGGGCTTTACCTGCTCACTAGTGGCTCTCGCAGACTCTGGTCCATCAGCTGGGGCAGAAGCAGCAGCACAGGGATAAGGAAACAAAACCAGGCTGTCCTGGGACCCAGTGGCACAGAGTCAGCTCTGCCCAGCTCAAGCCCTGCAACAGAATAAATCTGTGTCCACCAGCCTTTTTAGCAGTTGCTTAATGACCGTTAACTTTTTTCAGCCAGCCATTGACTCTAATGGCATGTGCATTCACCCACCATAATACCTCTGCTAGCCTTCATTAATTTACCATGCACAATTTCTCTGAAAGCATTTGTCAATAGAGTACCCTAAACTGACTCAGTAACTCAGCAAGATAAAGCACTTTTTGTGCAAGACTCTTATGCAGATTTGTAGCATTCTCCCCAAATAAGTTAGGCATAGGCATTACTGAGTGTCCACACACAGTCCAGGATATACCAGAGATGCCATTGCCACCAAAGCACCCATGTGCACATCAATGGGGCCAGGAGCACAAGAGTAAGGAGGTCAAAAAGTGAGGGCAAAAAGCAACTTGTTTGAACCATGAAGTTCCTGAAATACCTGGCAAATTTCAAGAACAGGAAGCCCATGTGAAAAGCTATAAAAACAGCAAGGGAAAATCCAGCGATATAGTTTCACCAACCTAGACCCATTCATCAGGGAGAGGGGGGGAATCCAGCAAACCGAGTGGATTAGAAACCAGCTATTCTAGAGAACAAAGACTTGGAGCTGTCAGGAACTACAGTGCTGCCCATTAGTGTGGCAATACATTACCAAACTGTCAGCGTTTTCCCATTATAAATCTTCCAGGTCCCCTCCAACGTACACTGATGCACGGCTCAGACCTTGCCCCCGCGGCGGCAGCGAAGCTGCAGACAAAAGCGGCACGGTCCCCCTTAGGGGGTGTAAGGGCCATAAATATAGCCAGTGGTCTTATAAACTTAACAGGACATTGGTTTTAGGGAATAAAATTATTTTTTTTAATTGCAATTTGTTTGGCTTTAAGGAAAGTTCCAGGAGAAATTAGAAGCTGATGGGAAAGCCATTGGGTGTGCAGTGCCACCATGACCCAGTCTGTCTCATGTAAAAATCGCCTTCCATACACACATGCCCTTGTTGTGCCCTCAAATATCATAAGTGGAGGTAAATGAAGATTAAAACAATTAATCTGAAGCTTAATTTAATCTAAACTCAATTTAGAGTTTAGAATTCTGAGACTCAAGTTTTGGGTTTCTGTCCATCGGCCACTTGCAAACTTTAGCTGGGGATCAGTAGGATGAAGACAGAGCTCTCCAAAAAAATCTCAATTAAAAGAAAGCTTTCTATTTTTAAGAATTGAGGGTTTTGTTGCTATTTCAGAATACAGACTGTAAAAGAAGCATTCAAGTGCAAAACATACTTCTAATGAAAACTGGCTGCATATGTGAGGGAGATATGTGAGGGAGATATGCTCACATGGGCATCCTTTTTTAAGTAGAAAACACCATAAGGATTTTGGAAACTGGATTTAGTAGAAGGATGTGAGCCATTATCAGCACCGAGGTAATGAAAACACTGCTGCCTGGAGTTAGTATCATTAAAGGCCTTTAATATTGCCACTAATTACACATACTTAACAATAGTTTTGCCGGCAACTCTAACATCACAAAATTGCCCATAAACATGTCTGTTGGGGAGTAACAGACTTGTGAAAAAGCCCCTAGATTTGCGTTCACAGATGATGTGGGAAAAAAGTACTTGAGTACATCTGAAGAGGAATGCCGCAGCACACAGGCATGAGAAGCAAGAAGTGCTTCTCATACACGGAAGGAGGATGTGGGGCTGAGCTGTGTGCCCTGAGCAGAGACCAGCACTGACCTGAACCCAGGCAGAAGACACTGCGGGGTCCCCATGAGCACACCAGGGCAGCAGGGGCAGGGCCAGCCCCCTCATTCAGCAGCCATACCAAACAACCACTACATTTTTCTAACTTTTAAAGACTGTTTCCTTGCAAGATCACAATTTGCTGTTGGCTTGTGTATGAGAGAAAAAGAAATAGGAAGATGTTTCTCTTTTTGATTCTTGCTTTTTACGTTTGTTGTTTTAATGTCTATGTCAAGGGTTGTTTTTTTTTTTTGACTGAAATCTTGCAGTATATCTTCTCATAAAGTAAACAGCATAGCACTCTGCCTCAGAGTTTATAACAGCAGAATTAAATTCCATCCATATGTCCGAAGTACAAGAGGTTCATAGTCAGAGCTGGCAAATGCTGCGATTAATCCTGACTGCATTTCAGCAAAGACAAATCTACAAATAATGTACAGTTTCCCTCTTTGTGAATTACCACTTGAGAAAAGCCCTTGCCTCTATCATATACATCCAAACCAATTTTTGAAGATTGTTTACAATAAATCAAATTCGGGACAGCACTTGACTGATGAAATTTCAAACACCATCTCTTTATTCTTTGGGTGCTCCTTTTATAATGTCAAGTTAACAGAAAAAACGCAGCGGTTCCTCAGACGCCAGACACATTCAAAGGTTTCCATCTGGGCTTTAATTACTATCGCAGTTGCCTCACTAAATTGAATACGTTCCTCCCCCTCCTAAGGGCTTCGTCTTGTATCTGATTTAACTTACTTTGCCTTGATGAATGAAATCTGGTATAATCATTTTCTATAATGCCCCAGAGGAGCATCTTCCCGTGTATAAACTTGCTGTCCCATAAGTCAGCTTTCTACATTTCTCTCTTCAGACGTTGCTCTGAACTTTACTCAGAGAGATTCTTCTTTCCTCCAGGAAATTATTTTGGAAAAATCCTAGGGCAGTTTTTCTCCGAAGACCACATTTAGATTAGATTAAATCGCTGCTATTACCATAAAGTGAAAAAGTTTCAGAGATGTTTAAACCACTTCTTCCAAATGCAGAAGACAAACAAAAACCCCTTTCTCCCCTCCACACAGCATCACCTGTTCCTGACCCCACTGACCAGTTCATTATTGCTTTCAGATGTTAATTAGTGAGCCCAGACAGCCTGATCTTTGCCACTACTCCTGACCTATTCATCTTGGCCTCTCGGTTATTATCAGTGTCTTTCTATAGGTGTTCTCAGAGAGCGGTAACAAGCACGCCATCTGTTTTAGCTCTCCTAATTCGAGCCTTTAAATAAAAACATGTAACATCATCTACAAAAATACCTTTGTTAGGGCTCTGCAGTGAGCTCTGAATCCTTTATAATTAACTGCAGACCTACTTGTTGGTTTCCAATAAGGTCACTCTTTCAGTAATCAGAGGTGGTCCCAGGAGGTAGTACATAAATAGCCTATATTGAAGCCAAAATTAGGCTAACTCAGAACTTCCTGTACTCTTCGCTGCAAATAAAGCAAATATTTATAGGCTTTTGCAATCTTTGAGGCTCCTACCTAAGAATTAGAATCAGAGAGCTCTTCTTGCTCACAGTAAATCAAAACACAAGCAAGCATCCCAAAGCTTGGATTCTGCTGTGTATTATCTTCGTTTGAAACTTCCCATGGCATTCTTTAAATATCCATTAAAAAATTGAAAATTAAACAAGAACCAAAAGATAAATCAAAGGGAAGGTGAAAAAAGACTTTTAAGGAAAACATCTCCCTGTTAAAACTTATTGTCCCAGACTCAGAACATCTGGCTTCCATTCTGCACTCTGCCACTGACTTTTTACATGGCCTCAAGCAAGTCCTTTCACTTTAAGTCTTCAGCTTTTCTTTCTTTTCAAGCAAATAGGAGTTTTCCTTTCTTCCTTTGATTTCTGTCCTGACCATCCAAGGACAAGCATAATTTTAAAGACAAGTAACATCATCTTCTCACTGGACACCATCACATAAGCAGACACTTATCTGAAGCATGAAGGCTTTGGACTGTAAACACTTCAGGGTAGAGACTATCTACTAGCATTTGTCAAGTCTTCTGTTTTATAGACTATTTAGAGAAGGCTAATGGTATTCTGTAGGAGTTTCTGGAAGCAGCTGGCCGAGTTTCTGCTGGAATCATCACTTTAAACACTGTTGGGATGGCATTGTTTTATTCAGAGGTGTCAGAATGCCTCGAGCTTTGGCCAGCCATCTTTTCTCATTAGTAATTTTCACACAAGTTTAAATAAAAGTGTTTGTACTATGCCTAGCGCAACGCAGCTCCTATGTGCCACATTAGCACAGCTAATAAATAAAAAACCCTATTCATGCCATTCTTACACTGGACACTCATCGAGGAAGCAGGGAGCAGTAGTGGCCAGGGCAGCTGGTGTTAGCCAACGGGCTCCATCTGTAAGCACCAGCATTAAAAGCAACTTTATCACTTCTTTGCAACAGCTCACTCAGCATTCCTTTGCCCCTTTTCCACCTCACAGAGAGGTCTGGTGAAAAGCACGGTGCCCATTTGCCCTTGGCTAGCTGAGGAGCCAGCAAACCCTTTTGTTGCATTTTGGCCTGGAACCCGGGAGCAGATCTGAATGATCAATGCTGTTCAGCCTCTGCACAGCCTGCAGCGCAGGAAGAGCTGTAACAATGGGAAATGGAGAGCACTGCTTCCCAAAGAGCTGCCACCAACATGCGAGATGCCTTTCAAATGCACAAGGCCAGTACTAAAAGTGCTGTCAAAGAGCTTTCAGACACCACTGGAACACAGAATTGATGTACAGGGGAAGGTCACTGTGAATACATCAGTGCAGCTCCATGTCACTTGCGACCGTGCCCAGCTCCTGGCAGCTCTCTGCCACCATCCATACATCTTACAGGGGGTGATAAAACGATCATGTTTCACAAGGAAATGTTTTAAGAATAGCGACTTGGTTTTGGCGTTGAACATCTCTAATTATCACTGCAAGTCTGCACATTATTCGCCAGAATCCGGCATTTCAGACTGATCTGATTATTTATTTATTGCTCGTAACATGGTGAATGGTGCTCCTGACCCCCAGAATAAACGCACTTCAACGAGCTCCTGCAATCACAGCTTCTCACTGAATTCCCCCCAGGCTGTGGGCTGGGAGAGCAAAGGCTCCCATTGCCCTCAGACAGGAAACCAGCCTTCTCCTTCTAAGACCAGATTCTACCAATACAAATTATTCCATATCGGCTTTCTGAGATTCAGAGCTTTTGACAGCTGCAATTTCATGGGCAGGCTGCAGCTACTCCCCCCCTGCAGCCCCATCTCTTTCCTTCCGCTGCCTTTTTCTTCACCTCTCTGTCCCACAGATGAGAAGCCCAGCTCCCAGGCTGAGCCAGCTATATTTTTCCAGAACAGCAAAGCTAATATTACTCCAACAAAGTTCAAGAAAGTTACAAGAAATATTCTTGGCTGAGACTTCTGGCTAGTGAAGTACCTTGACAGAGGAGACAGCTGAAGCCTTCCCAGTAGTCAGCCTTGCAACATCCAAGAGAAGAAATCATTTACCTGTGCTCAGAAATAATGGTAACTCTTTGCTGTTGTGATGTTAGAAGTTGAGCAATGGAGATCTGTGAGAGCTCAAGGGAAAGGAGTCATTATGGATGTCGAGGAGGTGCTGGGTGCCAGCTCCCAACCAGGGTATCAGTTGCCCTAGAAACATCATAAACCGGAGTGAAAGATAACTGGAGTAGATGAGATCCATCCCCAAAAAAACAGTTTGGCAACATCCAACCAATGCTTTGAAAGCATAAAAAATGACTAATTGTCTGTGTTTTCTTCTTCCCACCAGACAAAAGGCTTCCCTGGCAATGAGGGACAGCTCTTGAGCTGTGTTTTGCTGTTCGCTCATCTGTTTGAATTCAGAGTGGAAGATTAAAAGCTGAATTCAAATGAAAACTAAGTAAATAATGAGCTTGTCATCCTTCCCCTTTTCTTCTAAAGACAAAGACAAGAGTTTGAATAACCTGAAAAAAACTGGTGACCTTTTAGGGTAAAATGCCCTCCCAGCCTTAAACCTTAACCACCACCATAAAGCTGCCTCACAACTTGGCACAAGTCTCATTTTCTGACCAGGAGCAATCCAGATCAAAGCATTTTCTAGGGTCTGACCTGTGACGCATTGAAGCACAATCTTGTCTTTGGCCTGGTTCTAATCGTGCTATCAGCACAGGTTAGGGTAGCTGCTTGAGTGGTGGGCAAAGGTAATAGGCATCAAGGTTTGGCTGGTAGCACCAGAAGACATTGATCTTTGCCAGGCTAATTAATTCCTCTCTGATCAACAGTAAATACACCATGTCAAAAAAAAAAAAAAAAAAAAAAAAAAAAAAGGAAAAGAAAAGAAAAAAAAAACCAGCGAGCATTAGCTATAATGTTTTTAGACTCACACTCCCTTACTTGGCCTCTTTGTGTATGTTTCTCGTTCCCTCTCCCTCACTCTAACTGGCCAGTTGCCCAATAGAGGAGAAAAGAAGAGAAAAGGACCAAAAATTAATTATAAGCAATAAAAGTCATTTAAAACTCTTTTTAAGGACTGGTGCCAGAGCAGGAGGGGAAATTTGGGAACTCTGGATTTGCTGTGCTCTTCTTCATGGATCCCCAGCGATGCGGGTGTCTGCAACCAGCACACAACAACCAGCACAGCTGTTTGCATTCTCTCCGTGCACAGGGAAGCAATTTTTCCCTTTCATACATTATTCACAACTTGCTGCAGCCATTCTGCAAATTTAGTACATCTCCTTTAGCACAACGATGAGATTGAGATGCAGATTCCTTCCCTTGTTTTTATTTTTTCCTTGAGTGCTGAGAACACTGGATATGGATTTTCTTTCTATTCAAATTTCTCTTTTCAATTTGAAGCAGGTTCAGTCTATGCATAATTCAGACAGGCAACAAGTAAGGATTTCCTGCTTTGATCTGTGACTTCTCCTCCTTGAGTCAAGCCTGCAGAAACAGTCCTCTTTGGATGGACACAGCCAAATCCCCTGCAGTTTAGGAAGTGATAAACCCACCTCCATCACTAACAACCATTACCACCAAAAACTCCATGCTTCCAAAAATCCCCTAGTCTGCAGCCACCAACATTCTCACTTGACATTAAGATGACAGATTTGCCAACAGACTAGGGAGGTGAAATAAAATCACAGAACCACCTGCTCCTATGGAGTTTAGCTTCAGTAATGTAATACAATATCACGAGCTGAAGTCATTTGATGCACTTGATGCAGGAGGGAAATGCAGATTTTCTCACTTTCTCTGCAGGTTTTGGGTCAGGAGCCAGAGTAAGCTGTACCTTTCTGCTCCCACATCCCCAGGCTGAGCAGAGCAAAGGGTCAGATTCATCCCTGGTATCAGCCTTGGCTTGATATAGAGCCAAAAAGTAAAAGAAACTATGATTTTATTATCATTCCTAAAAGATGCAGCTGAGCATGAGCAGCATGGATTTATTTTCACAGTTCAGGTTTCACAGCCACTTTGCACTCCTTCTCCAGATAAAGTGGAATATCTTTGTTCTCCTTTGAGAATTGCATTGTGTTATCATCTAGGGCTCCCAATATACTGCACAGGAGCAGCTCTGGAAAACAACCATCTCAGAGCTCAGTGTGGCCAGTTACCTGTTTGCTCACTACAGCTTGCTGCCGTATCTACTTTGTCAGGGCTGCTTGACACAAATTGGATTTCAATTTCAATACTGCACTGATGCCATATCCTGAACATGAAATACCAATTTCCAAACAATATTGCAGAAGCCAGCACACTTGTAACTCAGCCCAAGAGTCACAAGATGTCGTGTGCGTATGGAGGATGCTACAAGTCTACCAATGGAGGAACTGCAGCGTGGTTCTGCCCTTTGCAACCTGGTGTGGCTGCATGTGGTGTGGAAGATTAGGTTCAAAAGGAGAATTAATCACACAGCTGGTATTAGCTCAGCCGCAGTAACCCACCTGCAACACTCACACTTCCTAGTGGAGATTATCACTTCTATTACATGGATAGATAGTGACACAATAAAGGGAAATGGTTTTAAACTGAAAGAGCAGATATTTAGATTAGGTGTTGGGAGAAATTCTCTGAGAAGGTGGTGAGACACTGACACAGACTGCCCAGACAGGCTGCAGATGCCCCATTCCTGAGGCGTTCAAGGCCTGGTTGGATGGGGCCAACCTGATTTGGTGCCTGATTTAGTGGTTGGCAACCCTGCCCTTGGCAAGTGGTTGGAACTAGATGGTCTCTGAGGTCCCTTCCAAACACAGCCATGATTCTATTTATTCTATGATTCACAAGAGGAACCCTGTGCGTCTCTTGTTCACACTGATGTTAAATCCTTGTAGGAAAGGTTTCTATGCTACAAATTACCTATATATTTATTCAGAAAGCATGGAACCCTACCAAAGAAGCATGTGTGGCTGGGTACTGTACCATCAGTGAGCAGGGCTCAGATGAAAGCCCTGCTTTTGGTACATAGGCTTACAATTTAAATACAAGGGTCTTCACAGTGCAGCCAGCCCCAGGTTTAAATTACAAGGCAGAAAATTCCTGCATAACTTCAGTAGCATTGCATTCATTGAGAAAATGCTTACACCAAGTTCAGGTCAAACAAGGAGCCTCTTGCATGGGCTGATACAGCACACAGTGAAGCAACAAGCAGGGGGCTCTCTGCAGAAGCGGGTACATGTAGAGCTGTTCCCTATGTCTGCAGTGAAACAGTCACTGATCACTTACAGCCATCGATACACTTCAGTGCTGTCCCCAGATCAGGATGCTACCAGCTACAGCGGCTCTTGTTGCTCTGCATCCTCCACTGAACAGGCTGCTAAATGAACAGACCCAATTTGATCTCACACATCCAACCAGCATATAAAAAAAGCCCAAGAGCAGCTGCTGCCTACCTACAACTCTCTAATTCCAGCCCAAACAATCTGCTTCCCAGTGGTGGGAGAGCATCCTGCAGAAGGACCCAGCAATCAGAGGAGTCAGCAGAGACGTGACGCCGTGCCTCCAGCTCCGGCACACAGCTAATTACAAAGGACAATTATTATAATTAATGCCAGTGGATGTGGCCAAATCTCCCTGCAACTACTGTGGGGAATTTCCACCCCTACTCCAACAAAAACCATCTGTCAGACAGGAAAGCACAAAATAAAACCCCCGTTTGCCAAACACTCTGGGTAAAATGTGCTGTTGCCACTAACCAGGCAGTCATAGGGAAGTCATACAGGTTTCTTATAGAAACTACCACACCGTGAAATGAAAATCCTCTACTTCACGTCCTCCTCTTCACAAGGTAAATAATGCATACCATGAGACTACTAACAGGGCCTGCAGAGATAGGTAAGTTACACGCTCCCCTTTGTCCCAGGCTAGTTTGTTTTATTTAATTGGCAGCAGAGACAGCTAGAGAAAGTGGACTGGACATGCTGCTACTGCACAGCTCTATCAAGGTAGCGAGTTTTGAAAGAACCACTTGCTATTGGACATTTGCACATTTAAACTTTCTTGTCCTTATATCTTAGGGACCACCTGACAGGCAGTAGGAATAAGGACAATTATTAAAGCAGACGTCATGTTCATGACTGATCCATGCACTGACTGCTAAGAAGGAAATTTTGCTTTGAGGGAAAGTTGCTGGCTGCGTCAAACTACTTTCTGTGCAACTAGGAGATAAAGCCCACATAATTGTTTGCCATGGTGCCCTGATTTCCTCACATTTCCTCTCCTCTTGCTTCAGCACTGCCGGTGAGCTCTCATCAAAAAATAACCATGCATGGACCTCTGTACTCACTTGCTCTAGGCATCAGATTCCTAGCTCACAAGTGCAGAGACCTTCAGTTATTAAGTACTGGTATCCAACCTGCGGCAAGGACTTGGGTGGTGGTGCTTAGGGATATCTATGCTGTCACAGACTCAACTACTTCATCCTCCACTAGAAAAAAAAAGCCAACAGCCACAACAAACTGGCAGCAACCCAGATAGAGTGCTATTGAGTTTGTTAGGCATTGAATGGCATTGGGGTTTTTTTCTTCCCAAAATTGAGTTTTTATTGAAACACAAAGATAGTACTGTATGAACAGTCAATACCACCTTCTCCTGAGCAGCCCAACCGTGTCTTGCATTCTCACCCACTCAGAGGAGGAGCTCCTCACATTTCAGGGCTCATCTACCCTGGGATCCCCGCTGAAGGAGACAACTTCAAATGAATTCAATGCCCAGGTCTGTACCAGTCACTTCCATCACACCAGAGGATGTTAACTGGGGCTAACACAGCTGGAGAACCTGGTTCAGCTTCTAACTCTGCCAGAGGAAGCTTACACAACTTAATGCAAGCAGATAGATTACATATAGGTACCATTAAGCACTGCACTGTGCAAAAGTAGAGGGTATATCCCTGCTTTTGAAATAATTGTTAAAATAGACACCTGCTGCCTGCAGAGCCTTGTTGGTCCGAGTTAAGGTGTGTACAGATGTAATGAATTATGTACACACATTGATCTGAGCTGAATGAAGATTTGTTCTTCTTGTAAGTTCTTGTTGATGTACTGCCATGCAACATTTGACATAAGTTAATTAAAAACTGCTTAGTAGTCTTCACACATAGGTTAATGGTGAATACATCTGTAAGACTGATGCCGTTACACACAGCAGTTGCTTTGTGCTGGAATGTACACATGTAGGTTTGTGACATGCTAGATAATGTTGAAATATTATTATTTAGTTTGAACACTTTCACACTCATGACAACTGTATATTTTTCAGCCCATTCAAGCTGCTTTCATTATTTCCCGTCAATATTTAATTCTTTGTTTGATAATGATTAGCCCCAAATGCGAATAAAAAGCTCCAGAGCAATAAGGAAAGCAATTCATAACTTTCAAAAATAATCTATGGCTTCCAGCTAAATAAACCAAGCTCTTCCAGATATAATGTAGACTAGACAATGTATCAGTGAAACGTGCCTATTCCAAGGGTTGAGCAAAGGCCTTCAAAAAACCCTAAATCTTCCTTCTATATTTGAAATCCCTCCTGCATAGTCCAGGCAGAGAAAATAAGCTTCTCAGCTTTTAAAAACACCATCTGAAGGAAGAGGCTTCTCACCATGCTGCTGCTTCAAATGTTGCTGTGTTGTTTTTAATGTCTCAAATGACTTGTGATTTATAAATGAATTGTGATTTAGATTTCTGGAACAACAACGAGAAAATAATTTTCATTATCAGTGGTAAGAATACCCTGGACTACCTGAGCCTGCTGAGTGGAGAAAAATAAAGATGTCCAAGCCAAGGGAAGTAGTTTAGTGTAATAACTAAGCATGAGTTGCACCAATTGTTTTTAAACCCTCCTTCTTGTCAGATAACATATTCATAAATCCATCAGCACCAGGTCACTGCTGCATCCCTCTAAGGCACAAATGTAATTGAAGCCTCACAGCTACTTAGAGCTGTATTTTTTTTTTTCCCCTGTTTAAAAGGCTGCGAGATTAGACACAACTGCAGGAATAGACCAGATCAGGCTGGCATCTATCCCACACTGCCTAACTGGAGAGCTCCTCCTAAGTCTATGTGCCAATGTTTTGCTTCCACTTTGCATTGACTTGCAGTACACACACACCTGCATTGCTCTGTCTGAGGGTCAGGGGAGATGAGCCTTTGGAAGAACATAATAAGATGATCACTTCACAGTACTTAACATCTGTTGCTTAACTGCATTGTGTCTCATCAATCAGTTTTCATTCTGCTTCCCACTGGTGTTTTTCTTTATCACTCTATCTTCCTTCATTATTTCTGTTCAATGGACAAAAGACAGTAGATGAAATGTTAAAACGGCTTAGGATTTGCAACAGCAGAAAGAGCGCATAAGCAACATTAAGAATCTGATTTCAGCATAAGAGAGGATATCAGGGTAAATCAGAGGTCCAAGAGCAATTCAGCAGCATGGAATTGTGGAGCAAAGAAAGATCTGCTGCTCTCTTCCAAAAGCGGTGAAAAACTGTAGCTCTACTGATGCAGATCCCCCAAAGCTGCTGGAAAACCAGAGCACAGAAGCTAAGCACAGAGAGCAACAAACATTAACAGAGTTTTCTACTTGGGGGGCACTCTGAGTCCACACACAGGAGCTGCACTGAAGCTTTGAACACAATAGAAAAAGATTCAACCTGCAGGTGAGGTTGCCTGGGCACTGACAGCTTTGTGCCCACAGCACGGCTGTGAAATTGGCCACTGCACCACTGGCAGAGGTGCTCAATGACTTGTTATCCTGCCCCATAATGCTGCTCATAGTGCTGGATGAAAACAGATCCCAGAGAAGGCTCCAGATAGACATCACTGTGGCTTTCCATTGTTTAAAAGGGACTTATAATCAGGAGGGAGAGTGACTTTTTACACTGTGTGGCAGCATTAGGACAAGGGGGAACAGTTTTAAACTAAAAGAAAGGAGATTTAGGTTAGATATTATGAGGAAATTCTTTACTCAGAAGGCGGTGAGGTACTAGAAGATTCTGCCCAAAGAGCTGTGGGTGCCCCACTCCTGGAGGTGCTGAAGGCTAGGTGGGATGTGGTCCTGAACAGCCTAAACTGGCGGGGGGCAACCAGGCCACAGCAGGGATTGGAGCTGGGTGGGCTGTGATGCCCCTTCCACCCCAAGCCATTCTGTGATGACTCTATGCATGTGTATAACCACTGCAGCTCATGCAGTCTGCCTTCAGTAAATGTCCTCCCCAAAACACCAGCTGTGCAGGCTGCATCTCTTCCTCCTGCACTACAAACCCAGCCAGAAGCACCCCACCTCCTGCCAGACAGCAAGTAACACCCTGAGTGCAAAAACTCCTTTTAATAAAGTTCTGCACAGCAGAATGAAATCTTGCTTTGTTTCCAGGAGCCACCTGCCAGAACAGCCACAGAGTGGTCTCCCTTATAGGTGATGTCAGGGCTGGCAGCGCTCGCATGATGCTCTCCAGGCAGATATTTCAGACTGATGTTGACATTCTACATGCTGAAGTCAGGACATCTGTAAAAATTCTGTGTTACTTCTCCGTTCAGTAGGTGGTGGGTCATGAAACTACAGGAAGTAGAGTGGCCCCCATCTCCCACGCTGTTATTAGATCAAACTGAGTGATTGCTCTGCTGGCTCAACTACGCAGGGATAAAGAACAAAGTCCCAGCCACAAACATAAGTAAAAGCAACACAACTGAAAGCAGAACTAGGTTAGTTAAGTAGCAAGGAAAAAAAAGCACACCTATTCTTCATTCAGGTTCTATGATAACTCAGAGGCTCACAAATCTTCACTGCTTCGTGATAGACCGTAAGAGTTCAATAACAAAGCTATTTTAATTCTGAGCAAATTAAGACATGCATTATTGTAATATTTGCCCACGGAATTGCACAAATCATTTCCTTAATTTATCCAATTAAAAGAAAAGACTAGACTGCATGGATTGTATGTGCTAAATGTAACGAAAACGGAGAATTTCCACTCTTCCACTTCCATTCACAGTGACCTCCTCTGACACCGCGCTGTGCCACATCAAAGCAGAGACATGTGCTTCCTCACTGACAACTCACTTCTCACACCAGCTACGAGCAACGTGCCACTGCCTCAGCTTCTTTGTCCCACTACAGGGTAGCAGCCTGCTCCAATGGGCGTCAGAAGAGCTCCTTCATGCCACATTGCAGTCTCTTTAACTTCCTTAAGGCATCCAACACTAAAAACCATTAAATAACAGCAGTGGATACCAGATGCAGCCACGCTCACTTTTTCATCTGCATGGTATTTGCTTCACTCACAAAGAACCACCCCACCCAGCATTGCACAACCTAAGTAGCTCTGGGGAATAGGCTCCGTCCTGCTCAGCCCTGCATATGACGAGCACAGTTATCAGCCAGCTTCCAAACCTGCTTCTGTACTGCTACTGAATGCTTCTGAAAAGCAGGAGGAAAACACATTTTCCCCTCTATATAAAAGGAAGAGTTTGAGTTGGTCTGAGACAGACCAAAAAAAAAAAAAAAATTCTCTAACTTGGAAACTGGCTGGCTTGAGTGAGTGATCATTAATCAAGGATAAATGAGAAATATCAAGGTATGCATTGTGCTGTTGGTCTGGATCACGCTTTGATGTTTAACACTGCCAAATGTATTCACTAAAATAGGAAATGCCTCAAGGATGTGGATCTCTCAGCACCAAAAGAAGTTAGCCGAGGCAAAAAGAATAAAAGCCTATGACAGAAGAAAAAAACCACGCATACAGAAAATGCAGCATTTTGAAGAAGTGCTACATTTACTCAGGGGAATGAGGTAGAGTGAAGCTGAGTGCACTTGGGGTCTGTGATGAAAGAGTTTCAGTGACTCTCCCTTCCTTCTCCACTCATCCAGTCCTGACAGACAGGGACAAAATGAATAAAAATCAAGTCCACAGAAGGAAAAGGAGATGCAAGATTCATCATTAGCTTTTATGCCCTTGAGGAGGGGGTGAAGCAGAGTGGCCATCCCTGCCCACATGCTGGGTGGGAGGGAGAGCTACCCACCAAGTGGGAAACCAAGGTACCAAGACAACCAGGCAGGAGCCAGAACCTTAAAAATCAACCAGCTGCTTTATTGGGAATCAATTCTGCTCCCTTAGGAGAGACATAACATAATGGAAAGACTTAGATCCAGAAAAGAGCCCTGCTCCTGAATTCTGTACAAGAGGGCAGCATTAAAGGACACCCTCCGGCAGTGACTCAGAATAAAAATGGCCCAAATCAGGCTGAGATGGAATAAAAGCAGGTAGCACATTTTCATGCCGCCACTGAAATGAACAGTCTTAATTCCTGTGATCAGTTCATCTGCCTCTCAGACATGGTGTTTCCTTGCTGTCATCCTCTGATCTGAATCAGATCATTTTACTGCCTTCTTTGCAAGAATGCAATTCTGCCCTTCCTTCTGTTTTTCTCACACTTTGTCCTTTGGGCTTTGTCACTGACCTTTTCTAGGCCAGTTCCTCCAGGATATTCCACTCCACCTTCTTGTTTCCCTCCAACAACAAGATCTATAACCAGTGCTCCTTTAGATTTGGACATAAAATAACACAGCAAGGAAAGACATGACTTGATGTGACATGGTGAGGCACTGGCACAAGCTGCCCAGAGAAGTTGTGGGTGTACTGGCTGGGAGGCAATGTGCTCAAGGCCCTGGCTGGATGGGGCCCTGGGCATTCTGATCTGGTGGTTGACAACCAGCCAATGGTGGGGGGTTGGAGCTCAATGGTCTTTTAGGTCCTTCCAACCTAAGCCATTCTATGATTCTAAGATTAGGTGCATTCACTGAAGACACAGCTTTTCTCTTCTTTCCTCCTTCCCTGACAGTTTTCAGCTCCATCCTGTCTGCTGGAGATCCACCACGCGTCACCATGGGCTATTACCTCTTCTAAGCTGGAAAGTCCTGGTCTGTTCTACTCAATCACCAAGTTGGAAACACACCTGGGGACAAATCTTACCTGTTCTCTTAAAACCAAATATTTTCTCTCCCAGAACTCAGCCTGGCACACACTGAAGGCTGAAACAACACTACCACCCCTCCCAAATTTGGTCAATGTGGGCAGCCTCCGTGCACACAATGCTCTACAAGCAGCCAGACCAGCTCAGGGGGCAGCAGCATTGCAGGTACTGGTGTGCCTTGAAAACTTCACAGTACAGATGATAAAGGCTTCGTGCTCACATCTGTAGAACGTCATTTTGACTCTGGTTGCAGCAGAGACCTGGGCTTGTTACAGTGCAACAGAATTTCACCGAACACACATGCGGTTCTCTGTGCTCTTTGCCCTTTTTGGCAAGAAAAGACACTTTTGATAGCTTGGTTGTTTAATAAAGAAATTCCTCAGAGGGTCTTCACTGAGAACATCCAAAAATTCACTGACAGCTGCTGTGACAGTTGTTCATTTTTAGGATAGAATTCATTATTCAGACAGGAAGCATTTGAGGAAAAGGTACAATTCATTAAAAGCAGGCCCAGTTCCAAAATGTACATTATAGTACAACACATGGCACAGAGACAGCACACTTCCATTTCAGCTACCTACATGGACAGGCAACCAATATTCCTGCTGTTGTGTAAGGCAAAGACATTGCATGAAACTGAGTCCCACCACTTGCAGTTCTTCAAAACTTCACCACTGTGATACATTCTTCTCTGAAAGACACACCCTGCTTTGGTGCAAAGCCAAGCCAGATCTTCATATTCTTTGTCCCATCCCTAAAGCATCTGTCAGACAGAATGCTGTCTCTCTGAAGCACTCCAGTTGTCCCTCAGCACAGCATCACTGAAATGCAGTCATTGTCACTGTCACCAGGAAAGATCTCCTGCAAGTTCTGAGTCACAAAGATGCTAAGCCATCCACTTCAGAAATTCCTGCTGCCTGAGCAGTGACTATTTTACCTGCTTTACAAAAACACTGAACCTCCCTTATACCCCTCCTCCCACCTATGTCAGCAGACACACCTGAGTGCTTTCACATGAACATACACTTGTCTGTCCTTGCATCATACTACAGAAACATCGTTTGTTTCATGCACTGCATCCCAAAGCTCCATCCCCACTGTAAGGTACCATGCATGGGCATTGGTGGGTAGCCACCAAACCTCAAAGTCCGCCAGCACCTAGGGAATGAGGAGAACTAATGCAAAGCAACCCCATGCAAGCACACTGACGCTCACACATGCCTTTCCTGCTCTTGCTGTCAAGATTTTTTGCCCATCCTAGACCCCAGATGAGTCAGTACAATAAATCTGGCAAAATGTCAATGATATTTCACATAGGTTCACATGAGGATGTATGCATTAACACCCTGGTGGTGCAGATTGGGCAGTGGCTGGCTCAGCACCACACACTCTGACAATGAACATCAATGTATGGGTGGAAGAACTGATGGCTGGTCACAGCTGTAACAGAAGTCCCAGGTTTTGTGCACTTGGGAACTGAACCCTGGCTGCTGCACTGAGCATAGGACCTTCAGAAGAGGAAGAGGGCAGTGCCTACCTGTAAGGGGGAGTGGTCTGCAATTTTTCACAATTAGAATTACTCAGCAGTGGTTGAATGGGTTTATATCTGAAGCATCAAAAAGAATATTTTTTTCTGCCTTTAGAGAAAATATCATCCCAAGCGCTAATTTTTATTTAAGCAACTGGAGAGAGCAGTCTAGAATGAAATTGCCATCTGAATCTTAATTATACCTTCACATTGAAACACTATATAGCAAATTACATGTAAGATTAAAAAAAAAAAAGAAGTGATATTAACACATAATGAGCCTCATCAATTACCGTGAATCAGGAAAAGTAGCCCTCATATTATTGAAATGGTTTCATTTGCATGACTGGATGATTCAGATTCTCCTTGGTCATTCATTCAAATCTCTGCAGAAGTGACAGCCACAGACAAACGGTCAGCAGAAGGCCTTGTCTTAAAATAACATTATATACCCTGTTAGTTGCACTCTGGTTTTACAGCAGGGAAATTCAAAAGACTTTCTACTGCAAGCCTAGGGAGGAACACAGACATCTGTCCATTAGAACTAGAATGTGTATGTATGTGTATTTATATATATATATAAAATCAGTAGCATTTTTATAGTACAGCATTATGTAGAATGACTTGCATATCTGAGTTAAGTTTCCCATGGACTCAGCCACTTATCAAAGCAGGAAATGTATTGTAGCAGCATAGCAAGGGATCACAGAATCATAGAATCACCAAGGTTGGAAAAGACCTAAAAGACCATCCAGTCCAACCGTTCACCTATTCATGGATGGATTCAAGGACAGAATCATTTGTACAGTAGCCCAAACAACCAACGAGCAAATACAAAGCCAACACAAAACAGAGCTGAGGCTCATGTTTAGCCCCAGTTTGGGTACTTGTAATGAGCAGCTGGCAGACTCAGGCTATACAAGCATATATAGGTAAGACAGAGATACTCCCTCCAGCTTTGCCAAACTGTGTCATCCTTACTCATACTGCAAGTTTCCCATGGCAGTAATGGCACCAGGTGATGGTGACAAACAGCAGGACAACTTGTACAAAGATACAATTCAGGAGCTGCTCAGTAATTGCTTTGAACATCACATTTATTCTCTTCGTTTTAATATTCCTACTCAAGAATAATTAATTCTTCATCCCCCTGCTTTGTGGGGACATTAGGAAAATCCATTTAATACTGCTGAGCAGATTAAGATGTTGGATGAGTATCTATCACTGAGCTCTCTCTGACTTTAGTACCGCATACATACACAGGCCAATCTTCAAGACACTTCTGATGACCAACAGTGACCGACTACTTTTAATGAAAACTATTTAGAAACACATTTGAGTCAGCTACCATTCATTCATTTCCAGATTCAATCAGCAAAGGAGTGGGGGAAGTTTGTTTCCTTTGCCGCAGATTGAAGGTTGTGTCTGCATGGAAAATTAATCATTTTCTGCTGTCAAAAAATGCTCTAAAAAGAAAACTGATGGATTGGCACGAGGTTTACGCACAATAAACAGATACCCACATGCCTGCAAGCACTTGCAAAGATTAAGGATGAAAAGGGATGTTCTGGAGGTACATGGAGATACCATCATGAGAAATGAAATGAAGAAAACAAAGGAGAAATCTTATTTTAAAAATGCACTGTGGGGTGTTCATTAGAGACCGGGACAGGGATAAGCTTCCCGAGGAAGCTGTGAAAATTTCATCACTCGCAACTGGATGTAAATGAACCAGACAAAGCATCCCAGAATGCATTGTCATGTGATTTTTTTATATATTTTTTTTTGCAGGAAAATCATAGAAACGACCTGAAAATCTCTCTATCTGATACTCTATTCCACAGCAGGAATCATTCTGAGCCACTGGTCCAGCAAGGCACCCCACTAAACCCAAGATGCTAGCACAGGCCAGACGAGGGCAGGCAGTGCCAGCATGTCCCTGGGATACCAGCATCACTCACAAGCACAGTTGCACAGAAAAGAGCCTGCAGTCATTTATCACCTTTAAAAACTATCTGTCTAACAAAGCGACTGCCCAACCAGGTCCTAGCTTTAAATGAGGAAGGTGTCAGGATATCCACTGCATCCCTTGTGGTCCACATGGATCCTTCTGCCCTGTGTCACTGCTGTCCCTGCAGTGTCCTTGTGGGCAGCTGATGACCAAGCACAGATAATAACTCCAATTAGGAGGTGTGAATGTCGTTCCACTCCCCCTGCTTTCTTCTAGGTCAATATGAATGTGTTTGAAAACTACTGGCACAGCAAGTTAACAATAATTCAGATTTAATTTGCACTCTGTCATCTCTGTTTTTTTCCATAGGCTTTAATAGTTCAATTTAACTGTCTTAAGTGCTGTCTATATTACTGGGGCACATCATGCGTATTTCAAATTTGAGCATTTGCATGGCACAAAATATTTCATATTTATATTGTGCCTTTCATGTTAAAGATGTTTAAAAGTGTCTTCATTACTACATCTGTACAAGAACCAATTCATCCATCACTGCAAGCCACCTGGAAACTTCATCAGTATTGAATAATTTAGGATGCTAAATCCCCTTTGCTTTAGGCACCCTGTTCTGATCAGAAGGAATCTTCCCAAGATGTCATAGAATCATAGAACCATTAAGGTTAGAAAAGACCACTAAGATCATCTAGCCCATCTCTCAATCCATGTCCTGTTCTCAGGGCCCTGCCAGTAGTTGATAATGGTGCATCACCATGCGGTTCCCAGCTGGAGCTCTGTCTCACCAGCATCCAGGGTCCAAGGAAAGTAGCAGGGAAGCGTTTGTGTAGAGAACAAATGTGCCAAACTTAATAAAGGTCCTCCTTATTTTCAAGTGCATTATCATCCACAATCATCACTTATTAAAAGCCTTTCATTTATAAAGTCTTTAAAGCTTAGTTTAATAACCTGCAATCATTACTTGAATCGCAAAATTTGCTTTTTATTATGTTGTGTAAATGAACCACAGTAGCATTTAATGTAAATTATTTTTTCCTCTCACTCCTTTATCACTATTTCTAAAGCCATTGCAATCAGGTGCTTTTCTCAATCTACCCTAAAAATATAGAGCACAATATCTACATCCCAAAGTAATACTGTCCGTGGGGTCCGAGTACAAACATAATAAGCCAGCCTTTTCCAGGTGCTTCCTGCCAAGATGCCCAACTGGACTGTTCAGACTAGCATCTCTTCCCAGGCTGAGGCTCTAGGCTCCCATATATCCAGGAGATATCATAGAACGTCCCAGGTTGAAAGGGATCTTAAAGATCATTGCACCCCAACAACACTGCCATGGGTTGGTTGCCCCTCACCAGCTCAGGCTGCCCAAGGCCCCACTTAACTTGACCTTGAGCACTTCCAGGGACAAAGCACCCACAGCTTCTCTGGGCAACCTGAGCCAGTGCCTCACTGCCCTCTGACTGAAAAGGAGTTTTTCCATTATTAGCGCTCCATCTCAGAGAGATTTTCCTTTCTCATCAAAGTAAAAATTCTGAGATGGAAATGATATAGGCACAAACTGAGAACCCAAAACCGCTGATGGCATCTCCTAGTGTTACAGAAGAAGGCACGATGGTAATGAATCATCGATCAGATTTGTGGCTGCAGGACTGGTCAAGAACTCAGGACAGTGAGAAAGACATTTGTCACCAATGGAGGACTTCCCTATTCCAGTGAGTTACCAGAATGCCACTAGGTGCAGCAACCTGCCTGGGTAGATGTCACAGAAATGCTTATCAAACCCAAATATTATGCCTGCATCTATCAGCACCTTCTGCTCCCAAATTATGCCTCTGAAGCCCTGGTGGGACTTGTGGCAGCAGCTCACCTGCCCTCCACTGAGACCAGTCCTTCTCTGAGACAAACCAAAAACATTAGAGCACCTGGAGTAAAACCAGAAGGAAAAACAGAACAGGAGGAAAATTAAACACTGCAAAGTGGTCCAAACTGCAAAGCTGAGAAATGCAGATCCAAAATCTGGAGCAATTCTAATCAGGGTTTTGGTTCTGGCTCATCTGTAATTAAAATGAAGTACAAATCTGCCTGAGACAGTCAACAATCTCAGCTGTTTTTGAGATCTGGCTTTCATTAATTTCATTAACATCTTAAATGCATTCTTATTGCTTGTTCTTATGCTGAAGAGCAAGCGAAATAACAACGCACCATGAACCAGTTTATCTTTGTCTTCACAGAGGAGCAGATGTGGTACCAGTCTCAGGGGCACACAGGCCCTTTGCATGGAAAACATCAGCAAAAAGCATGGAAATTTTCAGCCTAGGAAATAAATTGAAACCAACACTTTCATCCATGCCTCAAGCACTTTGGGGAGCAGCACCTGCTTTACTAGTATTCATTGGTGTGAAAATCTCAAGCTGTAATATGCCATTCTTGTTTCAGAGAAATAGTCCGAAAGGCAGAAATCCTACTGAGCCCTCCATACCTGAGCTAGGACAGCTCCTGCCAAGAAAGGCATTGGCAAACTGCACTGACCAAAGGCAAATCCAACAGGGCTGGGAGGGAAAGGAAGCCACTTACAATGTATGTGGTCTGCCAGAGCATGGAGACTCTGGACAAGCTTTCACTTGATGAAAATTCTTGCGCTAAACTTCATCTCTCATCCAGAGGGAGATGAGTTACCAGCGGAGTGAGCTAGAGGGTGCTGCAATATGCTGGGGCCATGGGCTCGAACTGTGCAGTCCTGCTGTTCAAAATCTCCTGGAAGGAGTTAACTGCTGATGCTGCAAGGATGCTGATTTGCTCTAGTTGGCATAAGCAGGTATTTTGGTACAAGGGAGATGTTGCTTCCTGAGACCTGTCATCCTCCAGTGTTCACATCCACTGGCATGATCCATAACAAAAGAGATGAAAGAACAAAATAGACTTGCTCTGAATACGACTTGTGTCACAAATTAAAATTCTTTTTAATTAAGCCAACTTGCATACATTATAACTGCCCATAGAACTTAGTATCACCTAAAAATTCCCATCAAATGCAAATTTTCCTGTGATTTATTTGTGCCATTGTGAGATGAGGAAAAAGCACACAAAGCAGTGGGAGCTGCAGGCTGAAGTAAACAGTGTGTCAGAATATGCGAAACAAGGGAAGGACACAAAAAACAAGAGAGAGATGGAGGGGACAAACTCTCTGGCTGGAAACTTGAGTGTTTAGAGCCAAAGAAGAGTGGAAAGCTTGCAGAGGAATTTCTACGTGTAACCTACTGACTCTACCCTATTTCCACTCCCAGCATCACTTCCATTTAGTGAGCAGACGAAAAAATTGTTTAGGGGGGGGGTTGGAGGGAGGATTAGATTTGTGGTTTGAAAGGTCATTGCCTAAAACGAGCCCTGCAGCCAGCAGAAGGGAGCCCTGCAGTTGGTCAGCTCGTCGTATCCCACACATTGAGGAGCCTGGCAGTGAGGTAATCCCCCAGGAATGTGTGCGCGGTTGGATGGCTGTGAAAAGAGAGCGGTCAGCTACCAAAGCTCAGTGCTGAATATTCACGTCACACACACAATCATTTTTCTTGTTAAGTGCAGAGAAGAATGGGAACATTATAAATGCGGTATCTTTTCTGGCTTCAAGTTTAGCTGCTTTAGAAAGATCTGCTCCCTCCTTCTCCCCCTTCCACCAGCTGTGCTCCACCTCCATCCCTGAACCAAATCTGCTCGCGTGGAGCTTTAATGCCATGAAAAAAAACAGGAGGAAATGAAACCTAATGGAACTTAAGGCAAAGAGTGAGAAGCTTACAAGAGAATGATGCAGCAAATTGGGATAAGTGTTTAAAAGTCACTTGTCTGTACAAAAATGGCACCTTATTGAAAGTATAACCCCCTGCTTGGGCCATATACCACATCCATGTCACATTACCCAAAGCAACTGTTTACCTCTCTACATGCTGAAGAATCATTACAGCAACAGCAGATTAAATTTGCTTTATCAGTGCCCTGGCTTCTGAAAGTATCTCTACCTGCCCCAGGCACTTTGCAATGCGTTGTAGTGAAAAAGGAGTGAGGATCAAGCATCCCTGCCCAGAACTCACACACCTCAATGAAAAGTCTCCCACTCATTTTATTAAGCTCTAAGTAAGAGGGGAAAAAAAAAAAAAAAAGTATTATAATACTTCAGCTTTCTGATTAATTACCAATGAGACTAGACAGACAGTTCCCTTTTTATTTTTCTTTTCCCTTTTCGTCTGCTTCAAACCCCCCAGCACTGGCATTTTTCTTCTTCATTCCATATGAGCCTGTTCATCCCATACTTTGCCCCAGGACCTCATTCCTGTGCAGTTTTCCTGCCTAGAAGCAAGGCAGCAACTGCATAGAAACTAATGACATCTACAAGAGAGGAGAGAACTAGACTGATTGTGCCTCCCCTTTGAAAATAATACTTTTTCCATTTTCTCAAACCGTACATACTTGTACTCACAAGACTGCACTGAGTTTCTAGGTCAGTAGACTCCTGATCATGATTAGCTTGAATGACACATTTAAGCACAAATCTCTCTTCTCATATGGGAAACAACCAGTTCAAACATAATTCTTGACCCACTCTAGACCATTAAACTCCTTGTTCAACAAAAACAGAGAAAGAGGAGTGGGACAAAAGTTGCCAATCCACTTCAAAGCTTCTACTGCATTTCTGGGTAAGCAAAAATCTAAAAAGCCTTCATGTACACTCTCTGAGAGATGAAAAAAATCACTGGGAACAAACTGTCTGGATCTAAGAAGCAGAAGACTCAAACGGGTTCTTTGTATCAGAGACCAGAACACAAATTTACTATAAATTTGTTACAAACATTATCCTTCAGCTTCTAAACATGTTTTTAATAGTTGTAAATAACTCCAGTGCAGAGAACAAGACACAGCACTAGGAACAGTTGTGGATAATGCCACATTTCTCCCTCAAAAGATATTGAACTCTCACAGATATTAACTGACCAAATCTGAGTTGCGTTAAATCAAAGCCCAGCAATTCAACAGAGGGAGAAGTGAAATACAGCACACTTAAAGGACTTCCTAGGGTCCTTCCACAAATCTGTGACTGTAAGGCACAATTCTCTTATCCGTTGAGGAATTTCACTTCCATACAAAATCATATCTGAAGTTTTATCTCAAAGCACTTCATAACAGGATGCGAACGGCCCACTTCATACAAGGAGGACCACTCTTTGTGATCATGTTAATGAAGGTTATTGACTCCCACGGTCAAAAGGTGCTTGCAGGGTTTCTATCATTATCCACATGATGACAGCTAAGTCTGCTCATGGTTGGACTCTGAGCAAGGCTGCCCCCACTGGAATTCCTGCAGATGGTCCACCTCCCACACAAAACATCCAGGAAGCTGATTTTAGAAAAGTCCACATGACATTACTTTTATTCTTTCCAAACCAATGCAGTTGCACATGTTTGGAAGGAGACAATCAGGGGCTGTGGTTAAAAAAAAAAATTACACTACTAAAAAGTTATTTTCCTTTCAAATATCTTACCAAGTTCATTAATACCTTCTGCTGTTGGTGAAATGATCCCCCATTAACATTTCAATTTATTATTGCTGCTCCATTAATGAGACCACAAAAAATGGAAATGAAGCCTATAAATACGCTAAGAGTTAAAATTGGGAATCGTAACAGCATGCACACTTTATGAGTAATATCTCCATACTGCTAGCATTCAAAACAGCAAGGAAGGATGGCTGTGCAGCACAAACATTCAGCTTAGCAAACAAAGCCCCAGAAAGCCCAAAAGAACACCATAATTCCTGACACTCTACATGAAGATCTCAGCTTAGTCAAGTATGTCTCAACTCCTGCTGCAGCAGACAAATGAACTACATGCAGTTCTCTGCTGAAATGTGACTGGGGAAGGACTTCCTCAGTGAAGGTCACTGGGACTGTTAAACTCCAACGCAAATGCTTTGGGAGAAAGGATTTCCATCTGCATCCTTTCTTAATAAAGCTTCACTCCCCACTCACGTCTAATTGCCACCACCTCACACAGTGCTGAGGGAACTGATCCCCCTGGCAGCACCTCATGTTCTCCAGGCAAACAGACAGGCTACAGACAGAATGTGACCATCATGGGAGCCCCATTAAGATTCCCTTAAGAAACACATTTGATGCCAGGTAGCCTTTAAATCCATCAGGCTCCCACAGTTCCTCTGGTGATCTGTTCTCCATCCAGCTGTGAGTATTCTCCATGGTCAAGAAAAATTCCTTATGCAAATGGCATTACCACAACTCACGCTTTCAATTATTAATATTTCACTTCTTGTCTTCCAAACTTTTTCAGAGAAGAAAGCTCGTTCCCCTGGGAACAAAAACACCGAATACAGTGCCTTGCTGAGCCACAAAAGGAACAGTCCCTTCAGCACAAGGATGTCAAATCACATAGCAACATTTTTGTTTCTACATTTTACTTCTCTCTAGTGATTAAAAACGATCGACCTTACCCTGTTCTCAGAGCAAAGCTGACGGCACTAGGCTTATGCTAAAGGAAACGTGGAGTCACACAAACATGAGCAGTATCATTTTGCAAGGAACAAACTTATAATTATTACATTGATTTTATAATTTATTTTCCAGGAAGCTCAGATTTCATGGCAGGAATTGGCTTTGCGCTGGGTCCCACTACATTGCACTCCACACTGCTTTTAAGCACTAGCAGCAGAAATGATCTAAATTAGCCAGTTTGCCATGGCAGTAATAGCAGGCTTGGGAAAAAAATAAAAACCAACCCAGACACCTTCTGATGAAATAAAATGAAAACATAAAAAGCAAACTATTTAACAAGAGCACAGACCACTTCAATAAGTCTAGTTATTTGATAAGCAGGCTGCCACCATCAGTCTTTCATCATCCGTGGAAATGCATGATGGAGCTTCCCTGTTTACTTATGATTTCAAACCTTTTCCTTCTAATCAATGTTAGCATTTCTGCTCCAGCACCTATAACAACACCAATGCTAGTAGCTCGCCTCGATCCCACCTTTCAGAGCCAGCCTAAGCACTGACAGCCCAGCACGGCTCGGTGGCACATACATATGGCACACAGATTGGGTGGTTCGAGGCTGTTAAATGTACTTCCTCTTCTGAGTTTGCCTAAAGGGAAGGAAAACGGCCCCTGCTGAGAGCGTACGTACATAAAGCTGTAACAAATGTTTAATTTTAGCTGATCTGAAAGAGAATTAGTCTGTGCATTCTGCACTGCCAGTTCCTACTGCAGCTGTTCAAATGAGGCGGCTTTGGAGGGTTGTTAATTCCCGTATTAACGGTCAGAACTCCTCACCACTACTGAAACCCAGGCTCCCGAGTGTGTTCCAGTCTTTCTTTCCCACACCTCTTTCAATTCTTCCATTATAGGCAGATAAAGTCATTATTTGGCTGAAAAGGACCTCAGTCCAACACATACTTTATCTAGCTTTATGATTCAGTAACACATTTTTTTCTTCTGTGTAAACAATGCTTGTTTCGATAAAAAAAGAAAGAATGAGAGAAAGAAAAGAATTAAAAATGTACAGCAAGTTCTGGGGAAACTGCTGAAATGGCTACTGTGTGTGTGCACATTGCTTGTGCTAAACCAGTTAGCAGCCACAGGAGGGAAAGCTTCCAATCTGATTTTTAAACTAGGCAGGTGAACATCATTTCACTCTCCATCAGAGCAGTTTTGAATGAATTGTTACTCTGCTACAGTTTGAGAGGGCAGTGCTGCTAGATGTTATGAACCTAAATCAGTTTATGCAGAATGTGAAGCATCACATCAAATCGCGTGTACCTTACACACTGCACAGCCTTTCGGTCCCATGGCAGAGGCTTTGGTACTGAGTTTACGGGTGCTATTGGAACAACCCCTCAAAAACTCTATGGAGATCTGATTCCTCTTGAACTAGAGCAAAGAAAGTTATTCCATCAGAATCAGCTCTTCAGCACCAAACTTCAGCTCATTTATGCTGGCTAAGGCTCTAACTCTACTATCTACAGATTGGAAGATGCTAAGAAAGGACTATTTTTATATGCTTTAACATATATAGAACATGTGATTGAAACGTAGGCAGAGATTCATCTCACCCTACTTTATTCACCTGCATGCTGGGCTAGGCAAGGCAGCAACACACTCAGCATCTCAGTGGGATGGAATCAGCACTGCCAAGGGTCAGCTGCATTGCCCACACGAACCCCATCTGGTGAGTCGCCCTCTGGAAACACTTATCTCCTCCCCTGACTATACATCAAAACACATTGGGATAGATTACCCAGAACAGCTGTAATAAAGTGATCTTATAGTTAGGCAAAATTCTGATTCTTGTCCTTTCTTTTTTCCCCATACTGTTTTTGTGCCATTATGAACCCACCAACTTTTGCAAAGTTATTAAATCTCAAAGGCATTTGGTGGTAATGCTAGCTCTAAAGTCATGCTCAATTGGACTGAAAGACACTGAAGATGCTGTATAAAGGAGTCCCAACTTCTACAGAAAACATGCCTATATAGACTATCCTTTACATATGGGCTTTCATTTTTTTTGTCCAGGCTACGCCTGAATGAAGCCAGGGCTGACGAAGGTGGCTGCCCTGGCCCCAGCTATCCCAGGCTTGGTCTGACACAAAACAACAGAAAAATACAGACAGCTCCACAAACCCCATTGTGGGATGAACTACACTGGCTGTGGAGCAAAGGTAGATATTATTCAGTCTTCACTGCACCACTTCCAGTGAATTTTGCCGGAGATTTCAGGAGTTAATAAATTGCCTGCTTCTGTTTCAGACTTCAGCAGTGTGAAGGCTGTATACAGAGAGGCATATGGAAACAGTATCTGATCTAAAGCTAGAAACAAAAGAGCTTATTTTCCCTGATCTGGTGAAGAATCCAGTAAGCCTCTTGGGCACATAGTTGAAACCACAATAAGGACAGTAAAACCCTTCCTGGAATTGCAGGATCAGGAAGAAAACAAGAAAAAAAGAGGAAAAGGAGTTGTTAAATTGAGTGTGCTTGAGGAGAGCTTTAATCAAAGGCAATGCGTGGATGCTTGGCAGACACTCCAGCCTCTCTAGCAGAGAATTGCTCGGATATATAGGGCAGGGAACTGTTACTGGGGCTGCTCCTGTTCTCATCTCACCTGGGGCTGCATTTCAGCCTGGGATGCCCCTCTTCCCAATCTGCAAAATGGTTAGAAGTCCTTACAAATAAAACTTAGTAGATGAGAACTGGGTCTGTACACAGCATTTCCAGACTCACAACTTCCCAGGGAGACCAACAGGGGCTTCCCTGCCAAAAGGATGGATGGCAGAGGCCAAAGGTATGGGACAAAGCCATATACAAAGCCAATACAAGGATGAGATGACTATGTGCCCTTCACCTATCTCTGGAGCAGTGCAAAGTAATTCCAAAGTTTCTTGCTGCAAAGCAGAGCTCAGATACATTGCTTCTTTACAAACACAGACATTTCATCAGAGAACATCAAGAGAAGTTGAGCCTTTGTTTTGCCCTTAGTAACAAAAAAGGCATCTCACAAGACAAACAAAAATCCCTCCTTCTTCCATTAACCACAAATGCACTACTTCCATTAGGACCATGCTCCCACTTTGATCCAGTTTGACAAATGTCCTCAGCTCCCACCCTGCCTTTCCCCTCCCCTACCTGGAGGGCATGCGGCTGCCTCCAGAAAAGTTCAAAAAGAGAAAAAGAAAGGAATAAAAGTTAGCTTGTGTGGCCCAGAAATAACAACAACAACAACAACAAAACGAAACTGTATGCTTTGCCCCTGGTGGCTCTGGGACTTGGAGCCAAACCAAGGCCAAGAGAACAGAATATCGCTCTTTGTGAGCCATAAATAAATAACTAAAGGAGGACTCCCTCTTACTCTTCGAAATACAATTTCTAAGGAGGAAGAAATTCCCTGTGGAGTTTATTATGTGCAAACGGGAAGCGTGCCTCCTAGGGAACCGCAGTGGGGGTAGTTTTCCCCTTGGTGATTTCTTCCTTACCTCTCCATCACTTCTTTATTCGTTCTGAAATCTGCCTCCCCTCTGCTCTGCAATAAGCAAAGCCACACAATGGAACATGCAGGTAACTCTGGCTTCAGCCTCTCACAGCTACACAGCATCTCTCCTTTCCTATATAAACGATCAGTGTGTGGCCTGGGTTTCATTTGCAACTGTAAATGAAACAGGCCTACAACTGTGTTCATAATCCTCCTTAATTGAATTTCTCTGACAAAACCCAGACAAAATTATTGCCCTCAAGTTAACAGTTTGTGCGAAGTAGCCAAGGGTTCCTGGGAAGCTTTAAAACAAATGCAGGACAAAACTGGAGACCACAAAGCAGTTATTTGGTGTTGGTACCACTTGTTTCAATGTTTATGTGAAAGAGCAAGGTCATTTTAATGACCTTCCTGGCCTAGGAATCCAACAAAAGTCAAAAAGGCAAGAATTTAAAAAGTGGAGAAAGAATTTGGGTGCAAACCAACTGACACTGCTCACACAACAGCTACTGGAAGGAGGTGTCAGGTGCTGGGGCTCTGGAAAGTGGAGCTCATCTAGGAATGGATTCCCACCAATCCAGTAGGGTCTGAAGCAACCCTTTGGCTTGCATTGAGGCCCACATCGCATTGGAAGGGTTCTCTCTTTTAAAGTCATCCACTTCATCGCTTCCTTCAATTTGATCATAAGTTACATGGTAAATATACAGAACACTAATAATGATGTCAGCCTGCTGGTAAAATGCCTACACTTATTTTTAGAGTGTGAGAAGTACCACTAAATGGAAGCAGGGATGCGAAAAGGGCACTGCCCTGAAGGGCGCTCCCACTGCTTGCAGAGTACAAGAATTAAAGCTGATCATATTACTGAAAATCAGTGTTTATTATTCTTTCAGATGATGCAGATGTTTTTTAGAAGGATTGGGCAAAGCTTGTGTGAACAGAGATGCCTGTTTGTAAGAGCTAATTTTGCGTCACATACCATGTACTTGGACATACACCCTTTTTCACCCCAAAGTATCATATTTGAGTCATCACTAAAGTAGCCAAGCCTACTTTACAAGGACCAAAGCAGAATCTTCATGCCTCAATTCACACACGTCTGATGGAAGCAGGGAAAAACATGTCATCCCCAGGCAGTGCCTGCCTGGGTTACACCCCAAATGCTCTCAAAAGTTAATATCCTCCACAATTTAAGCAGGAGGCAAGACTATGAGGGAACAGAGAAGGCTGAAGTAACGGAAAGAGAAATCCCATCATTTCTCAGCATGCGCCCATGTCTTGTGTCCCCAGTGCTCCCTAGGCAAAGTCAATGGAAATGTAGAAGAGGCTGGAGGGGCTTCGCACAAAATTCTCTCCAATTTAATTACTAAGGATGGAGGTAAATGTTCTTAGAGGTAATCAAATAAGCAATACCATCCAAGAAAAGGCAGGCAGAGACCAGACCTCATTTCCACAGACCTCCATGCGGCTGCAGGACAGCTTGCCTCATCTCCACTTTTGCTCTCAGTGCAAAGCCACCACAACAAGGAGCGCTTTGGGAATCCCCAGGAGAGGTTTCCAATGGCACTGGGGAAACACCCAGGCCCTACTGCCTTCCTCAGCAACTCTGCTGCACACATTCTAGCTACTGCATTAACATCTGTTTTTGAGACATTTCTCACTAGTCCTTGGGCCCTGTGCCACTTTAAGCAACTTTTTAAGATCACCTCTTCATAGCTTGCAAGATCTGGTTTTGCTCAGGCCACAAGCAAACTGCTCTGAGCAGCACCAGGGGCAAAGTGAGAGCAAAATCAGCAAATGTATACACACATGCACACAGCCCAAGAATGCACAGAAAAAGGCACAAGGGGATAAATTCATCACAGTACTTTCCACCAGTGGCAAAGGAAAGAAAAGGCAACATTTCTGAGGGTGAGGAAACATTTTAAAAAAAAAAAAAAAAAAAAAAAAAAACAATATATTTTTATGCACTTGTAAAATCCATTGGCAATGACTTTTCTGGTTAATTGGTTTCATCTTATTAAACTAAAACCTATTTGTAAAATCCAGATATATTCAAGCAAAAGCTCAATTCCTACACCGAAAACCAATACAGCTTTTCAAGGAGGAAAATTAAGCAATGCAAACCAGTTTCCATTAGTCTGATGCACAGCACTTGCTGTGCATAAGAGAAATGAAATGGAGTGCTTGACTTTTCTAAAAATGCACTTCGGAAAAATCACAGCACTCATTTCCCTCGAAACTGCAGCCCTCTTCCTCCCCAGCTCTGTGAAAACTGATGAAAGTTTTGGCCCAATTACATTGATTTATAAATCAGCCTTCTGCTATCTCTCCCTGCACTTGTCACGTTCAATTTCTTCCCCCTTATTAGACCACTCTCCTCCTTGTTAAATAGTCCCTCTGTCTAACTTGCCAAAGAACTGCCAATGGGCCCCTCATTTTACAGAAGAACAGACCCTGCTTTTCCAACAGGAATGGGTCTCTAATGTACCATGGACACAGCACAGTGAAGCATGGTAATTTGCCTGTGTTAATGATGCTACTTCACAATGATCAGGAAAACAAAAATCTTTAATAGCTAAACGACAACCCATCCTTCTGCACCCTGTTGAATTCAGTGCAAATGAAACTCAATGTCCCTCTAAGAGATGAGCTGAAAGTGCCTGCTATCTTTTTTTTTTTTTTTTTTTTCCCCCCTCCCCTCCAAATTCCTAGCCAGTGTGGAGTCACTACAACAGTGGTTTGGTGCCAGGAGCAGGATCAAAAGCCAAGGATTTTGAGATGTGTTAGCAGTTTAAAAGCAAAGGATATTAGAAGGGGAAAAAAAGAAAAAAAAAGAAAAAGGCCACATACATAAATATTTTGGATATACTATACTACTACATATGTGCATTATTCTCACCACTCAGTTATTCTGCTTTGCAGGAGAGATTTGTGTAAAGTATCACTCCTTATAAAGGTGAAAAGGGCAAGTCACCGTGGGAAGGACAGAGGGGCAGTCTGCCTGTGCCATCACTTAATTCAGCAAAGCACTGAGCTCTTGAGTGCCAAATCAATCCTGAAAAAAGCTTTCATCCTCAGTCCTCATCAGAAGCTTTTCACTTCTTACAGTTGGGTTCCCCAGGCTGCCTAGGTAGGCAGAACACTTGATTGCTTTGGCCAGCCAAAGCCTGGTTGCTCCAAGAAGTCAGTCTCCAAACACAGCACACTAGGCTACACAAAGGAAAAAACTGTTCTCGTATGTGGCCAAACTCAGCAGGCAGAACTGCACTGACTTTGATGGCATTGTTCAGTATGCACCAGAAGGAACCAGGTATCATAAGCAATCATACAGAGCATATTTGGTAATCTTTCAGCACTATACATAGGTTTATGAAAAAGGATGGACCAATATAGTTCACAATATAGCTCATAATAGCCAATGCCAGGCTCCTGTGGCAGTTTCTAAGGGCTTCTAAGACAGCTTTCAGTTGGCCAGTTGCAGTTCTGCAGATTTCGCAGCTGTGTGATTGGCACCCTTCACACTTTTCTTGACTAAAGCTTCTCCTTTTGGTACAGCTGCTCAGAACAGGAGTGGCATTTGAGTTCAGCAGACTGCATCAAGATAGAGTTGCTGAGAAATGAGAACCAAACCATTTTGTTGCCACATTTATCCATGAACTCTTCATAATGTCCCACATTACAAAAAACCTGAGACAAGACTCTTACTGCAATTAAGTGATTGCTTCTGCCTCAGAGTGTTTGGTGGTCTTTTTAAAGATGATTCACCCTAGAGTTCATCAGTTGATTGCCTTATTGTCTTAGGAAATTAAATGCTTACCACAGGAAAAGTTTAGCAAGCTGTTTGGAAAACAAGCACCCAAAGACTCCCTGAGTACCTGTTAATTCAATCTAGAGTAGCACTCAAGGAAAGTACTAAAATAGTCAAGATAATGCCACACACCGCATATTAAAGTTTCCCCCAGTTCTTGTATCCTGAAGCTGTTCTTTACTGGTATGCCTGCTTCAATTACAAATTGAAGATGCACGTTCTAATGGCCAACTCAACATTTCTTTTGCAGTAAACACGGCTATAGCACTGGTAGTGCAGCTTTGGAAAGGACATGAGCAAAACAGCATTTTATTTCCCTTAGGGGCCAAATGACTTATAGTAATTTTAAGCATTTTCTGGATGAGTAATTTTGATACCTTTCATCTTCTTGTTGTGGACCTAGTCAAGCCAAGACTACAACACCATGAAGCTATTTATTATCAATGCCAAGCGAATATTTACTTTCAGAGGCCTGAGATATGCCCAGGCAATCTCTCTGAACTCCAGGGAGCCAAGGACAAACTCCCAGCTGTGACCCAGCACAGGTGCTTCTCTGGCAGGGCATTGCTCAAAGCTTCTCTACAATTTGAAAAAGGCATTCTGCCTTCCAGAGGCTGAGAGCAAAGTAAGCCTTCTATCTTGGGACAACATTCAAGACAGCAGCAGAACAGGAAGAGATGTTCTACTGAGAGCTACACTTCTTAAATGTGCCAGTATGTGAATCATAGAATCATAGAACCACCAAGGTTGGAAAAGACCTAAAAGATCATCCAGTCCAACCGTTCACCTGAAATCAAGAGAGCTCCCAGTCCTGGTAATCCTGCCAGCACCACCCTTCTGGCAGCGTAGCAGAAATACTGGAAGCAAAAGTGAAGGATAGTCACAGAGTAGGTACATCGACCACAGCCAGCTTCCACTGTGCCAGGCAGATCCCCATGCATCAAAGCCCTAAACCATGCAGGGATTACATCAAAAGTGGCTTGCTGCCATGGCTACATCCTCTTCTGCCATTGTCTAAAGACATCACAATGCCAGAAAGGAAAGACCAGAAAGGCTGGAGGATCAGCCCTAACACAGAGTTTCATCTCCTGGTATCTCTCTTAAACCAAACTCATAGTATCAACACTATTAACTCATGCACAGAATTGCAAACACCACTCAGCCCAGTGTGGTTGGTTCAAGGTCCTTGTCTAACCAACTTAGGTCACATGAACAATTTCCCCTCCAGGTTTTGCAAGATGAGTTCACAGTTGCCATCATTACATTCATTAATTCTAAAATAGTGGTATTTCTTTCCCTTGCTACTTGCCAGGCAGATACAACACCGAGGCATGCAGCTATGAAGTCCAAACCACAGTTTCTATCACTTTGTTTTGTTATTCACTCTCTTTTTAGCAGGAATTTTCCTTGGGCTTTCTCTTTTACTTTACTTGAGGGAAAATGGCCTCCACTATTGATTAAATTACAAATTCCAATGGCTGGTGATTGAGTTATATGATAACACCTGCCAAAAGCCATTGACTACAATTGAAATAAAAGGAAAAATTAGCACTCTCTTTATTACAAATGGTTTGGATGTTGAGTAGCTGACTGAATTAAATGGAGATTGAGCAGATCTGAGAGAACTGATTAGGAAAAACAATGCAGGATTCAGGGAAGTGCTACCAAAGCAAACAGCTCATAAATTCACCTAAAGAATAGATAGAAACAGTTGAAGAAGAAAATAAAATTGCATCTTTTTCAATCATCCAGGAATTCAAGCCCAGAATTGCACAAAAGTTTCCTTCTGTGGTAAGACCTGCCAGATACCCAACTCTGACACCAACTGACCAAAGGCCAGCAAGTACATGATTAGGGCAGCAGCCCCTCTTTTTTAATCATTCAGCTTCTTGTAGGCTTTTTTAATTAGTGCTATCACAAGAAAAATAAGGTTCTTAGTCTTTGTTCTGTGCCTGGGAACCAACTCCATGCCAACTTTTAGTAATGTATCATTGCATTTTATTCACTGCTCATCTAACCTAATGAGGTCTTTTTATTTTTGACTACTTGTGGCATTTCCAGCAATACTGACAGATGTCTTGAGTTTTCTTTCTGCAGATTAAACAACCGTTATAGCAGCTCTTAAACAAGACATTCACCTGATAAAGCAAAGCGCCTAAAATGAAACTCCCTATTTTAGAACCATGTCATCTTCTATTCACTTCCTTGCTGTTTTATCACAAGGTAGAGTCTAAGCAAAGCCTAACAAAGATCTGGAAAGAGCATGAACATGGCAGTTAAAGAAGGGTTGCAAACATTATATTATATACTTACAGCCTCTGCATTACTGAAATGTCATATCTGAAGTCAAGCACCAGGGAAAATCCTTAGTAACCTGTAGAAACATCAGGAAAAAAGTCATCAGTGATTTTTTCTAACTACGTCTTCCATCTGATGGAGAAGACATTTAAGATTAAAATTAGATATTATTTTGGAAACATAGCATAACAAACGTATTACTTAAAATTAGTCATAAAGTAGTGTAAAAATTGTTCTTAATGCTCATCTGAAGTCTGCTTCAAAACTTGCTTCATCTGCAATTCTTTGTTTCGCGTTTCCTTTCTGCAAAGATCTGAGCCCACAGATTTGCCAGCAGCAAATGTTTGTAGCAACAATAAATATTTTAACATGCTCATTCTGACTTACAAATCGTGAAACCTTGCCTGCACACTCCCGACCATTTCATCCTCCTGGGAGAGACAAGGAATTGTTCTCATCCCAGCTTCCAAGCAAGAGATTTGAACAAGTGAGAAAGGCAAACACACACCCTCTTCCTCACAGCAACATTCTGCCATCTCCCTACCTCTTCACTCACCTCTGCCTGAGTTTATTGCATACTCCATTCTGCCAGCAGAACTACACCCCCAACAAAGTCAGTTAAGGATTAGTAAAGCCCTATTTAAACCACACAAATCAACCCAGGTGCTGCAGCCAGCTGAAGCCCACACCATTTGTCCTGGGTCCTACAGCAAGCCCCAGGGGGCAGACAGTTAGCATACCAGCTGTGAGCAATAGCCCTGCCCTTTAACACCATAGCAACACACAAAATGAACACACCTGCTCCAGACACATTGCAAAGGCTATTTTCTTCATTTTCACCCACCTGTCCTGTATAAAACCCTCAATTCTACCCTAGTAAGTTCTCTTTTCACTCTTGCAGCACCCAAAGATTACCCTGTGGCAGAGTTCTTGATGCTAAGCTCCATGCAACCCTCAGACGTGGCTATCTCTTGTCCCTAGAACTTCCAGGCGAGAGATCAAGGAGCTGAATGTGTAGGCAGGGAAAAGACAGAGACAGCAAAAACCAAAGGATGTTTCTGCACAATGGTTTGTGAGCACAAATCCTACTCAGCCAGTAAGAAATGATTCACTGCGAACAGACTCTGACCCCACTACCTATTATGCTCGACAGCCGATCTCGCTGAAATCATTTATCTTGTTATTTACATGGCTTCCATCAGAGTGATGTCTGAGCATTCCTGAACCAGATGAGTTTATCTGTATCGTGCTCCTGAGGAGTGCATGCTGTTAGCTCTACTGCACAGACAAGGAACAGAGGCATTGAAAAGACAAAAGGGTTTTCCTGGGGAAACTGATGTGATCTGCCAGGACCCTGCACCACACCAGGGGCTCCTGGGGTTAAGGTGCCATGCTCAGGGACAGGCCATGGGCAGGCCCATCACCACTCCACTAAAGCTCATCTGAGCAATAGGTGCTAAACTAGTGTGAGCCTTGCAGAAAGGAAAAAGGAAGAAGAAAAATAAAAGAGAAAGTCACAATAATTGTAGCATCATCTGAAAAAACGCAAACTGCAGTAACTGAGAAACCTGTCATCCAGTTCACTGGGAGGGCTGCAGCAATTGTTTTCTACATGAAGCCTCATTTATCAGCTTTTCCTAATTGAGAAAATGCTCCCATTGCACCTTCCTGCAAAGTTTTAGGACTGTGACACAGGTATGCACCCTCACGTTTCTTTCCCTCTCCTACCAGTTTTCCCCTGTACAAGCAATCCCAGGAGATGACTGAGGGTGACAAAGTTCCCACAGCTTCTGCCAGGGCTGAACCCCAAAGGTGGAAAACCATTGGGATGCCTTAGGGTACCAGATCATCTCACAAAGGACTCAGCCTTTATTAATGATTTTCCCTTGTTCTTTAAAATGACAGCAGTAGAAGTGCTTTGGATGTAGCCCAGGTTGCAACTCAGAACCCCTAATACCAGGTTGCAGGAAAATACAATGCATGTATGAGCTCAGCCCTCTGGGATCTGTGGTCTTTTCTAAAAACCAAACCACCAGACAGCAGCAACTCTTGAGTTCTGTCACCCGCAGGATTTCTGGTCTGCAGACCACAAAACTCTACACACTCACACTCCCTTCTGGCCAGAGAACAGAGAGTTCCCTAAACTCACCCTTTGATCTGCAAGAAACTGAGCATTCTCCTCAAATTACTTGTCAAGTTACCTCTCAAGTTACAGCATGAAGCCATTCCTATTTCTCCAGTACAGCTGTAGATAGACATATGGGATCATCTTCATCTTCCCGCACTCTAGAAGTTCCTCCTGCATTAATTTTAATGGGGTGCTCACAGCTCCTGCTCAGGTTAAAAGAATCAGACCTGCCAACTGCATTCACTCTAAAGCAGAGAAATCTCAGTTCTAGAAATCCCTCTGCAGTACTGATACTGAGAAGAAGTATGATAAAAAAAAGGAGAACAAGATAAGTTCCTGCAGAAGAAGAGGATGAAGTGCTCATTGTTCTTCCCTACAAGCCTTCAAGCATCAGACTGATGCTGTACCAGAGCCACCCCAGAAGCTGCATCTCTTCTCTCCAGTAACGGTTCAAATCCAAGGCAGGGAGTTTTTATGGCCTTTTTGCAAATTAAAAGAAACTACTACACAGCGGATGGATGAAACACCTCGCCCAAGGTCCCTCGGGATGTGCACATCTGCAAATTGATCCCACACTGCCCCAAACCCAGCCTGCTGCCCTTCCCTCCAGCCCAGCCTAATTCTCTGAATTTCACGATGATTCAAAATTCTATTTTAAACCCCTACAGCTATGGGTGTGTGCAACGAATTAAGGCTGAGCCAAGAAAATTTGAATTTAGCAGCTCATGTTGGGATTTTCCTTATGTTCTTAGTAATAGTGAAAAATGGAGCTGTGAGGGTTTAACTTCAAATGGAAAAGAAAAAAAAAAGCTGGTGGGTCTTTTGTGTAGCGATGTAAACCACCCTGAAGGTACAGCAGCAATGCCTGTCTTCTCCTTCCCAAGCAGCCAGTTTCCTAAATGCTGCAGTGACAGCCACCAGCCTGGCACAGCTCTCCCAAGCTTGCTGCTTGCTTACAAGCAAGGGCTGCTATGGTGCAGGAAGAAATGGGTCCAGAAGAGCAGCTGCTGGTATCTCCTGCTGCCTCCCATCATAAGGGGAGCAGCAGGGAACAACTGCCTGTAGAGATGGAGGGCAGCCAGGAGAGCCAACAGAGCTCAGGGACCACAGCCCTGGTTTACTGGTCAAACCCTGCTAAGCTCTTTAGGTAAGCTTTATTATTGCAGATGGTATTGCTTGCCCTAGATCTAGTGACCAAAATGGGGTTACTCTCTGTAATCCTGCAGAGGCTGATTACGAATCAGGGAATACTTCACCTCTGGACGCATGGCACCAACAGATAATAATGTGAGTGGTGCAGCATTTTACTATTAATAGGTATTTGCTTGGCTCAGGATAAATAAAAATAGGGTCAGAAATTTTGGCCCCTAGTTAGAAAAGCCAGCTTTGGGGCAGGCAGATCATGCTGCCCTCTACAGCGTTGTGCACATGGTCCATGTGTCACAGCAGCATGTAGGCTGGAGCTGCAAAGGTGGCAATGGGCACCTGCCTACTGGGGGAGCTGCAGGAGGAGCAGTTCTCTTGCAGAACTGCACGCACAGCATTTGTTCCCAAAGCCCCAGCACTCCATCACTGAGCATTCAGCATCCACCTCACAGAACTGCAGGGCAGGAAAGAAGAAGAAAAGGGCAGGAATGAGCAAACACTGCCCCATCCCACCCTGCTGCACTGGGCCAGTGGGGAGCAGGATGCTGCAGTCTGCACAGAAGGACGTAAAGCAGTGGGGATGCAAGAGAACAGCACTCATCCCCTGGTGCTGCCCCGCACCTTGCAGGCACCTGACACCTCCCAGCCCCACCAAAGTCACCAGACCTTGCGGGGAACAGCAGCAGCAGGATTGCTGTGAAACCAGTTTTCATAGAATCATAGAATGGCTTGGGTTGAAAAGGACCACAATGATCACTTAGTTTCCAGCCCCCCACTAAGTGCAGGGTGGACAACCACTTAGACCAGGCTGCCCAGAGCCACATCCAGCCTGGTACTCAATGCATCCGGGGACGGGGCATCCATAACCTCTTTGGGTATCCTGTTGCAGTGGTTCCAGTGGTTTTGAAGGTGTCAGCTCCTGAACGTGGACAGGAAATAAAATCTGCTTGCATCCGAGGCTTTCCACATTTCTCAGGCATCCAAGGGATGTCCTTTATAAAACATGAGATAAGTACAGGCTTGTTTTTCAGACCGCATATCTGTGCGGTTCCTTAGATACCAGCGAAAGCCTAAAGGCAGGTCTTGGCATCCCGTCCCTTCTCATCCACTCCTTCAGAAAGTTAGCACTGACTTTGACACTGACATGATGAGAAACGGGGAGGATCAGTGCCGTTCTGGGGAAGGCGCCAAGCTCTCCGTTAGCACCCCCACCCTGCTCAGAGCAAAACAAAGCAAAAAAAAACAACAAAAAACCAGCCCTCCTGTTTGCTACTGATTAGGCAGCCGAATTAAAACTGATGAAGTGATTGGATGGGATCCAAAGCTGTTTATCTGCACATAAATCACAGACATGCTTTACCCAGCCTGCATGGATTTACTGAGCTAGGGGAAAGACCTCTTATTCAGAATGCTGATTATTACAGCAATTAAAATATCAGTGAAGCAAAAATTTTGGGGAGGAAGCTGCTAGGGGCTCCGGGAGAAACAACTCTATCAAATATGAATTCAAACAAGCTTCTGATTAAAAATAAAATAGAATTGAAGAAGTCAGTTTGTTTCTTCTTGCTAAGTGTATAGCGATGGAAAAATCAAATCCTAAAGGGAAAGAGATGCACATTAGCTAGCTGGACACACTGAAGATTACAAAGGAAGGCTGATACATATTTTATGATCACAAGGGAATAAAAAAAATTTAAGAGGGATGTACTGTCAAACCAGACACAGTGTTAATAGCTAAAGTATATGGCATTAAGAGTTGCTCTTCCCACAGCTATTAATGTAAACTGAAAATTGTGAGCAGGCTGCAGCAAAAGAAAATAAATCACACTTTTTTTTTTTCTTCAGTACAAAAATGTGTTAAACAAATCCCACCCTCAGTGCTCACTCTCTGCATCCCAGCCCCCAACAACAGGACAAGGACTGCCATCCCAGCAAGCCACAACTGCCAGAGAAGTGAGTCAAGAGACAATGTCATACTATTAATCGTGGCTCATTTATGACACATTTTTCCTACTTATCAGAGTGATTGGCCTGGAGATTATCTCCCCCTTTCCCTTTGAGTCCTGAGAAACTATTTAACATGGGAAGTGGCTAAGGGGGGCAAAGAGGGGAGAGCGCCGTGTAGCCAAGTTACACATCCCAGCTGGAATTTGGGATGATGTCTTGCAGCTCCAGTTCCTCCAGCCAAGTTTCTTACAGGAAGCACGAGCACGCCAAGGGTGCATTGAAACACCCCAGAGCCAATAAAGAGCACTTGACTCCATTAACACTCTTACACTATGGGTCCCATCACGAAACCCGCCGTCACCTTGCAGCATGTTTGCTCGTGAGGTAGGCAGCGCCTTGCACAAGAAGACGGTTCAGCAGCCAAGAAGATCCTACTGCGTGCACAGAGCGTGCAGGTGGGATGTGCCAGTGCAGTGCCCTTTCAGAAGAGGAAAATACTGCTCATACATAAAGGTTCAGATGGAAGCAGCAGCCCTGGGGTCACCAGCAAGGTAAAGGGCAATCTGCTTTGGACGGGCTTGGGCAGGCAGCAGAGCATCCTCATAGGTGTGTTTTCATGCACACACAACAATCTGTTCCAGCTGTGCTGCAGGACAGGAATTTGTCACCAAGTACCCAAACAAAGCGGATGGCTCCAAGACTGCTTTTGTCTTCACTATTGTACAACTGGTCTTTTTTCTCCAATTAACCACCACAAGGCTTCCCTCAGCACACCTCGTGCTCTAGTGCCCCTGTGGCCTCAGTGTACCAAGAAAACAGCTTCGTGTTTAATAAATCCTCTTACATTATTAGGAAAAAGTTTCTAAAGTTCTTAGTTTAAAATTTTGTAATCCGTGCATTACAGCTCTGATGGTGACTTTAATGAGTTATTAGTAGCAAGAACGGTTTCACACAACACAGAAATACCTATGCTTCTATGCTGGAGCAAGAGATAACTTCTGAGAAAAGACAAATTATTTGGCAAATTTGTCAACTACTCTGGAGCCTTCAAGATGAAAGGCTTTATATGAATGTTGTATTTTTTTTATGTATGTATATAAAACGCTTTTACTGGACTGTTGATAAAAGCCTAAGCTACAAAGGAACTCTTTCCCCCAGCTGAGAAAAGGCAAGCTGCTAGACAAATCAGCTCAATCTCTGCCTTTCAAACAATATAAAGCAGTATAACTTTCAGGAGCAACACCTCATCTGATTTTTTTCCAGACTGCCTATCAGGAATCAGGCAGTAAGTAAACATTTGAAAAGTGTTCCTCGGAGAGCAAAGGTTTAGATTTGAGTCACAGGATCCACTGAAAAGAAAAATTGCTTCTGTGCATTGGGACAGTGCCTTCCCTTCTGAAAACTTTATAAAAAGAATAAATGGAGATAATCTTTTTACAAGGTATAGCCCATATGGAAATTCATTATTGCTTCCCCTTAAAATAAGTCAAGATAGCTCAAAAGTGAGAATGGGCTCCTATTTAAAAGAAAAAAAAAAGATTTTCTTATGACCGTATCCAGAAAAATTATGGTTAAAAAGCCTTATCGTAATCTAAAACAAAGCTCTCGTTGATGAGAACATGAGATAAACAAAAGAGAGAAAGGGCCAGAAAATTCCTCAATCATTAAGTGTGCTTAATGCAGAAATGAGCATACAAACCCAGATTGTTGATCAAATGCTCCAAGGATCCATTCTTCCCTAAAACAAAATGCTTGCCAGAGCAACCCCAGCACTGCTGCTCCCTGCAGCCAGCACCTGTGCTCATTAGCCCGGCTCAGACCATGCTCTGGTGGCACAGCTGAAAGGAATCTTTGCTCCTTCTTCACAACAGCAAAGCCACACCTCCAGAGAAGGTGAGAAATTGGGAAGGATTTACAGCAGGTTAGCAGCACAGCTGGGTAAAAGGAGAACCCCAACCTATGGGCTCTTCCCCCTTAGGAGTTACTGCCCATTGTTTGCCATTTTCCTAATAAATCTTAGTTTAATCTGAAAGGGATCTTTAAAGGCCATTTGGTCCAGCTGCCCTGCAGTGAACAGGGACACCTACAGTTGATCAGGTGCTCATAACCCCATCCAGCCTAACCTTGGATGTTCCCAGGAACTGGGCACCTACCACCTCTCAGGGCAGCCTGTTCCAGTGCCTCACCTCCCTTATTGCAAGAAACTATTTTCTTACATCCATTCAGTCTATATCTCCCCTCCTTCAGTTTGAAACCATTTCCCCTTAGTTTGAAACAGTTTTCCTAGGTTCACACTTTACTTTCAACGAGTGTGCACCTACATACAAATTTTCCCTCATTAGATTTATACTAAAGGTGAAAATTTGATCCTAACAGGCTTCCACTAAACCTGCAGCTACTTAGGAATTCTTTTCTTTCATAGCTGACGCTCACCCTGCCTTTGGTTTGACTACACTGTGTAAGTGTGGCGGGCACTTGAGGACAGGGCATAATCTCATACCACGTGCATGCTGCAACACTGAGACAAAGCAACCTAAGTTGTGGAGCCAGACAGAGTGCCCTGGGTGGTCACACACGCTTCTCTTTAACACTGATTAATTGGGGTGATTGGATGAGTCAAAAACTCACAGGGAGCTTTAGTTCATCACTTCTTCTGTATTTGGCTATTGTAAGAGAAATCTGAAGGGGAAGAATCTTTTTAGCATATAGTCATCACTCTCATTAGCATTGAAAATATGAATATTAATGTGAAAAGAGTTTAAGGGGAGACAGGAGGTAAGTGCAGATATCTTCAAAGAAAATGCCCACTGCTCCTCCAAAAAGGACACACTTCTGCAGCCTCCTCCACGCCTCTTCTTTGTCAGAGGACATGGGCTGGGAGCTGCCTGCAGGACCAATGCTGCCATTTCCCTGTAACGACCCATACACCTTTGCGAGGTTGCCCAAAGGGAAATGAATCATTATAATAGGACCAGATTGATTGTTCTGGAAAGTTCTTTGTTGGGTCTATAGTTCTACAAAACTATAGAGGAAAATTTTATTCATCTATTAAAATAAAATAATAAATTCATTGTAATGATGAAAAAAGAAAACAGAAACATTTTCCATAAAGAAAACAAAAAATCCTTTGCTTTGTTCCAAACAGAAGCTCTAAATTCTGCTAAGTGGGCACATTTCCTAGATTCAGACAGCACAAATTGGGCACAAACAGTAAATGGAACGTTCTTGTGTTGCTGCAATGGAAAAGCAATATTGCAAAACTAACCCCTTGCAATGCTATTACTTACTGTGGGATATATTCTGGGACCAGACTAATTGAGTTCCGTTCACCATTCCCTTGCCCATACTGCAATCACACGTACCTGTACGGATTGGTTGCCACGTGTACATATTGGTGTAAAAAGAATTCTGGCTAAATGCACCAACAGCATTATTCTTGGTTTGAACTGCTATAACCAGGGCCTGACTTTGACCCACCTTGTTAGCTACAATACACTTCCCTTCCCTTCCCACTAAACAGCATCTGCAAAAGTTGCATCATCTGCCTGCACTGCAGCAGGCACGCATTGTTCGTATCCAAATGGTTGCAGACACCTACCTTTTTTACAGGCTGAAATACAAGATCTCAGCTCCCAACAAAGTCAGGAGAAAGAGTGGGTCTCATCAAGTTCCGTAAAGGCACAGTTAAGAGAGCCTTGAGCCATTTGGAAAACCCTTCATGTAACATTTGCACTTCTTTACCTCATCAAAAACCACAAATAGGCCGTGGCAGCCTCAGAAACAGACCAAGTCTTCCAGCTCCCAGATTTGTGCTTTATCTGCTTGATACATACTGTCCTCACTGGAGCAGGAGAAACAAAGTGATCAGAGACCATAACTCCTCGCAGTGATCAACATGAAAACATCACATTTCAGCACAAGACACGTGTGTCACTCCATTGCTAACTCACCAGCCCAGAGGCCAGGTCCAGGACAAATGTTCCAGCAGCAATCCAAGCTCAGAGTCCCAGAAGGTAAACCTGTTAGGACGTTAACTCTCCCTCTCAGAGGCAGTCCCACTGCAGCCTTCTCTGAACCCCTTGGACTCTGCAGGCTCCCTTCTCTGGCATGCCTCCTTGGCCTTCTTCCTTTTATTTTTCTCATAAACTTGTTTCTGGATGATTTATCTATTAAGAAAAAAAAGAAAGAAAGAAAAATGAAAAAGCTTTTTTTGTTGTTTTTCCTTCATTAATAAAGAAATGTGCCTGACGTTATAGGGTCCTCTTTGAGGAAGGCTCTTGCTACTTCTGTCAGGTCCTTCCTCTCCCCTGAGTTATGGCACTAACTATTCGGGAAAACAGCCCTTCGCGGTCAGCATCTCTCCCCTTCTCCCTCCCCCAGTATTTTTCAAAGCAACCTAAATGATCCCAAGCCTGGGCTGAGCATCCAGTCTGATATAGTCATCATCTCCGAAGGCCTCACTTGTCATCCATCATTGACTCAGACACACAATCCCTGTTCAGTGTAAACGTGACTCAGTTTAGTTTTTCCAAAGAAGGTTTGTTTACTTTTCTGGAGGAGACTAATGAGTAAATATTATTTGGTAGGCTAGAATTTCATGAGCGCCAACTAAAATGAGGCTTCAGATCACCAGACACAGCATAAACATATGGTAAAAAGTTTGTAATCATCCCCAAGACTACAGAGGCATCCTGCAAGGCAGTCAAGGAAAGGAAGGGAAGTCGATTTGTGAGTCCCAGCATAGAGACTTAAACATAAAGCCATCTTTCCTCCGTATCTCTACTCTCAGAAAATGCAATTTTCTGAGTTTCTGCCTAGCTAGCAAATATCAAAAGCTAGCAGTTATTCGTCTCCAGTATCAAGCCAGTTACAGTTCTAATTGCAATTGATTTCTAAGTCTTCTCTTCTCCGTCATTTTTTCTGCAAATATCGCTCCCATAGGTGCACTGCAGCTAAGCTATGCTGTTCTCTCTGCATGTTTGGCACCACCTTTAAAAATCAAAGTGCTGAATTCCTTCGTGAATGACTGAAATGAGGCACTTACATATGCCTACCAAGTGCTAGAGAGAAGGCAAACTCTGACCCTACATCATTTGATAGATGACAGTGCTTCTTTGGCTGGAGGAGAAGAGGGATTACTTCTAAAGCCTTCCCTTAATTCTTCGTGGCTGTATTACAAAACAAGCAATTGTAAATCTCCACAAATTGTATTAAACAGTATAAGTAAACTTAAGAAAATGAGATACAAATGCCAACACTATCAATGTTTTTCAGAACAAACATGTCAGGCACTGTTACAGTACCACAGCAGGTCAGCCCAGTCCAGTAGGGATTACAAGCATCAAGAATACATCAAGTAAAGACCAGATTCAGAGCAGAATCTAGCTTTTTTTCAGCCTAAAAGAATATAAAATTGAAAGAAAACCCATGAAAGAGTGGAGGGAACTTTAGGGAAGCAAAGAATCCCCCCAGGCCACCCCATATGCAGAGCTAATGACCGCTCTGCAAAGAAAGCTGCTGAGGAGTGGCATAAAGGATGGAGAATCTGCCAGGCTCTGACAAGCTGAGATAAAATGAAGAGAAACAGTTATAGAGAAAGACTTGTTTTCCCTTGGCGATGAACTGCTCAGCTCAGCTACAGTCCCAGAGCAGAGATGGGAATTAGCCTGTGGTATCTAACCAAAAAAGGCCACTGACACCCAGTTAAAGGAGTCAAGATACTGGAAACAAGCTCAAAGTTTAGCACAGGGAAATTTTCCCAACCCCCAAAGCTTCTGCCATTTCACACAGGGATAAAAATGAGCTCTTCTAGGGAAAGCCAACCCAGCATCTGAACCTAAGGAGTAACCTGATGTCCCAGCCTGAAAGCCTGAAGTTTAAATCTCCACACTGCCCGACCACACTGTAACCACAGCCTGTAGCATTTGTCTTAGAGATCTCAGCTGAAAGGTACCACCAAGAATTCATGTGTTTACGCTGGGAAAAAAAGCCTGACCAGAAACCAGGCTTCCATCTGAAAGTTGCTGGTAGGGGAAAAGCGGTAATTTCCTTTTTTCTCTTCCCCAAGAAAATCTCAAAGCATGAGGAAAGACTTCTTTAAAAGCAATGTTTTGACAGCAATAAATTAATTTTCCAACCAGCTCTCCAACATATATCTACTGTAGCACATAACAACCAATGCTTGTACAAGGGCTGACCTATTTTCCTCACAAAGAACAACACTGCTTTATTTTTCTTTGGAACACCACCCATTTTCATCTCTGATGATTTATGGAATAGAATCTACTGTCTTCTGCACTTCCATTGCTGTTGATGCACCCAACTATAAGATTTTTCTCCCTTTTCAGTGTGTAAATTGAGGTCCCTAGCAAGCTCTGCCAATCAGATTAGTATATTAACTTTCCAAATTACATGAGATCACAGTTTTACGTTCACTTCCTGATCACTATCAAGGTCCTGGAGAAACTACATTTATTTTTGAGAAGCTCAAATCCTTATGAGAATTCTATTACTTTAGTGATCATCAACTACGCTGGACAACACAAGACATTTCCATGCACAAGATCCCCATCTTTCTCTTTATTTTCTGATGTTGTGGTTGGCGACCATTAGCTGTTAATTGGGATCCCTAGGAAACCTCATTAATTAGCTGCACCATGCCTGTCAGCGTATTTAAAATACAGCAAGGAACATTAGCTGCATATTTATGGCACAAAGAGATTAATATTTTTGTTATTTGCTTTTCTTCATCATATTAGACCCACTGATTGAGACACCAGGCTCCCTAAGTTCCCGTGGCAATACGTTTGGTCCACTTTTCTGAGCTTGAAGCCAGGTTTTTGATAAAGCCTTAGCGGCAGCGCAGACACAAGGCTGTTTGCAGCTGTGCTGCTAATGAAGTGCTGTTGCAGGCAGGAGAGCATGAGCACATTTGCAGCAGAGAGCCCCGGAGGTGGTTAATTAAGATCAACCACTGCACCACCACCAGCCTTCAGGCCAGCTCTGCTCCAAGGCAGCAGCTGGGGTGGAACACAGGGCTGGGTTCTGAGGAGATGCTATAGGGAAGCCCAGCTGCTTCTGTGAGAGAACGGTGAGTTGCCTAAGTGCTGTGCCATAGGGAAATCTCCCTGTACATCCCTCTGTGGCCTTTAAATCTCCTCCGGCACAACCATAGCACAGGACTTCTTGTTTCTTGTTGTGAAGCCACAGAAAACCTAATTTCCTTCTTCACTCCTAGAGATGAAAGAAAGATCCTCCGCATGTAATGATGCTATTGTAGTACTTTCATTCCAACATAGTTTATTAATGCTGCTAATGGTTACAACAGCCAAGGCTGACAGAGCACTGCTAGTGAAAACCACCATATTGTGCAGGGAAGACACAATGCCACACTTGCTGGGTTCGGAACCTGAAGTATTTCTATCTAGTTTGTCTGAACTACCTCATTAAGCAAATGACTTCCTTTTCTGCCTGTCCTTAACCATCTGACAGTTTAGCCTCATTTCCAGCTAGAATTTGCCCTTTATTAAATTGCATTTGTTTTTCTCTGTTACTACTTTCACAATGTGCCTTCTACTTTCCCTGGCACTTAATGACCCTATGATGATCACTTGCCATTTAACACATCATTAGAGGAAGGTGGCTAAGTCCATCCTTAGTTGTCTGTCTTTAATCTGGTTATCTCCCTTCAAAGATCACCTTCTGAATTTGACAGCACAATGTTGGTGCACAACACTATAGGAGGGATCTTACAAAAAACACAGTAATAGATCTGTTAATCCTCTGGTTGTGTTTCATCCACTGGGCACTGACATTGCTCTTCTCAAAGGCATCACACAAAGATTTCTTGTTAACTTCCAGGAACAAGACTGGCTGTCTTCATTCCACATCTCCCACATGCAAGGTGTGCTTGCTGAAAGCTCAGAGTGTCCCCTGCAGCACCACAAACACGAATTACATGGATTACCCATCACAAAAAGCCAAAGAATCTCAGTGCTGTCCCAAGTCCCATTGGAGCAGGACAGCAGGCCCACAGGGATGCAGTAGGCACTGGATCATGTTGCCAGGCTGGGATGGACTGAGGGATGCGTGAGCCTTGCTGAGCCAGAGCCACAAGCTGCACTGAATCGGAGCAAACCACTTGCCCATCACTAGTATGGTTAGTGGAGCCCTGGGTTCCAGTCAAGCTCCTCCTCCCTTCATTGATATATTTGTTTGACTTGGATCTACCATTCCATACGCATACAGTTTCCCATTTTTCACATATAATTTTGATACAACCACTTTCTTGCTTTAGTTTTTTCCCTTTTTCTTTTTCTCCAGATCCAGACCCCAAACCACCTTGTGTTACAAAAAAATCCCAGAGTAACGATGCATTTTTCAATGCCTCTGGTTAAGCAAAAGCAATAAATGCTGAAGGGAGCAGATTTTGAAGTGAATCAAGGAAGCAAATGAGTGTGGAAACCAGGGTCTGAAAGCCATTTGGGAAGTCATCCCTGAGCTACATTGCTGAGGATCAGCTCCTGTACTTCAAAACAGCACCAATGAGCAGAAGCAATAAAACTTGTCTGATCAGTTTAAGCACCAGCATCGCTCACAGGCCCTTCTGGATGCTCACACAAACACACACATACTTATGCACCCGTGAAGTTAAACCACCCAGACTTCTTCCACAATTACTTTGCCAACAGCCGATAATGCGGGCAGGAGCCCTACAAGACCTGGTTGTCATACGTGTGCCCTCTGAGGCAGCTTTTAGCTATGGCTTTTTCTAATCGAACTTCTATAGGTGTCTCCAGAGATGATCTGAGCATCTAAATAGAGGTATGCTTATGTACCAGATGCTTATTTAATTAGTTAGTCAGTTATTTTTAATTTTGTCCTCATAGGACCCCTGAGAGCAAAGCACTTGGGCAGGATCCCATCAGTGGGGCTGTGGCAGTGGGGTGAAAATCTCTCTGGTCTTAATTAGTCAAAAGCTCTCAAACTCCTGGAGGTATAAACTGCCAGAGGTGGAAATCTACTGACTGTAAGAAACGTGCCTCAGATAAACAGCAGGGAATAAAGCATAAGATGGCTCAGTGTTAGCTGGCTTGATGGAGTTTTACTTTCCCTGAATCTGCAGGAGAATTTTTAGTGTTCCTCCTTTATTTTTAATGAAAGTTTATAATGGAATCTCCCCTGTATAGCGAACTGGGATTCATAAAAACAATGCAACAGTCTATATATTTTTCTGGTTGTAATTTCTAAAGCCAAATTTACACAGGCTGTTTATAAGCCACTCAGCAGAAAGCAGAAAAGATTTTCATCTCTTTACCAAAAAGCAAAAAGCCTCAAAGCAAATGAAAACCAGGATTTTGAAGAGCCGTGTGACACCCGCAGTGACTTATACCACATGCCCTGCAGAACAGTTTTCCCACAGCTTGGTGGAGCCTTATTTGAAGGTTAATAGAGAGGCATGATCTTTGGGTAATAAAGGCTGAGTCCATTACAAGGGAGACACATTTGGACTTGCAAGGAAGAAGAGGGAGATAAAAATGGCAGGCAGGAGAAATCTCTATTGAAGACACTACTGTGGGATTATTATCCCGTAATTTGTAAAGCAGGGAGAAGGGCTTCTTACGGGGTTTGTTACAGCAGTAGATGGGGCAGGCAGCTGGAGGAAAGCAGAAAGCATCTCCCCAGTTCTCACCCTGTCCTGAGACCCCCATCTGTCCCCCAAGCCCTAACCCCACTGAGGTACAAGACTCTAACCCCACTGAGGTACAAGTGTAGAGCCTATTGCTTTTAGAAGAAATTTTGCTCAGACAAGAATTAAGCCTACAATGATTTGTCCTTACCAAGAGGCTGTGAAGGTTTCCACGTATAAGTTTGAGGAAAATGACTTTCGGGATTCGCTCTGCTCTGCTCCTTCGGTCACTTTGGCAGCTCCTCCTGGAGGGCACCAGAGCTGGCACTCGGACAAGCCATCAGCTAACAGGCTAACAAATTATTGATTCGCTTCTCACTTTGAAGCAGACAACAACCTACTCCTCAATGCACTGCATCCTTCAATACCTCCCTCCGGAGCAATACCGTTTGTAACATTGGCAGCACGGGGCACTTCCATCTCTCAGGCCTGACAGCCGGAGGGAGCACCGCGCTTCGCAAATGTTCTTCTTTTACCTTCAGGCAGTGCCGGCAAAGGGAGGCTTTTGCACAGACTCTGGCTTTCCTATCCACACCTAGACTCAGCCAGATGCATGTACAAACATCCAAGCACACGTATGCAAAATGAACTGAATTGAGGATGCAGAGGTGTCTGACACCAAATGGGGTTAAGAGCTCATTTCCCCCACTCTTACAGCGTTAAGAAGCAAACACACTTTCCCATGCGTCATGCACTTAATGAGCTTCAGACTGCAGCATACAGAAGGATCTTGACATTGGCTAGAAGAAACAAAATGTTCAAAATTATCTGGATACATTGAGGCACTTCATCATAAATGGCTCATCACCATCCTGAATATCAGATTTGGGAAATTCCTGTCATTTTCTGCAACTTGCGGCAAGGTGTCCTGAACTTTCCCATTTTCTACCTGCCTTCTCGACATACTAGAGATGCAGTTTCTCATTTGAGCCACACACTGGAGAAGCCCAGGGCTGGGAATGAGGGCCGTCAATGGGATCCATCCCATGTGCCCATGTGGTACCCAGCAAAGGGGAGGTGAACCCAAGAGCTGCACCTGCAGCTTCACACCAGGACTACAGGGCATGCCTTGGGCAGATGCCGGCTCAGAATACAGATAAATGTGACAGCCCATCTATTCTGCATGAAAATGCCTTCTCTGCACCTCAAATCAGTACAGTTCTCTTGCAAATTTTTCCTGTTGTAGTGATTCTGAACGGTCATCCAGCCAACTCACCTAAACAGCTCTGAAAATGATAGCGTGGCTTATCAGGCCAATGATCTACAATTTTATATCTCCCTAAATACCTATTTACAAACAGCATGATAAGCCTTGTAAGGTTACTGTGTCAAATTCTTATGCCATTTCCAAGGGTGCTTTGGAAAATACCCATTTTATCAGAAACATTAAACAGAAAAAGAAAATATTTCTATGTTTTGGCCACTCCTCTTTTAATTAAGATTGATATAGCAGAGATTTCAAGCATGTGAGAAATATTCTGTACCAAAAATACTTTTCATTGTCCCCATACTGTATTGCAGTATGTCCCAATTTTCAAGAGTCTGCTTTGCTTTAGATAACGTTGCCAAGTTACTAAAAAAAAAATCCTCAGCAATGGGCTGCTTGTATCCCAGGGTCGTAATAACGTATCCTGGTGACACTGAAACATGGAGATGTAAACAGTGAGAAGACAGAAGGACATTGACCCAAGTGGCTGAGTTTAAAGCACTGCCATTCCGGAGCAATGCGGTATTTATACTGTTGGACACATTATCACTATTGGTGGCTGCGGAACTAGGTGCCAATTTTAGCATTTCTTAGATTTATTTGCAAACGGAATTCATATGCCAGTCGCGTTACACAAGAGAGACCTCTAACAGATGCAGATTCATATATGCTGAAAAGGCTGAAATAATCACTCCTAGCCCCGAGGCAGAGGAATAGAACATTTGTTTTCAATACTTAAATTGAGTAACACTACAGGACAGCTCACGTTGATACAAACCTTTATAACAAGAGGTAGAGGACAGCACTGAGACATACAGCTCTCCTGGCTGGATGGATCGTGTGTACAAATCAAGTACAAGCCACCATCAGCGGCAGCAACAATTTCGATGGCAGACTGATAGTGAGACAAGGTGGATCCCCTGTGCCTTTTATTGGGCTGATACATAAACTGTTATGCATGAGCTTTCAGGCCAAAAAGCCTCCTGGAGGCTGGCAGCAGAAAGAATACTTCTGGCCTGAAAGTTTCCCTCTGCTTGGAGCCAACATAAAGCCTCCACCTCTGTCCATTTTATCTCAAGCAGCTGAAAGCAATTGTTTGCAGCCCGCTTGTGACAAACAATCACAGCGTCAACTTGCACAAACCCAGCGGGCCGATAGAAAAGTCCTCACCACTAAAGTGCACTGTTTGCTTTCTGTGCTCTCTATCTTCCCAGGGTATTTATAGAACACAGACACTGGGACGTTGCAGCCCAGCCGCGGCGACACTGAGAGCATGTAAGCACCTTGAGAGGGCTTTCTACAGCACCAGGACTGAAGTGGTCAGACACCTTCTGGCAGTTCTTTTCCCTGAACAAAAACAGCTTGGGAAGTTTTATCAGTTCTGCTGAAATTGTGTCTTGAAAGGGAAGAAAGGAAAGAAAGGAAGGAAATAGGAAAAGTTCGGACAACGGCAAAACCAGACATGGAAAACTTCAACAGGTGTTAAATATTCTGAAATAAGGTTTTCTTCAGCTTTTTCTGTATTATGCATCTGAAAATAAATATTTCTTGAAACAAAGCCTTTCTGTGAACCCCAAACAATGCTTTTTTCCCCTCAGAATTTCCTTTCCAGCTTTGAAGTTTCTAATCAGAATAAAAGCAAACACTACAGTTCTACACAGAACACAGCTTCTGTCCATCCCACAACCTGCAGCTCAGACTCCATTCCTGCCTATAGGGCCAAGATACTGGAGCCCTTTAAAAAAATCCATTCTATGCCTCTTGGTATAGCTAGGCATTTTTTTAAAATATAAACTCAGCTTGTTAGCAAGAAATGAAAGTAGGCAGCCCTCAAGCATACATCAGACCACATTTCCAGACAAGCTACTTAGAAGTGTAAAGCTATGAATAACCTGGGCATATTTCTCCTGAAGAAGGCAAAATCATAGAATCATAAATGGCTTGGCTTGGAAGGGATCTCAAGGATCAAGTTCCAACCCACTGCCACATGCAGAGCCACCAACCTCCCCATTTAATACCAGACCAGGCTGCCCAGGGCTCCATCCAATCTGGCCTTGAACACCTCCAGAGATGAGGCATCCACAGCCTCTCTGGGCAGCCTGTTCCAGCACCTCACCACTCTTGATAAAGAACTTCCCCCTGACATCCAACTAAATCTTCCCTCCCTCAACTTAAAACCATTTCCCCTTGTCCTGCTATTATCTACCCTTATTAAGAGTGACTCCCCTTCTGTTTGTAGGCTCCCTTTAGGCACTGGAAGGCTGCAAAATAATAAAGTAAGAAGGGAAAGAGACCCAAACATACACTGTCCTGGTGAGAATGACAGTTCTGGAGCACCACTGTTGCATAGCTGGGCTGTGGCAGGTGAGAACATTCCTTCCCCAGAGGAAGCTTCGGGTTTATGACAAATCAGGGATGATGCTCAACAGCTATTTGATGAGCTCTGCAACAGCTGCTGGGGTCTGCGTGCCACTGCAACACAGCTGGAAGCACGCAGTGCCACAGCATTAACAGGATCATAACTCAGGGCTTGCCAAGCACTGAGCATTGCTAACTCTTTCTGATGAGTTATTTGTGCCCATAATCAGCTGTGAAACTCTTTAGGAAAGATGTTTTCTGAAAAGGAGAATTTATCTGAAAAGGAACCCACTGTCACTAATAAAGCTGTCTGGTCTCAAAGCCTCCACAAATCAGGCTCAAATCCATGATGCAATCTTAGGGAAGTTAAATGTTTTCCCAGCGACTGAAATTTAAGGAGTTTTTGAAAGAAGAAAAAAAAAAAAAAAAAAGAAAACCAACCAACAACCAAAACCAATCAAACAAATGAAGGAACCTTTGCCTATCAGAAAGAACAGCACGTGGATCCAGCCCCTTCAGCTCTGCCTAAGAGAGGTTCTATCTGCTGCACTGCTCAGAACAGCGAGCATTGGGCCCTTGTGCAGGGCCAGCTCTGCTGCGTACCGTACGAGAAAGTCCCTGGCACAGCTCTCAGCTGAGAGATCTCTCTCCTCTGCGTGTTGAGTGATAGCTCCGGCCGGGGAGGGGAACATCTCCCAGCTGGTGGTGGAGCAGCATTGCTGTTGTCGTCAGTGTTCCTGGAACCAGGCTGCTCTGCAGCTGCTGCGCGCTTGGTGAGCCTGTGGATCAGCGTGCATGGAGGGGGAAAGCAGGGGGCACGTTTCTGGCTTTGTTTGAGCACATGAGCAATCGGTTCTGAGTTCAGGATTAGTCATTCACACGTTGCCACGCTGACCACTCCTTCCCATTTCACACATGCCGAAGGCATCTGTCTTTAAGAATGACAATTAAATTAGAATCACTGCCTTCCCCTGCATTATATCAATGCCTGGAGCATAAAAAGGGTGGGGAAAAAAAAGCAGACTTTTACTCTGATTTACACTGAATGCCATTTGTATTTTTTAATGCATGTCTGAAGGGAAAGAGTATCCACGGGTTGAATACGGGGGCCTTTATCATCACAAAAGGAACAGTAATATAAGAAAAGAGCAGAACGGAGAAGGATGAAGAGAGAAACAAAGTATTTCAGAGAAATAAGTTCAAAGCTGCTGCTTCTTGGGCATTTCACAGGTTCAAATCATGCAGATGTGCTGAGGAAGGAGGAGATGCTGCCACAGCCAGCACAGCAGAGCCCTCCTTGCACCTGCAACTCTGCTTCTGTAAAAGTAAGAGCAGCAGCAGCAATCTCCTTCCAGATGATTCTACCACTCCACAGCTGAGCCCCGTGCACTGCTCCGTAACAGCCTTTTAGGCATGATGAGGGCAAGGCTCTGCTTTTAGTAGGTCTGATTTTGCCAGCATTAGAGGAAAAGGTCTCATCTTAGAGGATCTGAGCCTGATGATGTGCTTTTTCTCTTGCTGAGGATAAGGGCAGAGCCCACACATACCACAAAGCCTCCTTCAGTTCTTACTGCCGTACCAGTGAGCAACTGCAAGGGAGCCCACTGGTGCAGAAGACCCCCCCAGCAGGAGCAATGATGCTGAGAACAGCTGTATTAGCTGTATTCTCCATAGACAACCTGTAATGACTGCATGGAGCACAAACTTCTCTTGCTCTCCCCACGTGATGCCGCAGACACACCACACTAAGCTCAACCAGTGAGGAAGGCAATCAAGCAGAACAAAACAACATCCAGCCAGGCCATATCATCTCTTCAAGCAGCCTCAGTGGTATTCAGACTCTCTATTTCTTTGCACATAATGACCGATCAGGAGAAACCATTATTTTCAACTCTTGATTGTATCCCAAGTCTCGTACTATCTAGTCATTTTGTCAAAGCATTAGTTCCTATAGTTACACAAAACCAACCATTGCTTCTGGTTCCTAAGGAAATGAGATAAACTGTGGTCTGTCTGCCTCTTCCTCCTAATTGGGAAACATGAGGACCAGCTTTAATCCAGACCAGGCTGGCAGCTTCAGGGATAAACAGGATCTTTCTAACATCCAAAACACAAACTCTGGACAGGAGAGAGATCCAGCAGCTCCAAGAGAGACTGAAATGTGAACTCAGGCTAAACCACATGAGTAATAGCCTTATAAATAACATCTAACTGTATTCATGAGGGTTCATAGCCAACCTCAAGACATGAATCTGTAGGAAACCAGGCTTAACTTTTCCCATTGCTCATTCGGAACTGAAGATGGAAGACTGACTGTTTGAACCACACGTAGTTAGCCTCCATCCCTACAAAATACAGAAGTCAGAACAGAAAGAACCTTTATCCACTTCTCCAGTTTCTCAGCTCTGTAAGTCAATTCAGACCTCTCAAGGCCCGATCTCACAAGGTCTGAAAATCAGCCTAGCAATACGACACTTGCAGCTTAACTGTAAATAAAACTTGAGACACAAGTGTCCAAACCTACAAGAGTAGACACAGCTCTGTCTAGTCTACAGAAATCAAAGCCAGAAAAACCAAACCACCCGATTTCATTGCTCCCTTCCCCTAACACAAGGCTTAAAAAGCATTTGTTTCTAAGGATCGTTAAATTAATACTCAGGAAAAACAATGATTTTCCTAAGACCTATCTGACTTCCCATCATTAATTCAGCTTCTTTCAGGTGCTGAAGAGATGTGTGTAGGAATGGCATCCCAAAGCACTCTGTGTCCCATTGCTGACTGCCTCAGGCACAAATCCATCCCATATTGTCAGGACGGACAGCAGCAGTGATAGACCTATCACTGGCATTTCTGGTAGGTACTGCATTAACTAACGCAGTTTAAGACGCTGGTATTTCAAGCTTTCTGAGCAGATCTATAACTGGTTCCCTTTTACACTGTCACTTCTGCCGGGGGCACCCTTAGAGAACTAGAGATTTGAAAATGTCTCCGCGCAGACAGGGCTGGTGAGGCCTCCTCCACACAGTGATTTACATCACTGCAGCAATGAAAATTCCTGTCTGAAACCGAGTGCCTGACTGCAAACTTACCACAGCTCCGGGGCTAGTGGAGTCAAAAGGTCACCACATTTATTTGTTGCTCTTCCAAGATCACTTTCCCATGAACTTGATGGATTCTCAAATGCCTCCTATTGCACAGAAGACCGTGATTAATCTAAGTCTTCGTTAAGTCTGGGACCAGCAGTTTTTCTTCAAAAAACTCGCTCTTAAATTCACTGGTCAGCTTTAGCAATTTTAAAAGTGATCTATTAAATTAAAATATATATAAAGGTCATCTTTTTCTAAGTGAGTATAATACCTGTAGAAAGCAAATGACTCCAGGAACTCTCCTTAATGTAACACATTGCCCAGAGATGGAAGAACTCTGCATTCAAGATGCTCTCTTCTTCCCTCCCCTGTGCTGAGACATGGAAGAAGTATCCTGCTCCCAGCCATTTTATGCTGTGGCATAAAATGCTTTAACTTCACGTCTGTTTCTTCAGCTAATAAAAGTGCTTCTCCTTGTCTCTGAATTGTGGTATTAGTTAATTATTTCATTTCTTAGGTAATACAATAGAATATGGTGATTTTATACAGTTTCCCCTAACTTCCTCATCTTTATAAAGCTGCGGGTCTTGGAGCAGCAGCTTCAGCCAGAGCTCAGCTTGCAGCCTTCCTCCTCAGTGCCCTGATGGCAGGCTTTATGCATGAGATAGAGGTTCTCATCCCCTCTGCTAATCCTGCTGTGAAACAGAGACCCTGACAGCCATGCCTCTGTCTCCAGGTTCATCAGTTCTCATTTTTCACCCCAGGCAAGTTGGTTTGGAAGCAGCAGTGCTGATGCTGCCATGGGATGCAGGGGCACTGTCCCTGCCCTTTTGGGCTTGCCTCCATTACCCCATCTCCCCCTTTATCCCATCCAGCCTTCCATTGCTCCTTCGAACTTCCTGCTGTCCCCCCACAAACTCCAAACTCACAGCAGGACCTCCCACTCTCCCTGTGCAAACCACTCAAACTCACAATCTTTGCATTT